>NC_090933.1:677042400-677351067 GCF_040938575.1 Ambystoma mexicanum | reverse complement strand
TCTCTACCTGGGCCACAGTGCTGACAACATTATTCAGGAGTATTATAGTTAAAGGTTGCTTCCAGATTCGTGGCAGATCTCATTTGTGGTGCCGATCTACAAGAGGGGAGTAAAGACTGATGCTAAGAATTACCGACTGATTACTTTGATCGATGTGGACAGCAAGGTCTTTGCAGCCCTCTTGTTGCGACACTTGGAAGACTGGGCATGCTCCACTGGAAGGTTGAATAAACTACAAACAGGCTTTCAAAAAGGCCATTCGACTAACCTAACTGGCCTGGTGGTAAGAGCCATTCAGGAGCATTCATGGACTGACAAAACTCGGTGTACTTATGCTGCCTTGATTGACCTCTCGGCAGAGTTTGAAAGAGTTGATTGTGGTAGACTCTGGTCGTAATTGGCTAACTGGGGGCTGCCGGGAGGTCTGTTAAGCCTGATCATTCGTTTACATGAAGGGTCCAGAATTATGGTGAGATTGAACAACGAGGGGGCCTTATTCCACAAATTATGACAAAATCTGGTTTGAGGCAGGGATGCGTTTTGGCTCCCTGCCTCTTTAACTTATATGTATCGGATACTGGAGAAAATCTGGCCCCCTCTGCTTCCATCTCTCCCAAAATGTTTTTTTTTAAAAATACCTTGGATTTCTTATGCTGATGACTTTCTACTCTTTGACAATACACGTATTGGGTTAAAACGGCTCTTGATAGCCTTTTCTAAATGTGCCAAAGAGAATGGCCTTTTGATTAATCCCAGTAAAACAAGATTCCTTGAGTTCTCGAACGGTAAGAAGCATAATTGATCTGAATGGCTTTTCAAAAACACCAAGTTTACATGTACTCATAGCGTTACATACCTGAGATTCCATACATCGGCGTATCCATCACTTCTGAAGAATCCAACTGCAGCCAGCTCCTAAGTGACTGCCATATTATTCTATGCGAGTGAAAGCTGTTAGTTGAATACCAAAGTCTAATCAACAATGGAATTGTAGCGCTTGCGTATCACGTGAAAGATCTACACTGTGTGAGAAGCTTAAGCCATTGAACACCATTGTTGAAATGTTTAAAGACTGTTGCGGTATATCAGAGTGGTCGTATGCCCCTAGTTAAAAGAGGGAACGCTGTTCTACACCATTGCCATATACCTAACCTTAACAATATATGAGTTACACATTATAAAGGCTGAGAACTACATCAAAAGAAGGTTGTGTGTGCCTAATTGCAATTCCCCAAAGAAGACAGAACTTTATCCTGTGCTGCACGTGGGAATACAATTCTTGCTTTATCTTAAAAACCTGAAGGAGAGAGGTCACATGTGCCCAATTGCAATTCCCCAAAGAAGACAGAACTTTATCCTGTGCTGTACGTGGGAATACAATTCTTTATTTACCTTAAAAACCTGAAATCTACTTTAAAAAGAGGTCACGTGTGCCCAATTTTGTTTTCATCTGAAATTCTGAATCTGACTCTGTATTTAGAAGAGACATTCTTTTCGTTTCCACAAAGTGAAGAGTTTAAATTAATGAAAAGAAGAACAATCACTAACCAAGCCAAGAGGCAAAGCCTGTTGATAGTGAACCCTGCCTGAGGCCGAAGAGTGGCACCAAGGCTTCTGGGTAATTAATTGGTCTGAGAGTGGCAGAAAGGTGTGACAAAGATGGGGAAGGGGAACTACTTGCTTGTAAAGAAACCTTTTGAAGTAGATGTAACCTCGGAAACCAAAGACTGTGAAAACCCTGAAGAGCGAGTCAAATAGGCAGAAGCAGGTTATTAGTTTGGCAAGAAGATCAAAGAGGCAAAGAAGCTGCCTGTTTTAAGAGAGTCATTAAAAGGAAGAGTGCCTTGCCTACCCGAAGAGGTTAAAGTGTCTTGTCAAAACCTTTCCAACAATTGAAGTACTGAGCTGCGGTAGTAATACTGAAATCATGGTGGTATATTAAGCTGTCAGTGGATGTAACCTTGAAGTAGTCGTAACAATGAAAGTACTGTGGGACGAAGGTGACTGTTCTCATAGTACCACCAGGAGAATTATGGTTGTGGAAGTTGAAACAGTAATAGTAGGAACGCATCTTGACAGATCTACCAATGTATATACTGTAACTAATGAAGTCCAACTGTTGATTAAGAGTTGTATGTTGTTCACAGTTAAATAAATAAATAAATTAATATAAAACAGTAGGAACATTATACTTTCATTTTTTGAACTGTGGCAAACAATCCGAAGAAGAGACAATTCATCATAACCTGGTTTACCAATGGTGCTATTTCTTTTCTGGGAGCTGGAAGGGGATCTTTTCATCCAGAAAAAATATTTGTTACCAGTGGATTTTTGTTTGATTAACTTTTTCTTTGACTTTGAACTTTTAAGAGCTGGTTCAAAACCTTTCTTTTCTTTACTGAATATTTCGGAGTTAACTTTGAATCCTGGGTAAGTGATCTTACCCAGGACAGGAGAAGGCCATTCAGTGGATATTGTTTATTATATTGTGTTGTTATACAATTTCCTTTGTATGTTTGTTGTTTAGTGTGAGGGCCAGTTTTCCCTTGCTAGAGAATGTTCCCTTAGCCTTTAGACTAGGTAGGGAATTCCTCTGTAGAGTAGGGCAAGCAAGGTATTTTATTTATATAATTTCTTTAATAAAATAGTTTATTTTGAGAAATCTACAAGCAGTTGTACCCTTCACACACTACTGAACATTTGCACTGCTTTAGCCCAGAAGGCGGCATCTCTTTTCAACAAACTGCTGAAAATCGGCAGAAAGTTTGGTCATTTTTCAATAAAATCAGCAATTCACTTTTACGAAGGAAAGGTGGTCCCTAAATTGATTTATGGGCTGGAACTTTGCCCCAAGGTTGTCTATTGTTGGTTGGACACAATTGAGGCGTTAATTTGGAGACTCAGGCTGATCGTGCCTAATGCTGTTATGATAGCGGTAATGCATTTTGAATTAGGGATGTTATCATTGAAGGTGCGAGTCCAGTGGCAAACTTTGTCTTTGTTCCGTAAAGTAGACACCTCAAGACTACGGAATCTCTGTATGCTGACATTAAAACTTGTATGGAATCGAATCAGGTGCAGGTGGGGCCCTTGGTGTTTATTGGAAAGCTAAAAGAATACTGTGAATTCAAGTCGAATTACCCCAATCAGGATGTAGAGGTTTTGATTACCAATCCTGACAAAGTAAAAGATGCAGTGTACAACGGGGGCTGGATTGATACAATAAACTTGTTTCACAAATATCCGTCTACATGAACGTAAAAAGAGAGGCACTGTGGCTGCCTATTTGCACTTGTCCTCTAATTGTTTATATAGATCTATTTTAATGCGTCTGTGTTGGAACATGTTGCGAATGGAAGAGGTGTTGTTACGGAGGAAAATGATTTGTGTTGTGGATGCCTTTTGTAGATTCTGTAAGGACAAAGAAGGTATATATACATCAATGCATCTACTCCTTGAGTGTCTGGCTCTTATGACGAAAGGATTGGCATACCTAAAGAAACTGTTTTTTCCATAAATTGGGCAGATAATGAAAACCTTTGGAAAAGATGACTAAGTGTTAACACACCATCTGATGGAATAGAAGTGGCTTCTTTTTAAAATTCTTTGGATTTAGGCATTGAGTACTTTTGTTAGATGATTGCATTTTATATGGCATTGATTGTTTTATTTTTTTTTAACATGGAGTGTTATGACATGTTTTTAGATGCATGCTCAATGCGACTGAATTATGGTAATATTGCGTATACGGAAAATGTTTTTCATCAGTAATTTTGGTGATGATGATGATTACATTATTTTTTATTCATTTAAAAAATGTATTGATGAATTGCAAAGGTTTTTTCAAAACCATATCCAATAAAATAAATAAATAAATAAATTAAAAGGTGTGAACTAAATCAATACTTTTTACATGTCTCATTTCAAGTTAAATAAAATACAGTATTAATCAAAGGGAGATGAGCTGCATAGCAAAAAATAATGGAACTGGTTCCAAACTCCAATAAACAATGAAGTGTGTTGAATTATTTTGGAAATGGCAAACACACTCTTTTTACATGTGCTCAGTTCCGACTTCCCTGTGCATTTTCACATACTGATCAGAAAATTGTTGACCAAATGCAAACATTTACATTTGTGTTTTTGATGGTGAAATCAGGCCAGTTGTATTTTTTTCAATATATTTTTATTGCCATTTATTAAACATTTTCCACAACTCCCCTCCACCTTTGAAGAACCACTTCCCATTTATCGCCTCTTCTGAGGTATACAGTCCATTCTTCCTTATTTCCCTAGTTCACCAGTTTATCAACATATGTCCAATACCCAAATGTTTTGGGAGCGCCTTTGTTGCACAAAATCGCTTTTCAGGAAACATAGCATTTCTCCCCACTCCTTCTGGAACCTATCTGCATCCCCTTGATCCCTGTAGGTCATCCATTCCATCGCCACTATGTCCCAAAGCTTGCAATACCAACTAACCATCGATGGCGGGGCACTTTGTTTCCAGTCTTTAGCAATTACCATCCATGCTGCCGGTATTGCCATAGTCCAGAGCTCTTTTCTGAGGCTTCGAGATTATGGGCTTCATCACTAGTTTGGCAGTAACCCTTAAATGCGGTGGTAACAATATTACCACCGCATTTAAGGGTCCGCCAAATCACGGGCTTGGCGGATTTACCCCAAGCTCCAAGCTGGGGGCAAATCCGCTGTAATTTTTACAATTGTCAGCGCTATTACCATAATAGTGCCGAACATTGCCCATTGGGCCCAGTGGGGAATGGGAAATTCCCGAATGTGCCCAATGGGGAATGGGGACTTACAGTTCCGCCAAACCCGTGATCCGGTGCTAATAGCGCCGGGCGGTTTGGCAGTAGGGCTAATAGCCCTGGCGGTAATACCGCCGGGGTTAGCGCCCAACTCGTAATGAGGCCCTATGTGAAGTTCGGGACTTAGTATTCCAGCCAGGGTCTCTGCTAATGTCAGGGGAAGAGCTTCTGGGACTATTTCCTGTAAGCTTTTCATAATCTCCACCCAGAATCCTTTCATCTTGGGACAACCACACCAGAAGTGCATCCAGTCCCTCACTCCCTTGCATCCCCTCCAACATTCCTCGGATGATAAACGAAACCTCTTGTGCAATTTGCTGGGGGTGTAATGCCACTGGAGCATCATTTTATACCACGCCTCTCGTAGTTGTAGCGACCGTGTCAATTTTGTAATGTTCCTCCACAGTTCTTCCCAGTGTCTCAAAGGTATAGCTTCCCCCAGTGATCCTTCCCACGCTGCTTGATATGGCCAGGGGCTTAGAGCCAAGCACTCTTGTAACAGTCTATATATATCTGTCACTGGGTGTTTGTCTCCCGAATGTGATGTGATATATGTCTTAAATTTTGTTAGAGACCTCAGTGCGGCTTGCTGAGTCTCCTTCTGCTTCAGCCAGTGTCTGAGTTGAGTGTATTCGAATCAATCACTTTCCCTCAGCCCCACCCGCGTTTTGCACTCCTCAAATGTCATTACTTCCCCTTGCCATACCATGTCTCCAATCTTTTCACACCCCCTTTTCCTTCCACTTTTTAAATGTTCCTTTTACCATGCCCAGAGTGAAATTGGGGTTATCAAACATTGGAGTAAAGGGAGAAGGTATCGATGATAAATGCCCTTTCTTGATTCTCCTATCCCAGACCTCACAAGTCGTGCATAGAACTTTACTATGTCTAACATTCGATGGTCTCTCACTCCCCAGCAGCCAGAGCAAACCTGTCAGTGGCATTCCGGCTACTGCCCTGTCCACGCGGGCCCATATTTTGTCGGTGCATCACGAGAACCACTTCCTAACCACTCTGAGTTGAGTTGCTTCAAAGTACTGAAATAGATTGAGAAGCCCTATTCCACCCCTATGTCTGGGGGACCTCAGCACATCCATGGCTACTCTCAGACGTTTATTCTGCCAGATGAATCTAGAGATTAATATATTCATTGTTTTGAAGAATGCATTCGGGATGGTTATTGGGAGTGTTTGGAACCTATATAGGACCCTCGGAAGGGTCTATTGTGTTTATGTGTCCCAGCCAGGAAATCCGCATTGGGGACCACTTTGCAAAGTCGGTCTGTGTTTTTTTGATTAGGTCGGACATGTTTGCCTTATATAACGCGGCCACCCTGCTTGTCAGTTTAATTAAATATGCTAGATTTCCATCTGCTAAACGAAATGGGGGACTGTTCCGTATTTGGCTGGCCAATGCCTTTGGGAGCCGCACTTCTAACATTTCGGACTTCCCCATATTTATTGTTAAGCCCGACAGCCCTTCCTGTTCTATAAGGGTGTTACTAAAGCAGGGATAGATCTCTCCGGCTCTATTAGTAACATGTCATCTGCGTGTGCAGCAGTTTTATGTGTTTCCCCCCCCAAAGGGAACCCCCTTAATAGACTGGTTCTGTCTCATTGCCGTTAACAGAGGCTCTAGGTAAATAGCGTACAGATGGGGGGATAAAGGACATCCCTGCTTCGTCCCTTGTATACATATCGCTTCCGAGATTTGATTGTTTACTGTCAAGCGGATCAGGGGCGTGTTGTTGCTTGCTCTGACCATTTGCATGTATTTAGGCCTGAAGCCCATTTGGACCATTGTCTGGAACAGATACAGCCACTCCACCCTATCAAAAGCTTTCTCTGCATCTAACGAGATGAGGGTGGCCGGTGTCTGCCCCATTTCTACTTTTTCTAACAGATGGATCACCCATCTGGTGTTGTCTCAAGTTTGCCTCCCTTTTATAATACCTGACTGATCTTGCCCAATGATCCCTGGGAGAACCTCCTTTTCTCTGCTGGCTAATATTCTGGTATAGATTTCAGCATCTATATTCAATAAAGCAATTGGTCTATATGACCCACAGCTTGTGGGGTCCTTATTTGGTTTCCCAAATAGGACCTCTTTTGCTTCCGTCATGGAGTTAGTCACCCCCTCCCCGTCCCTAAATGTATTGAACAATTTTGCCAGGAACCCTTTAACCCCTTTACAGTAAGCTTTATAAAACCCCACGGTAAAGCCCATCAGTCCCCGGCAATAAAGGCCTGGCAAGTTTTTGATCACTCTTTCCAATTCTTCCTCTGTAATTTCCCCTTCCAGGCTATCTCTCTCTTCTGCGGTCAACCTAGTCAATTCTATCCTTTCCAGGAACGCCCTTATCTTTTGTGGGTCTGGTTTCCCCGTAGAATAAAGCTCCTTGTAATATGCCGTGAAGGCCTTTATTATCCCACTTGACTCTATTGTTAACGCACCGTCTTCTTGTTTTATTCCCTCTACATGCTGTTGACCCTTATGTGTTTCAGGAGCCTAGCTAGCATTTTGTCACCCTGTTTGCGTTCATGTAGTACCTCTGTTTAAGCCTTAATAGGGCACTCTCCTCCTTTGAAGTGTTTAAAAGCCGCAGCTACCTTTGTGCCTCCTTGACTTTAATGTAATTCTCCTTAGTCTTCTGGCTTGGCAAGAGATTTTGTGCCAATGTCAATGCTCCCTCTAACTCTTCCTCTAGTCTGTGCCTTTCTTTCTGCCTGTGGGCTTTGAATGAGATCAGCTCCCCCCTCAGCACTGCCTTAAAGGCATCCCATACACTCGTCAACGGCACCCCCATCGTGTTGTTCAATACAAAGTAATCTATTATTTTACCCTTCACCCTTTCCCGCAATACCGAGTCCCTCAAAAGATCCCCTGGCAGTCTCCATGACCATAAGGGATTCTTTAATTTTAACTCCCGAGATGTTTCTTCGTCGGTGCATGGTCGAAGATGTCTATCAGACCCAGTTCTATGTCTATTAATGAGGCCAATATCTCGGGGGTCCCCCACGCATAGTCTATTCTAGATTACGTGTGGTGCACCTGTGAGAAACATGTATACCGTTTCCTCCATAAGTCCTTTAGCGCCATCCCTTCCATTTTATCTCGCAGCACCACCAAAGGATGTGCGCATTTGTGGATGTTCTGCCTGCTCCTATCAAGCTCCGGGTCCCATGTCATATTAGTCAACTGTAACTATTAGTTCCCCAGCTACAAACTGCTCCAGTTTCCCCAACACCTGATTTAGGAAGGGGTCTTGTCCTGCGTTAGGGGTGTATACAGTCCCGATGGTAATTGTTCTCTCTCCTATCCGTGCCTGAACAAATATGTATCTCTCTTTTTTATCTATCAACGTGCTGGTTACTTGTGCTCCTAGTGAATTCTTAAAGGCTATCATTACTCCCACTGTCTTGTTATTGGCATTTGCCTGGTACAGTTGTGAGTATTGCTGTATCTGTATATTATGCATTTCTTCTTTCCGTATGTGTGTCTCTTGTAATTGCATTATGTCTGCGTTGTGTCTCTTTAGTTGAATTTGAACCTTCTTTCGTTTCACTGGCGTATTGAAGCCACTTGCATTAGGTGAGAAGATCAATAACGGCCTTGCCATTAGTCTATCTTACCCTCCTCCCTTGCTCCCTGTGTGCCTGGTGTAGCTTTCTTCTTCATCTGTATCCTAGGGGAGTGTTATCAACTCTTGTCCTCTTGCGGCCTTCAGCATTTTTTCCTTCTCCTCGTAAAAATGCCAGTGCCGCCAGGACGTCTCTAGGTCTATTCCCTTCTCCACTCCTCATTGGACCCACTCTGTGTACCTGGTCTATTCGTATCTCCTCAGGGGTACTATCCATCAACAGGGTGGTGAATCATTGTTGAATTGTGGCTTTCAGTTCCACATCTGGGGTCGCCTCTGCTAGGCCTTTGATCCTGATATTCGAGCGTCTCGAGCGATTTTTCCAAATCCTCTGCTTGAATTTCAAGGTTTTGTGTGGCGGAGGCTATCTGTTACAATAATTCAGAGTTCTGGCATACCTCCTTTTTCCATTTCGGACAGCGCTTGTTCCATTATGTCCCCTCTACTCCCCAGAGAATTGATGTCATCCCTAATTTCTTTTAGTGCGTCCTTCAGATCCTCTTTCAGGCCTCCTATCTGCTGCTGAAAGGATGCCTGATTCTCTCATCGATGCCCATCAGGCACTTTTGTAGATCTTCCCTGTTTAGGGCCATTGCCACTGTCCCCTGTGTGTCCTCCTCGTCCCAGTCCGTTTACCGGGGCTGCTCTTCCTGCCCTTGCTCTTCTGGGTCTTTTTGCCAGTATTGTTCCAATTGGCTTTTCTTTTGGTTTTTCTTAGAAGGCTGTGGGCCTGGGGTCTGGTTCACTTTACGGCCTTACATCTGCAAGTGAGGTCGTCCTCCAGAGGCTGTACTCCTTTCTCACTCCCCCAGTGCTTCCTTCCTGCTTAATTGGTGTTTACCACTCCCTCTCCGGCCCAGAGCTTGTTGCTTCTCCTCTCAGTTTGCCCTCCTTAGCTTCAGTTGCTGCTTACCGAGCTTCTGTGTCCTTCGGGCCCAGCTGCCCCAGCTGCCCCAGCCTTTCAATTTCTCTCTATTTGGGTTCAATAAGGCTTTTTGTCCTGCTGCAGGTCCTGGCCTCTGCTTCTCTCTCCCTTAGTCTAATGCTGCCACCGTTGAGGTGTATCATCCCCTCTCCAGTACCTCTTTTTGTCGTTCTGCCCTGCGTTACCCTACTTTTGCAGTTCTTAATCTGCTCCCCTCTGTGTTAATTGCCCTTTAATTTCCAGCGTGCTGTCGTATGATGTGCATTCGGGCCGAAGGGATGTTATTGCTTGTATCCCTGCAGTGAGCGTGTTTCCCGTTCCCAGAGGTTCTTTTATTTCCCCTTCTTTGATGTACTCATGCTCCTAGTCGGCTGCATGTGCTGCTGTGCCGCATGTTTATTGCGGCGTGCAAAGTCCACTTAAGCTACACACGGAGCTTTGCAGTCTCCGAGTGCTCGCCCACTACGAGCATTGTTATGCCACGTATTGTGCTGCGGCTATTCCACTCTGCGTCCCGCTCTTTCCGGAACCTTCACGTCTCCTGGTCAGCTGTTGGTTGGGCACCTTGTATCCGCCCCACCGCCTCTTCACTTCAGGGTGTGCTTATCCCCTGGGGGACCCTTCTCACCGTCTAGGGTCCACGGCCCCCTTCTCTGCTCTCGGCAGGGCCTCCCGTTGACAGAGTTCCTCCTCTCCCTCTACCTCCATGCCGTAGATCGGGATAGCTACCTTCTGCTTCTCCTTGCGCTTTACTCGCAGGGTGGCTGCTTCACTCAGCTACCTCACTGGAGGGTTCCTCTCTCCCGCCTGCCTTCTTCTGCTACTCTGCTCACCACTATTACACCCGCCCGCCCATCTCTGCTCCTCGTTATTCATTCCAGTCCGGCAAAGCAGGTCTGTTCTTTTCCGGGGATCTTACAGCGCGGGCGCTGCATTTTACAGCACACTATATAAACGCTGGGCTCCCTCTGTTTGCCGCTCTTTATATCAGCTTGCAAATTGCATTCTTTTTCCTTCTTGATCCTGCTTATTATTCTCCTTTCTCAGGCCCAGCCGGGAGCTCACAGGAATGCACCCTCACTCCACGGTGGCCATCTTAGAATGTCTGTTGTATTTTACAGGTAGATAGCTCCAGTTGAAATAATCATAGTTCCCGGCATGTTCTTAGCATCAACCAGCCAGTCTCTGGATTCAAGTAAAAGGCCTATATTTTACAGGGGAATTTTCATTTATTATTATGCCAACAAACAGGATATGCAATCCAACAGGAAGTGTACTTTTGTGAATGGTGTGATGTTGGGCCCTCCCGCTGTGAGAGCGAGCGGTGGGGGCAGTGTGTTTATGGCTCCCTGCTAGGGAGCACCGGTGCGCAGAGAGAGATGGCGCGCTGCACGAGGAGAAGAAAGACACGCGACTCAATTGTGGCTTGCATAAACCCGGACTGGCGCGAAGCCGCCAGTTCCGGTGATTCCTTTAATCCCCTCCCACTCCTCGTGTCACGTGACCGTTCTCTTCCGGCACGTGACACCACATTCCTCCCCAAATTGGAGGTAAATTCACACCTGTTACAAAATACATTTTACCAGGGATCATTGTCTCTTCGGTTAGCCCTTTTACAATATACCCCATTTATGACATACCCTTTTAGGCGGGATGATGGTTTGGGCTTCTCTCTCAGGTTGTAGTGGGCGTTCCGTTCTTTGGGCGATGTGTCGATGGTGGTTCCTTCTTCTGTCTCGACTTCTGGTGGGCCTGGACTGCTTGATTCTTCCGGCGTATATTCGCGGGTTGGCAGTGTGAGTCTTTGGGGCGTCTCAACAGTCTTTTCCTTCGGGGACTGGGGGTGTTCTTCCCACATCTCCGTGGGAACTCTCTTGAAGTGGGATATGTTCCTGGTCACCGTCTCCCCTCCTCGGGTGGCCGTGACCATGCTGTGGTTGGTGGTTTGAACTGTCCATGGACGGACTTCGAAGTTTAGTGACATCTTCCTTGGCTGTGCCCGGTTTTTGACGAGGACAGTGTCTCCGGGGTTTAGTTCCCGATGGTGGGCGCGCCTGGCAACACTCTCTTGTTCGTTGCGCTTCTTTCTCCTCACGTCCATTTCTTGGATGTCTAGCTCAGGCGCAACCCAGTGTGGATGTATTGGGAGTTCTGCCTGTATTGGTACTCCAAACATGAGGGCTGCTGGGCTGATCCCAGTGGCTGAGTGTGGGGTTTGCCGGTGTGTCCTCAGAAATCGGTAGACTGCTTTTAGCCAGGGGTGTTTTTGCTCTTTGGCGATTCTGATCACTTTGTTTAGTGATCCCATGAAACGTTCTGCGTCTCCGTTGGCCTGAGGCCATCGTGGGGTAATACGTTGATGCTTCACGTTTACTTCCTTGAAGAACTCTCGCAGCTCTTGGCTGGTGAATGACGGTCCATTATCACTCTTTACTTTCCTTGGGATCCCATGCGTGGCGAATATTTTCTCCAGTGCGGTGATAGTGGTTTCTGCATTGGTGGATGGTACATGTTCTACCTCGGGGTATCTACTGAATTCATCTATCACTACCAGCAAGTATCCTTCGCCTGCGATGGTGCAATGGGCCATGCTGACTGCGTCCCATCTTGTGCAGCTCCGTGGTGCGCTGGCGATTGGTTCTGGGTTCTCCGGCCTCCTAGACGCTTGGCAAACTGCGCAGGACTCGATTAGCTCTGTGATCCTCTGATGCATGTTCGGCATCCACATCCGGGACTTGAGGTATGCTGAGGACTTGACGATCCCTTGATGTCCTCCATGTGCTAGTTTGAGTGCCCTCTCTTCGAGGGATTCTGGTAGAATGATACGATGGCCTTTCAGGAGTACTCCCTCTGGTGCTATCGACAGTTCGTGCCTGATCCCGAACAGGGCTCTGAGCTTGATTTGGGCTGACGTGGTGCGGTGAGATGCAGACATGAGATAGGTCTTCCAACTTCCCGTTTGGATGGCTGAGGTGGTGTGCTGCAGAATGGCGTCTTCCCTTGATTCCTGCACTATTTCTTGCAGCGTCAGGGCTCGTGGCCTGGCACACGCCACTACGTGACAGACGTGCTCGTCTGTTTCTTTTGCATGATGTCGTTCGCTGTCGGTGGCGGGTCGCGGATGGCGGGATAAGTAGTCTGCCGGGTTGTCTGAGCCTGGCCGATATTCTACCTCAATGTTATACGGCTGCAGTTGCAGCATCCACTTCTCTATGCGGGCTGGAGGGTGTGGAGCAGAGCCTCTGAAAATTGGTATCAAGGGTTTGTGGTCTGAGAAGACTTTCGCTTGTTTTCCTAAAAGGTACACCTTGAAGTGGCGGCACCCCCACAGTATCGCTAAAGCTTCCTTTTCGATGTGGGCGTAATTTTGTTCTGGCTTGGTGAGGGCCCTGCTGGCGAATGCGATGGGGAACACTCTACCTTCGCTGTCTGTTTGTGTCAGTACGGCTCCTAGGCCTACGGGGCTGGCATCTACGAGGAGTTCAGTCTCTCGGTCTACGTTGAAAAATGCCATGGTTGTGGTAGCCGACAGGGCGTCCTTGATCTGCTGGAACGCTCGCTGGTGGACTTCGGTCCACTCCCATCTTTGGTCCTTCTTGGTCAGTTCTCTGAGGGGACTCGCGATGCTTGCGAAGTCCGGGATGAAACGTGCGCAGTATGTTGCCATCCCCATGAAGCTTCGCACTTCCGATGCAGACTGGGGTGGTTTGAAGTCTTTGATGTCTTGTACTTTGGACGGATCTGGGGATACGCCTGCGGCACTGAAGATGTATCCGAAGAAGCATAGTTCATCTTTGTCAAATTCGCATTTCTCTGCATTGAGCGTTAACCCTGCTCCCTCGAGTCTTTCCAGGACTGCTGCTAGTCTCTGGTGATGCTCGTTCTTGTCCGCGGCGTATATCAGGATGTCATCACTGATGTTGGTGGCACCGGCTAGTCCCGTGATGACTTTACGGATCTCGTGCTGAAAGACTTCTGCGGCGGATGAGATGCCAAAATTCAGCCGCTTGTACCTCATGAGGCCGAGGTGGGACGAAAACGTGGTAATGTACCGCGATTCTTTGGACAGTCTCAGCTGGTGGTATCCTGATCGGAGATCGAGTTTGCTGAATACCTTTGCCCCGGTGAGGTCTACAATGAGCTCGTCAATGGTGGGAGTTACGTGGCGCTCTCGGCCGATGGCTACGTTGGGGAGCCTCATGTCGATGCATATTCTCACCGCGTTCGGTTGTTTCGGTTTCTGGGCTACCACCATAGGTGAGACCCACGGGGTCGGGCCTGATGTTTTTTCGATGATCCCCGCCTCCTCGAGTTTGGATAGTTCTTCTTCTACAGCTGTTCGCAGATGAAACGGGATTCGTCGGTGGCGCACTGCTTTGGGTTCGACGTAGGGGTCTATGTGTAGCTTGATAGACCTCCCTTTCAGGCATCCGATGCCTTGAAATAGTTTCTTATGACGGCCTAGGATGTTGCTGAGCTCGTCGTGTTGAACGCTGAACGCGAAGTGTATCAGCTTTAGTTTCTCTGCCGTCCTACAGCTTAGGAGGGTTTCGCAGCCAGCATCTACGACGTATATCCTTGCGCGGCAGTTCGTGTTGTTGTGCGCAAAGTTGGATTTGAACGATCCTAATACTGGTAGGGGTTTCTTGGATCCATAGGCGTATAGCCTGACTTTCTTCTGTTGGATTGTTGGTTTCGGTCTAAGCTTGTCGAAGGCCGTCACAGGCATGACGTTGACTGTCGCGCCAGTGTCAATTATCACCTTGAGTGGGTCTCCGTTGGATAAGACTGTGCACGACGGTCTCTTCTTTTGGCGCACTCGGCCTGATTTGACTGCCGATATTAAGTGTACGCGGTGTACCGGTTTCCTCCCTTTCTTCTTCTTCCCTTTTGACTGTCTGTCGGGGGACGAGCTGCTGTCGCTCTCATCGCTGTCGCTTGAGCTCGGGGATCTTTGGGACTCGTCGACTGCTCTCGCTTTGCCTCTCCTCGTTTGTTGGCGGGAGTGGTCTCCCGGTGCAAAC
Organism: Ambystoma mexicanum; assembly: GCF_040938575.1. Taxonomy (NCBI): domain Eukaryota; kingdom Metazoa; phylum Chordata; class Amphibia; order Caudata; family Ambystomatidae; genus Ambystoma; species Ambystoma mexicanum. The sequence continues at coordinate 677,336,649 of NC_090933.1, read as the reverse complement.
CTCCTCCGTTGTTCTTGTGTTGTGCGGGAGCTTGAGCCATTGTCATGTTTATTTGGTGGATTCAGGCAGACCGCTGCGTAGTGGTTGAGGCGGTTGCATTTTCTGCACGTGGATCCCCAGGCGGGGCAGGAGTCGCCTTTATGCCAAGGGCCTCCGCACCATTTGCAGGCCTGGTCTCGTCCTTGAGGTTGGCGCGGCTTCTGGTACTGTTTCGGGCGAGCGGATTGTTGTTTGGAGACGGCTGCCACGTCTTCTGCGGGTCCGGGGCAGTCAAGCGGCAGTCTCTGGATGGCGGCTTCCATCACTGCCACTTGGTCCTCTGTCTGTTCACGGAGGCGTGTGGTTTCGAGGATGCGTGATAGTCGCATGTTCTTCTCTGACAGGATTGCCCTTCTTAGTTTTTCCGACGAGATTCCATTGATGATCTGGAGGCGAATGGCGAATTCTTCGTCCGGGAACTCACAGCCGACGGCCATTTCGCGAAGGCGGGCGTGAAACTTGTCTACCGTTTCTTTCTCGCGTTGGCGTGCCATGCAGAAATGGAACCTCTCATAGTCCGGATTGAGGTCGGGCTTAAACATGTTGGTGAGCGCAGTTCTCGCTGCTGCGTAGTCAGTGTCATTCCCGCGGTTTGGTAGGGCGTTGAAAAGGCGCAGGGCTGCCGACCCTACATTGAGCAAAAGGAAGGTGCGCATCTTTTTTGGTGTGGCGATATCTCGTGCCTCTAGATGCATCTCAAATTGTTGCAGCCATATTTCCCACCGGATTGCTGCTCCACTGGTGAACGGGTCGAATGGCGGCATGAACGTTGTCAGTGAGGGGTCGCTGCGCTCCTCGGTGATGCTCCTCCTTGATGATGAGGACCCAGTGCTGATCCTTGTTGGGCTTGTGCTTGGGCTCGACATGTTGGTCTGTGTGATGGTTCCTGGGGCTGAGCGTAGTTGGTAAGGTTACCCTTGCTGCCTGGTGTGGCGGCACGTGGCGTCGTGTGGAGTGCCGCGGTTCCGGGCCGTGGTGGGCTGCGCAACGGTTGTCTTGCGTGTCTAGAGATATCTTCTCCCTTGTTGTCAGGTATGGGAGTGCGATGGATTGAAGAAAAGAGAAAAAATTTTTTTTTTTTTTTTTCTGCGTGGGCGGAGCCGGGGCGGAAGCTTACGGGCCTCCGCGGAGACGTCGTGGGTCTGTGGACGCCGCGGCTCCTTCTGGTGCTGGGAGGCGTGCAGTCCACACCTGCCTCGTCGCCAGTGTGATGTTGGGCCCTCCCGCTGTGAGAGCGAGCGGTGGGGGCAGTGTGTTTATGGCTCCCTGCTAGGGAGCTCCAGTGCGCAGAGAGAGATGGCGCGCTGCGCGAGGAGAAGAAAGACACGCGACTCAATTGTGGCTTGCATAAACCCGGACTGGCGCGAAGCCGCCAGTTCCGGTGATTCCTTTAATCCCCTCCCACTCCTCGTGTCACGTGACCGTTCTCTTCCGGCACGTGACACCACAAATGGCACCATTCTCACTCTTTCAGAAAGACTTCTCTGTTGTCAATTCATTTTAAGAAACCTGCTCTGATTTTTCACCTAAAATATCGTCCCGTCTTCTGCATAAATCCAACGTCCCTAATAGTCCTGTAGACACGGAATACAATGTCCAGCTCTTATGTGCCAGAGTTTAGCCACTAGAAGAGCATTAGCCTTATTACCTATGGAATAGTACCAATGTTTCCAGTGTGACAGTAAAGTAGATGCTTTGTCGGCCACGTGGGCTTCCAATTGAGTTTTAGCCATCTTTAAAGGTCTGAACGTAGCTTGAGCACCTGTCCTTTTATGTTCCGCTTTACATTTGCCCACTAGTTTAGTTTACGTCTCTTTGTTTCTCTGGCTTTCAGATGGCCAGCGGTTAGGCCAATGATTTCCCCCTGCCATAGAGGTTTCCCAGCATCCCATAATGTCCTTTCATCTATTTCTTCCGACCTGTTTTACATAAAGTAATTGGACATTACATCAGCTATATGTGACTTAATTACATGTTCTTGCAGGATTTGGTTATTAAATCTCCAAAGCCTCCTCTGGGTCACTGCTCGGAGGTATGATGTTAATGTCAGCGTGACTGGAGTGTGGTCGGATAGGTAGTTCGAATTAATGTTGATGGAGAGCACCCTAGGAATCAAGACGGAGGATACTCGGATTATATTTAGCCAAGAATAATCTTGTGTATGTGTGAATAATATGTATAGTCTCTTTGCTCATTGAAGAATCTACAGGTTTCAATAACATGCAGGTCCCTCAGCAGCTGGGCAAATGCACAAAGGTTTCTGCAGCCTGTGCATGTTTCAGGGAGTTTTATCTAATTTAGAATCACCTGTACAATTCATGTTTCCCCCCATAATCAAGTCACCTACAGCAAGAGGGCCTATAACATCAAGGAGGGATAGGAAAAATTAATATTGGTCTTCATTGGTAGCATATATTGATATGAGTGCAAGCATTTGTTCAATAAGTGTCCCCTTCAAAATAAGGTCTACCTTTACAATCCTTTATTGCATGGTCCATAAGAAGTCTAAACCCTGCTCGGAATAAGGTTGCTAAGCCTCTCTTCTTGACACCAGAAGAGGTGTAGAATTGCTGGGAAAAGATTGGACTACTGAGTCGATTTTCATCTTGTGGGACAAGAGGAGTTTCCTGCAGAAAAGTTACAGAGGCTTTCATATTAGATAAATCTACTCAATATTGATGTACATTTAGGCTAGCGGTCTGCAACCTGTGGCTCTCCAAATGTTTTGGAATACAACTCCATGATCCTTCCCTATTCACTATGATGGCCAGGGCTGATGGGAATTGCGGTCCAAAATATCTGGAGAGCCAAAGATTTTGCAGCCCTGGTTTAGGCAGACTGTTGAGATCCTGTACATTTTGGGTAACCATCACTAGATTGGTCATTTAATTGTACATCTAATTTGTGAACAACATGTTGAGGAAGCTCTTATCAAAATCAAATGTACCTTCCTCAGGAACTGCTTTGTGATATCAATATGTGTAAAAAAGACTTGGGTGAATAATTTGTGTACATAAAATGTGCTGGGCTTCCCTTTGGGTCAAGTGTTATTTGCTTCAACTGAACAGTTCCCATTCTCACAGGATAAGACAAGGATTGGCTTGTAAGAAACTCCATGCTACTCTTTTCCAATGTCCCGCTCCACAGCACCCAGATGCTGCTAGACCCAACATGGCTCATGACTACCGCTCAGTAACCACGCCCCATGCAATAACGTCAAGACATGGTTTATAGCCAACATTAATACCATAAGTGGTCCAGACTAGAGTAGGGAAGGAAGCAAGGGTTAAGCACATGCCAGGGTGAATGTGCATATAGATAAGCCTGATCAGAGTCTGTCGCTAGGATAGAAAAAAATGAAATATACAAACAGAAGAGGTGCTAGTAGACCTGTGTCTCTGTCACTGGTACCTCCTGCAGAGAACACAGGACATTAGGCAACTGAAGAGAAAGACATACAGCCTTCACCAAAGCTAAACTTGCTGGAGCTCTGGGTCTCTGTCTACACAAATTGATCAGGTTTGTAGTGGGTGGGCGGATAGACAACAAACTTTTTCACATGGTCAATTTTCAGCACCCGTACATCATTCTCGGCCATTAGTCTTAAAGTGACTTGTTCCCCGTTATAATGGCTTGTGGGCCACATGAGAGAGGGAAGCTGGTTATCGAGTGGTTTTGAATTGTGCACAAACGTTTTCTTTTATATTCATTGAAGAGCCATTTGTACAAGAATACTGATTTCCTGCGCTTACGATGACCGGTTAAATGTAGTGCATGGCTGCAAGTGCTTCTACTACTGAAAACCGACTGTCCACAGACCAGATGGGATTTTTATCAGCGCTCTTTCTGACAAATCTGAATAACAGTTACTAGAGCCAAACAAAATGACAAATACAAACAAACAATTATGATTTTAAATATTTAGTAAACTGCGCTCTGAATAAAACTGGCTCTTTATTCAGTTGACCAATAATCTCCCTGACACATGGGGGCTCCCCATAGAGAGATCCTCATTAAGACAAACCTTCTTTGGCAAGCTCCAGGCGTCACTCGGAGGCTCACCCGTGACTCCTTTGGGGGTCCCCTTAGCCAATGAATCCGAGTCATGGAATCTGGAAATCAGACACAGGACTTGAATTACAGGTGAGGTTAGTTTAGTAAATCTTTAACAGCAGCACTGCAGGGTAAACCCATGATCCTTCAGTATTCACAACTAGCTGTCCCCGGCCACTCGTTGCTGTGGCTCAGTCTGGTTAAATGGAAAAGAAAGAAAGAGAAAGCGCACGTTTCTAATATGTTTAATTTGACAATGCTTGTGGGTACTTTTTAATGGCTCTGGCGGTTCTCCAAGTTGAGGCAGTTTAGTTTTCCCGGCAGCGCAACACATTCCTTTGGTTTTCCATTACATTTCAGAGCCTTGCAATAAGGACACACTTAAGTCATGGTGCCGAAATGCAAGGCGATTGTAATTGCGTGATTGCTGAGCACAGAGTCGTGTTTGCTGAGCACATAGTCATGTTTGACGCTGATCTGCTGTTTCTCGTTGACGTCTTTCAGCCACTCTCAGCCTGTCGCGTTCATTCTGTTGAGAATGAAGCAGATCTGAAGCTGCAGAACGCGATCGCCGTACTCGCAACCGTGTATCCTAAAGTCTGGCTGCACGTCGCTCTGCTGCTTCCTCGGCACGTATTTGAGCAATGAAATGGAATTGTAAAATAGCGTGTGTTGCTATTACGACCAACAGATGGCGCTGTTTTTCAGAAAAAGTATGTTTTACCTGTCACAGGTGTGACATCTATTTATAGTAGGTATATAAAAACACGCGCCTATTTGAATGCAACGTTGTGTCAAAATGTCAAAGCAATCGGTGAAGAACTTTCGGAGATTTAAGATTTTGAACAAACAAACATTTACATTTTTATTTATATAGATAGATGATGGCCAGGGCTGATGGGAATTGTAGTCCAAAACATCTGGAGAGCCAAAGGTTGCAGGCCCCTGGTTTAGGGAGAGTGTTGAGACCTTGTATATTTAGGGTAACCATCACCAGATTGGTCATTTGTTTGTAAATATAATTTGTGAACTACAACATTTTGAGGAAGCTCTTATCAAAATGAAATGTACTTGTGGGACTCGCAAGAGAGGCAAGCTGTTTATCCAGTGGTTTTGGATTGTGCATGGACCTTTTCTTGTACATTCATTCAAGAGCCATTTGTACAAGAATACTGACTCCCTGTGCTTACGAAGACCCATTGAGGGGCCAATTCACAGAATTCAGCGCAGAAGTAGCACACACGCCTAGTGCAGAGAGGGAGCATGTGGCACGCGTGCGCCAGGCGCGGCGTAAAACAGCATTTAGGCACACTGCATGTTCAGGGATTTCCCTAGCCATATGCAGCCGTGGCGCATCGGACATCCAGCAGTGCCAGGTACGCCCCCAAGAACGCTCCTTGTGCCAGAAAAAGCCACAGAAATCCCCAATACGGCGCAAAGGGCCGCGCTAACCCTGGACCAGCATACAGCCCCCCCCTACACCGTAATCGCGTGAAAAACTGAGAGTAACCCACTCGCACCAGCCAAATCGCGTGAAAATCTACTCGTGCCCCTTGAATACGTGTACCCCGCTCGCAGCAGCGAAAACGCGTGAAAATCTCCCCGCACAACCCGATGAATATGCGTACCCCGCTCACCCCAGCCAAAATGTGTGAAAATCTCCCTGCGCACCCCCTTCAATACGCGTATCCCTCTTGTGCAAGCCAAAACGCATGAAAAGCTCCCCGCGCACCCCCTTGAATACGCGTACCCCGCTCGGACAGCCAAATCGCGTGGAAAGGGCATTGAGAGGCGTTGGGGGGATCCCCCCTGTGGTGTGGGCTGCCTGCGGGGCATGGTCACGGGTGTTGGGTGGTCCTCTGTGGTGTGGGCTGCCTGCGGGGCATGGACAGGTGTGATGGGCTGCCTGCGGGGCATGGTCACGGTTGTTGGGTGGATTTTTGTGGTGCGGGCTGCCTGCGGGGCATGGACACGTGGGAAGGGCTGCCTGCCGGGCATGGTCACGGGTGTTGGGTGGTCCCCTGTGGTGTGGGCTGCCTGCGGGGCATGGGCACATGTGATGGGCTGCCTGAGGGGCATGGTCACGGGCATCCCACACCACAGGGGACCACCCAACACCCGTGACCATATCCCGCAGGCAGCCCACATGGCACCATATGCTGCATGCAGGCCCCGAATCATGTCCCCCCACTACACCAGTGATGGCAACCTGCAGGCAGGCCCGGACTCATGTCCCCCCACCCCACCAGTGACGGCAACCTGCAGGCAGGCCCCGACTCATGTCACCCCACCCCACCAGTGACAGCAACCTACAGGCAGGCCCTGACTCATGTCCCCCCCACCCCACCAGTGACGGCAACCTGCAGGCAGGCCCCGACTCATGTCCCCCCACCCCACCAGTGATGGCAACTTGCAGGCAGGCCCCGACTCATGTCCCCCCACCAAACACATTGACACAACATAGAATCATGTAGCAAATATCCTCCCAAATGGCACCCCACGCTGCCCCCCCCAGTGCAACTCCAAACCCATCCATTGGCCCCACTTCACAGTACTGTCCCCATGGCATGGCATTCATCAAAGTACACATGCATGCACCCAGATACATGTCCAACATAGCCACATAGCAGTGACATATGCCTGAGCCAATGGCGATTGACACGTGCACCAAACAAATGAGAGCAGACAACAAAAATATATCAATGCATGGAAATGTATTAATAAAAATGAAATTGACCAAAGGAAAAGCAAACATGACGATGAAAAAGAAATGAATGTAAATTGAAATGAAATGCAAAATCCAAAGGAACATGAAATCCAAATGAAATGCAAATCCTGAAAGTGGTCCTTGTCCAAAATCAAATAATCCACATCCAAACGGTAAATGAAAAAAAAACATTCCTCCATGGGTAAAATAAAATAAATAAAAACCACAATACTCCAGCTCTCCAACTATGTACAAGGAAAGTTTGAAGGGGCCATGATGCCGACACAAAATGGAACTTCAAAAAAGTGGAGCTGCCATACGGAAGACACACTTTGTCCAGGTTCCTCCTGCCCTTTGGCTGATGCCTGCCCCTGTGATGTAGTTGGCCCCGAGTCCAGACGCCTCTTACGTCGAGCCTTCTGCTGCCTTGATGTCATCTGCCTGTGCTACCACGACTGCCTACGGGATGATGGTAACCACCGGGGCTGTCGTGCACGTTTCCTGCTTGAAGGTGCCTGCATAACCTCCACTGCCAGGGGTCCTGTTGCTGAGGTGACCACCTCTGCTGCACCTCCGACTCCCGACTCTGGCAGGGATGGGATCTCCACCGGCCTGGCTGCGGTGGCTGCGGCAGTTCTACAGGGAGCCCTGGTGTCATGGGGGCCCGAAGACGGCATGGAGGACAACTGGCGCATAGTGGGTGAAGAGGAGGAGAGGGATGCAAGAGCGCCCATCACATGGAGGAAACCCGCGACAATGAGCCGTCCTAGCCAGTTCTGGGTGGCAGACGTCTGTTTGTGATGACATGCATGGTCCTGCCAGGAAGCAGACACATCATCATGAATTACGCGTTTGCGCATCGCCACACGGAGTAGGACGGGCTCAACCCTGTCACGGATTGCCACATCCGCAGGTAGAGGAATGTCAGTTGACGTGGACTCTTCCTCTACCTGCGGACAGGCCTGGACTGAGGCATCCGTTCCGGAGCACAGTGATGCAGTCTCAGTATCAGGGACATGATTAGGCACAGGCCCCTGCGCAGCGACCTGTGCTGTCTCCTGCCCCTGCCCCTGGACTGCACCACTTGCACCGGTGGCATCACCGCCTCCAGGCCCTATGTGCAGCTCTGATGCAGCCTCCTCCTCCTCAACCACCACCAACCTGGATGCCTCTGCACCGTCTTCTGCATTGTCCTGCCCCTGTGGGGCTCACCTGCCCCTTCCGCGGCATAGTAACGGACGTGGCACCAGTCCCCTCGCTTCCGGAGGATGTTGCAACATGGGAGGGTGACTAGGCCTTGCGTCTCCGCCTGGTGGAGGCACCCGCGCCGCTTTACTCCACAGTGCCGTCTCCGCCCTCTTCCTCCATCGACGCTGTAATTAGGGAGACATTGAACACAAGCATCAGGGCACTGAACAAATGTCTGCTAGATACAAAGCAAATGCACATGAGTGGCACAGTCAAACGTCATATCCATCATCACCCTCCACAACACACAGGTCAGTGCAAGCAACACACATGCACATACAAGAATGGCACGTGCTACAGACATCTGCATCCATGTCCAAGGCACTGTGTGAACATCAGAAGGGGGATTGAACCTCACATGCATCATGGGACATGCACATCACATGCACACACACACCACTGGACAGTCACGCATCTGGCCATGTCTACCTCCCGTCACAGTGCATTCATGGACAACTGGGCCGCATCAGTCAATCACGCATCGTGATGCTCATGTGTCATGTATCCATGGTGTTTTCAATTCACACAGTCACCACTCAGACACACCCATATGTACACCATGCATGTCCATGAAGGTGACTTAAGCATCCATGTCTCACACCCTTCTTGCATGGCCAAGTCCAGACACAGGCATGCAAACATGTGTGCATCTTCACGTGCTGGTGCACATCATGCATTGCAACACAGACATCATTGATGTTTAACACACTTGACTGGACTCACATGCAGCACATTCATGGCCCTGCACACACTCATCCATGCATGTAGCATGCCAGACATAAGTCCGAGGTGCACACTCTAGCCACACCTCAACATGCACTACGGAGGACAAGAACACATGGACACTTACCACGCGACTCCGGACGGGTCTGCAACTCGAGGACCTGGTGGTGAAGCGCTGGATGTATGCATTCCAGGACCCTCATCTGGATGTTGCTCAACTGGGCCCGTGCCCCACATCATCCTCATCCTGGATGAGGCGCCGGGCCTTGTAGCGGGTCCTGGACCTGAAGTACTCCCATTGCTTCAAGACGTGCATGTAGTCGCAGGGTGCCACCCCCTCCTCCGTCCTTCCTTGTCGGTGCGCAATGTTGAGAAGAGGACATAATGCCCCAGGACTTGCTCCACCAGGATGTCAACTTCATTGGCAGTGAAGCTGGCAACCCTCTGCCTCTCTGCCGTGAGGTTGCCACTGGCCCCAGATGGTGTTTGGTCCGACATGGCAACCCCAGAGGCAGCTGGGTGTGGGCAACTGGGTCCTGGGCTGGGCTGTGGAGCAATGGGACAGCAGTGGGGAGTCTGCTGTTTCAGCAGAGGTGGTCGCAGCAACAGGACCTCTGGCAATGTCTTCTGTGCAGGCACCAAATTGCAGGGCACATTGGCAGCAGGCAGACTGAGTTGGCTGGCAGCAGCAGATGGCTTGTAGGAGTCAGCTCGGGGCATTGGGGGGCAGGTAGAGGGCCTTGTGGGTAGGAGTGTGTTCTTCTGTGTGTTTTCGTGTGGCCAGCTTGATGCAGAGTGACTCAGCACGTGCAAAAACAGCACATTAGTGTGGAAATTGAGGAAAGGCCCTTAGCACGTAAGCACGTAAGTGACGTGACAAGCACGGGCGTTGCTTTCGGTACGGGTTAAAGGTCCGTGTAGGACACCATTTTGCTGTATGTGCTTTTTGTGGAGAGCAAGCGTGTGATACTTCTTCTTGTGGGTTCACACGCGTTTACTTCACAATGGCTCCATTGCATACTTCTTGTTTACTAAGGCAGTGCTTACTTCCCCTTTTGGCGGGGGAGTTGCCTACACGCACATGTGCATGTGTTTTTCTACATTTTTCCAGGCAGACGGTGAGTCGCGCATATATTATTCCCACTGTGGATGCCCCCGTGTGTCGCATACCCCATATAGAGGTCATAGTAGCCTGTGTGTTCCACGCGTATGCATATTTTTGGTGTTTCTGGGTGCCACAGCGTACTGCAGGACATTAATTCCATGTACGTGGGCTACCGAGGGGTCGCATGCAAGTTTGTTTTTGGGGTGCCTGAGCGTTGCGTGACCCGTCATTTTTACCCAGGGGCTATAGACAGCCTTGCAGGAGCACAGGGGTACCTATTCCATCTAGTACCCTGCCCCGTTCACTCCAATTGCCCAGGACAATTATTTTCTGCACCTCCCATTCGCACAAGTACATCAGTGCCATGGTTGGGCGGCCACCAAGTGGTTGGCGACGTCCCAGAGGTGTCCGCGGTAGGGGATGTGACCATGGTGGCCAAGTAGGCAGCGGTGGCCGACGTGGGCAGGGTGGTCCACGAGGGCAGTGTGCCCAGGACCATTCAGGGACAGCTATGCCTCTCCCCCCCAGTGGGTCAGGGAGATGAAGCTGACACCACCCCAGCTCAGGGCCTGCTACCCCGGCCCAGACTGGTAACGGAACAGGCACGGGATGACTCACAGGCCGACTTCTGTGTCACCAAGCCACATGTGGCGGTGAAAGTTGCTGTCACCAGGCCACGTGGATTTGGGGCAGCAATGTCATCTGCTGCCCCGAGCAGCCAGGTTGTGGAGTCACCCAGCCGGGGCAGTGTTGGTCCCGGCCCCTCACACCGAGGCAGTTGTGGCGCTTGGTCCTGGCAACAGCACCCAGCAGCCAATGCCTGCAGTGAGACCTTTGGTCATCATGCCTTTGGTCATCATGACTAGATGCCATTGCCTGCTTCCAGTGGCCAGTCCACCTGCGCTGCAACCCCTACTGACCAGAGCGCCATAAGCCACTCAGGGTCCGCACCACCTCTCAAGAGGAAGAAGCGTGCTCTTGTGGAACAGGCTGGGACCCCAGACATGGCTCGGCCCTGCGGCACGGCAAGGAAGCAGAGTTTCAATAATGTGGAACTGGATGCACTTGTGGGCTACGTGTCTGAACACGGCCACGACATGCTGGTGATGTCAGGGTGCAAAACTACGCCTGCTCAATGTAGTGTGAGACAGTAAAACAAATCCTACTCACGATCTTGCCCCCCCTGGGCAACCATGCACCGGTCTTAGACAATCTTAAAGGATAGCTCCGGGACTTTTTTTTTATTGTCCCTACGGTTCGGCCATGTGTTTTTAAGCATAAATCGGTAGATCGTAGAAAACTTTCCTATGGACCTTACCCGACTTTTCGTCCATTAACGCACTCGAAATCAGCCGCCATTTTCTGATAATCCTATCATTTCCCCCCATCGACCTGGCTCACCTGCTTTTGCGGCACTAAATCAAATCCCCCGCCCTTGAGCCTGACATCAGCAGACGCGTACCGCCCATTTCCCAACGCCAAAGCACGTTTCGTGTCAACAATCGCTGCGCCTCAGCTAATGAAGTGTCGCCATGGAAATGGCAGGACGCCTCTTTCCTCAACAAGTATAAACACACTGTTTCACAACACACAGCAGCAGATTTTCGATTCCATTACTCTCTCTGTGTTACTTTGAGTATTCTGTGACTCGTTTCTGTGCTCTGGTCAGCTACCTTCGCCGCTTCTAGGCCTTGTGAACACCTGTACCATCTCTGTAAATTATTTTACTTTCTTTACCACACAATGGCTACAATAATGCCATATATGTATGAGCCCGAGTACACCGAGGAAGAACTACTGGAAAGGCAAGCACGCGAAAAACGATGGGGATTCGGACGGCAGTTGGGAGGACCAGTCAACGGATGAAGAGCCTGGACCATGTCGCATGGACGGCGTCTCCACCTGGTGCACGTGCAATCGGTGCAAGCTAATGCCAACTGAGGAGGAGAACTGCTGCTGCCGTGAAAATTCCGGGTGCTTGGCCTACATTTCGGAAGGCGAGCCAAGTCCGCAATGCATCACCGAGCTGCCAGAGTTCAGGGAAGCCTGCCTCTCACGGACCGTGTTGAGGATGATGATGGTGCTTATGCACGAACTTCGCGGCACTGTTCGTCCGCGTAATCCGAGTAACGAGTAAGTATACTCTGGTTGTGATGTCAGTGATGCCACTACTATTTCATGGTCGTCTCCCACATATAAAATTACATCTACATATCATTCGAATGCATGTAAATTGGTTCCATATTGTGGCTTTTCTAGATAGAATTTTTTTCAAAGCAGAATGACATTTTTTACCTGAATCGACAGTGATAAGAAAGTTTTGTCATTTTAATACAGTTTGCATCTTTCATTTTCACAGGTGGTACAGGCTGGTGGCCTATCGTTGCTTCACTTGGTGGCTTCACGGGAGGCTCGGACACCGCGTTCGGAGAGTAATACCTGCCTGTGCGGTACTTGCCATTAGACAACATTTCCCCAGCGACAGTGGACAATACCGCGGATTTTCCCTGGATGTGCTGCAACCGGAACTTTACAATGTGTAATGTTTATTATTTATGTTCAATTGAAATTAAGATCTAAAATAAAACCCAACATATATTTTAACAATGGTTGTTTTGATTTTTTAAATGAATCTAGTGTGTCTCCATTGAATAGTCTTCCTGTGCCTTGTCTTGTCACACCACATGTCTCCGGCCAGCATCCTCCCTCACGCTGGCTGCCCACCTTCAATCCACATAACCGTTGAACCCATATGCAGCAGACATACATATGTTATTTTGCGGGTTGGCATCAAGCCTCCCGGCCTTGCCTCCTCCCCCAAAAATACTTACCACACCACTTTGTTCAAGCGTTGGCAATAAAAGGCCGTTGGATTTTATTGATACAAAACATGGTTATAGGTAAATAATCAATATGGTTGATCATAATAAATCATCCTTTTGGGCACCGGGTACAGAGATGACCCCCTCTGGCCCGTGCCACCTTGCCACCACAGGCCAGCCTGCTGCTGACTAACTGCCTAGGCATCCAGGGTCTCCAGGGTGAACTGCACCCATATATTCTCCTGGGAGGGTGAGGTATTTATAAACTCACCCCCCTGCCTTCCATGTACTAGATCCTGCAGCCGCCTCTTACATGCAGTTAGATGGCCTCTCCTTGGTGAGGCCCTGCGGCAAACCAGTCTTGTCTGCACGACCACCGCCCCAACCCACCCCCCCCGCCCTATCAAAGGCAGTTCGCACAGGGGTACTTGCGCTGGCAAGTGGAGCTGTCAGGGAGCGATAAAGGCCAAGGAGGTGCCAAAGACCATGTACACTTCAAAGTGGTCTATAGAGCATGGGTTGTTGTTCCCATGTCTACCTCCAGACCCCGTGTCTCCTGCCAAGCATCCCCCCTCACGCTGGATGGCCCCCTGCAAACCGCATAATGCCACGACATATACACGTCATTCATTCACAAACACACCCCTGTTTCGAATTCTTTATAACCCATTTCATATTTCTAATGAGAACTTCTTTGCACTTTGCTAGTCAACCCGTGAAGGTGCTGGTTATCTGCTCTTCGTCTCTGTGAACTTCCGTGACCACTTCGAGCAAACTCGTCAGTTTGCAACCTGTGAACTGCTCCCTGTTCTACGACAAGAAACTACTCTGATCCCTGCATCTAACTGTTTGTTCGTCAAGGTAAGGCCATGTACCATAATCATTTTGCGTCCAATTTCTTTTCGTTCAAGACAGTACATGCAAGGAACTAGTCACATGTTCTGAGTTTAGTCAAATTATTTTTCTATTTTTTTTAAGTTATTCAAATACTTATCCGCATGTGAATAACGTGTATAGTTCCAAGAACCAAAACGAACCTTGCATTGAACCTTTTATGTGTCATTTAATTTTTTAACACATTATTATTCATAGAGAATTGTTGATCTTTACTTTTCAGAACTTTCCACAATGCCTGCCTGTTCCATTGGCGGTTGCCCTTCGAAGACCCATAATAAATCTGAAGGTACTATAATGCATGTTTTCCCTAAGACAATAGATCAGATAAGAGAATGGGTCCGATATTGCGGATATCCACCATCTGAGCTTGAAAGTAGAGTCCTAGAAGTCTTTGCGGACAAGAGGGGTGATCGATACCGCATCTGCAGCAGGCACTTTAGCTCAGACATGTACTCCACATCATTGCTAATAAAGAAGAACACACCGCGAGCGAGGCGAAAATTGCTCTCAACCGCTATTCCCACTCTATTCGTCCACATCCCTCCACTGGTGAGTCAAGTTTACGTATTTATCTCTCGGCCTTGCGATAGTGTGTAGCATTAGCTAACAATAATTTCCCCATTTATGTATCCACTCAATATGAAGGCGGAAGATTCTCCATCCGTGTCGTTATTGCAGTCATCAGCCACTTCAAGCGCCTATCGGGTAATCTTACTTAGCTATTCTGCCACTCACTTGTTTTAGGCATGTAAATCAATAGTTTTAATTTATCGTGTAATTATTTTACCTAATGGTACACCCTTGTACTCGTCCTCTAGTCTTTGTTTTCATTTATAATTATTGTTATCCAAAATAATGCAAGTACTATGTTTCAGGGAGATGACGGAGGTTCTTCTACAAGAACATCACCCCTAGTAGTTGATGCAGATCTCTGGGTGGTGACACTTCCAATGATCGAGCAAATCGAATCATATTTAGATATCCATTATTTATTTTAGACAACTGATCATTTGTGCAGGTCTATTTAGATGAGCCGTTGATGCCTGCACAAAGTTTATGTTCTTTTTAACAAAATAGAAAACCATACTAATGCAATTACTGTGTTTCAGGGAGTTGCTGAAGCGTCATCTTCAATAATATCATCAATGGAAGTCTATGAGGAGCCCGAGGTATGGATCTTGACAGTTCCATCTAACTAGATCAACAATGCGTGAATAATTGTCGTTTGAATGTTCTACACAAAGCATTCATTCGTGTTTTGCTATTGAGATGTACGTGGGTATTGGTCCCCAAGTACATTTTCTGTTTTCAATATTATTATACATACTAATGAAAGTTCTATGTTTCAGGGAGTCGATGGAGAGTCAGTGCGTGATGGATGTGCTTATAATGAAAATACAGTCGTTGCAGCGCAAGAGGAAGTGGAGACATGCACACACGAGTCGGAGCAACAGCGTCCTGATGTTGAAGTTCGAGGCAAGAAAGTTTCAAAGAAAAGAAAGCAAAAGAAGGTTAGTGTCCTGGTCACTATATTATGTTGTTTTTCACTGTTAATAGTTCAATACTGTAAGTTGTGTTTAAACTGAACATCCCTTTTCCAATCTGTCCTCTAGTTGCGAGTGGGTGTACGAACTAGATCTACACAGACAGTGAAGCGAACGAGAGATGTTGCTTGTCAAACCTTTTGGCAGGGACTTGAGACTGGAGATGCATCGTGCCAATGGGAAGAATATGAAGTGATTGACAACGGAGCTATACCACCACCAGCCATTGATAGTGAATGTCCTCCTGGTAGTTCGGATGCAGTCGGAGATCAATTCACAGAATCCACACCCGCAAAAACTAAGACCGCGAGAAAGTTGAAGAAATTGTTTTATTCACCCATCGCCGGAGAAGGAACAGATGTTGCAATGGAAGAGAATGAAGTGGACGACAATGAAACACCATCAATATCACTGAACATAGCGGAAGACGATATCAGAGATTCTACCTTTCATGTGAGTGACATGTCCTCAACGTTACAGGCCGAACCAGCTGGGATGCAGAGTGACAGTATAAGGAAAGAGGCCAAATTCATTGTATTCGATAGTTGTTTGATTGATATTATTATTAGGATGAAATGTGGGCATTCGGTTGGTGAGGAAGTATGTGGGGAGCCATTGATTAATGTGACTCGTGCAATTCGAGGCACTAACCTTAAAATACATACCACCTGTACAAAATATCATCCTTTCTCATGGTCTGCACAACCCATGCTGGGGCAACTGCCAGCAGGCAATCTACTTTGTGCAGCGGCCGCACTTTTTAGTGGTTCAAGTTTTAAAAAGTTAGAGTCTTTCTTTCAGTTTGTGGGAATCCATTTCATTGCGAAAACTCAGTTCTACAAATACCAAACCGATTATCTATTTCCAGCCATTAGCGAAGCTTGGAGAATGGAAAAAATATCTATTGATAGTACATTCGCGGGCAAACGGTTCGGGCTAGCCGGTGATGGACAGTGCGACAGCCCAGGATTTTCAGCCAAGTACTGCACCTACCACTTTCAGGACATGGAAAGTAAGAAAATTGTGTGTTCGGTGGTCGTGCAGGTGTCACAAAGTACATCCTCAGTGGCCATGGAGAAAGTTGGCTTTGTAGCATCATTGCAAGAACTACAATCGCGGGGAATGGTGATCGACCTGATAGCCACGGACAGACACGTTTCAATTGCCAAGACAATGAGAGAAGAGTACAAAAATATAAATCACCAATTTGACTTTTGGCATCTTGCAAAAACAATCAATAAAAAAATGTCGGCTGCAGGTAAAAAAAAAGATATGCAAGGTATTTCACAGTGGTCCAAGTCAATCAGCAACCATCTTTGGTGGAGCTCAAAAACATGTGGAGGGTCGTTGGAAATTCTACTGGAAAAATGGCGGTCAGTAATGCTACACTGTAGCAACGTTCACCGCTGGACCACAAACCAATATTTCCACAATTGTGAACATGGCCATTTGTCCACAGAGGAGGCACGGAAGAAGAAGTGGTTGATTCCTTCATCACCCACTCACAAAGCCATTGAAAAGATTGTATTTGATAAAACTATAACAAGAGATTTGAGAGGACTCACGGAATTCTGCCACACAGGAGATTTGGAGGTGTTCCACAATATGTGCCTAAAGTACAGGCCAAAACGATTGCATTTTGGCATGGAGGGCATGATAAATCGGACTCTTCTAGCGGTCTTGGCACATAACCATAATGTTGGCCGTCAACAAAGTAGGACGACCGGAACTTTAGGGACGCTTCGCTACAATAAGGCCTTCACTAAAAGAAGTAAACAATGGGTGATCAAACCAGTGTTTGAGGATATGCAATATGAGTTTATTGAGAGACTTATTGTTGATGTCCTAGATAGGCACATACATGGAGTTGTGAACGAACCTGTGCAGGGGACAACTGCATTGCCACCCAACATTGCCTCTGTTCCATGTCCACCTAAAGCAGAGCTCATTGAGAAATACACATCACGGTTTAAATGATTGTAATTTGATTGTCTGTTCTCTCGAGTCTCCTCATGTCGCAGGCCCATTGAATATGTGTAGCTATGTATTGTGTAAATAAAAGTGATTGCTCAGTGTACATGCAATGTGTCTCTCCACCCTTGTTCATTTGCGCATTAAATTAAACCAAACAGTAATATAAATCATTTTTCAAAAAATATAGAATGTCTCCGTATTTATGGTTCGCTGGGGCTGCAAATGCACGCAGACAAAATGCAAAGATGGAGTGTAAATTTCAAGTCCTGTGAGATGGCCTTACACTGAATGTAGCTAACTAGGAATGTGTGCTCGTTCAAAGTGAAGGTCAGCTGCTTTGATTTTTTGCTCGGGTGCCGGAATGGCCCATGACTCAGTATAAGGTTCTATTGTTATTTGACCTTGACAGGCCGGGACCATCCCGAAAGACTTCTTTTTGGGGGTGTGGGGCAATAACGTAAGAAACGATAATGAATATAATTTCAGAAACAAAAGCCATTTAATGTTCGTTCATTAGAAGAAATAACGTCGGCATAGAAGGAGTGGTATTTCGGGGCTGCCCTGCGCACAGACACAATGGAAAATGCAAATATAATGTAAGTAACTCTTTAGATGAGTTTATACCGCAATTTAATTACTATACAGTAGCTTTAAAGACGTGTTCAGTTGTACTTGTTCGTTCTATGTGGCATATTGTTTTGTACCGCGCACTATCTTGAGGAGAACCATCTCCTTTTACGGAAGCACCTCAAAACCTTCCTCTTTGCTTCTGCTTTCTCTCTCCCTCTACCCTGCTACAACTGGTCACTGTCTGCGACCTCGGTCCTGGGCCCTTCCACTCTCCACCTGCACTGCTTCCCTGTCAACCCCTGCACTGGGGGACTGTCTCAGTATCCTACAGCCCCCCCTTGACGTATAATACCCAGTTGCACTGTCCTAGCTATGAAATAATTTCCCGACCTAATATATAAAATTAATAATTTTTATAAATATCTGATGGTGAGACTAATTTAATTTTTTATGTTTTTAAAACGGGTACATTCTTCATTATTGTATGTGTCACGAGTACCAGACACCGGCAGATGGCTTTTTCAACCGCCAGTTGATTCTCCGCGTGAACAACGTTACCACCCTGACCATTTTATGGGACGATCGCCAAGTACAAGTATGCCCTTACGCGGTACTAACGGCTAGATGCAACATACAGACCATTGTGGTGGCCTAGTGCCTCGTTGTTGGAACAGCCATGCGATTATCAGTGCGACCGAAGAGCTTATTTTATCGTAAACCAACACCCTGTGTACTGCACACGAACATCGCTTGCCTCAAGACGAACTATTTTGGATCGAGAGCAAAGAAAAATGCAAATCGCTGAATATTCTCTAAACATTTGATGTCAAATAAATGTACTGTACCAAATTTACAATCTTGCGGTTTGATTTAAAAGTACAGTTTCATATTCCGAATTGTGGCGCGCTGTGTTGTGAGCTGATCTGTGTTGGTTTCCGGGTTCTGTGTGGAGTCGCGTAGAAGATGCCTGGGCGCGTTTGCCTAAGCAGCACAGTCACGTCACGGATAGAGGCGGGGAATATGAATGTTTTGATAAAGTCTGTTTCAGGGGCGGGGGATTTGATTTAGTGCCGCAAAAGCAGGTGAGCCAGGTCGATGGGGGGAAATGATAGGATTATCAGAAAATGGCGGCTGATTTCGAGTGCGTTAATGGACGAAAAGTCGGGTAAGGTCCATAGGAAAGTTTTCTACGATCTACCGATTTATGCTTAAAAACACATGGCCGAACCGTAGGGACAATAAAAAAAAAGTCCCGGAACTATCTTTTAAACAATCTCCTAGGGGGGTGTGGATCACTATACCCCCCTGCTTTCGTATCTCAGGACCTATGTGCACTGTGTTACTCCTATCGTACGCCTAACAACATACACCTATCTTACTCCTATTGTTACGCTCACCGAGCTCCCACAGAGGCATCGATCTGAACTGGACAGCTGCGGTCTCCACCAATGTGATACGTAGGGCCGAGATGACGGACTGGACTGGCCCACCTAGCTTCATTTGCTTGGCCCGTAGGAATATTCTTCTGTAAATGGAGAAAGGGAATTAACAACCCGTGGGGTTGAGCGTAAAAAACCCCCACCCCCGCTGTTCTCCCCACAGATCACCTTTGATGTCCCCTCTCATAGTCTCACCTGATGTTTTGAAAAGATGAGCTCTCCATCCTGCATTGAGCGCAGGGGCGCGCTGATAACCAGTTGCTTCACTAGCTCGAAGGAATTGGTGAGTTCCAGAACAATATTGACTCCGAAAAGTATGTAGTTCTTAAGAGTTCACATGTCTGACTTTCACTCTTGTCCGATTCCTTGCAGTTTCCAGCTTGACCCCAGCAAAGAGTTCCTTAAGGTAGCAGACGAAGTTCAGGTAAGGATTTGGCTTATCCTACACAGTTCAATAAAATAAGGCCAGAATGTAACCTGTGGCTTGCTCCCTTATTCAGGTGTGGAGAGAAAATATGAAGTTCGGGGAATAATGCCTCCGGCGGTAAAATTAGGTAAGTCTATTGTGGTGAGAAGAGTTCCCCTTGTTTGTCCCTTCGTCTCACCTTGTTGTCCTTTTGTTCCCCTTAGGGGCCGGGGAACGGCGAGGATGCAATGGAGACTGCGCCGGCACATGAAGAGGAATAGTACCCCCGGCGGTAATCAGGTAAGTCTATGGGGGTAGTTACTATTGCCTCTGTTTATTCCCTTGGCTCACCTTTGCTGTTCTTGTGTTCCCCTTAGGTGCCAGAGTGCGGTGGGAACGTGCAGAAGGATGCAGTGGATCGTGAGGATGCTGCGAAGGCCGGTGAGTTCAGCACGGCGCTACAGCAGGCGAGGCGGTGCGCGTAAAATGCTTCTTTCTTCCAGCTCAAAGGCGCGGTGGATCCGGAATTCAGGTAAGGATCGAAGGTTTTGCTCTTATTCTAACCTCTTCTCCTTCTGTTCCTCCCTTTTTCTAGGAGCTGCAGACTCGAGGCGGGCGTGGCAGAAGACTGGATGTAGGCTTGCAGACACGGTGAGCGTTACGCTGCTGGATGCAGAATAACGCGAAGCGTGTGCTGCTCTACGGGCGTGGTTTAAATAGCCTCCAAAGTAGTCCCAGGTAAGTATTCCTCCCCAGGCCCACCCGAGTAAAAAATAGTCCCTAGGTAAAATAGTCCCTTCCAAGCCTCATGTGGCTTGGAGCTCTGCAGCATGGTCTGCATCAGGTAACTTCTACTCTATGAGCCTGGCACCATTGGCGCCAGGACTGACTCTCCATATGAGCCTGGCGCCATAGGCGCCAGGACCGCACCCAAACAGCCCCTAGCAGGGATTTTGGGCTTGCTCAAAATAACTTTATGCCTGCTTTCGGGGTTGCTGGACCTGGTCTGGTTCCCTGGGGGTAGGCATCATGACACCTAACGACACAAAACACAAGACACAAAGAAAACAAATGAATCGATTCAATTATAACAATAGAATACATTTATTTATGCACAGCAAAGCATGATGCAAACAATATTAAAAGTATTGCAAATATCTAATTTGCACCTTTTATGCTTCTGGTGCAAATCTACCATGCAGTGGATAACTATAAGCCTTATAGGCTTCTAATGCAAGCCTATGATTCTAATGCAGCCTAATGCAAGCGTCAGCATTCACCATTTCTCATCAATCCACGCCATACTTCACTCTCTCTCTATCTAAGACAATCCCTGTCTGATTTCCCCTTTCCCCAAACCAAAAACTCTTTGTGTGAGTGTCTGTTCTAACCAATCAGTCAGTCTAGGCCATAAACCATATTTCCCATTTGCTTCCCTTGGTCTCCAGCTCTGTTTGACAGGGCCAGGTCGGTCTCTCCTTCCTTTGCCGCTACTCTGTAATCAGTAAGTCAGTGGCAGGCCCCAGTCTCTCTCTGCCAGATAGATCTCATCAAGGCCTTATCAGAATGCTTCCCCAAGCTCTCGATCTCCCAAAAGCCATCGGATTCTGCTTCACCAAGACACCTCTCCCTCATCGAACTTGAACTCCTTCAACATCTAACACCATCTCCAACAGCAACTAGCAACTCCCTTCTCTTCACCTCTGGTTATACTATTCCATGACACACACAAATCCCTATGGTTATTTTCATTCTCTAAGCTAAGAATGTCTCTTTCTGTCTCAGCATTTTCTAAATATGGACGTGCCTGAAAGTCTGTGTTTGCAATGCACTTTCACTTTGTGTTCTTGTTGTGTTCTGTGTCAATGTGACATTGGACATCATATCTCTGTCATGGCCTATCTGTCTGCGGTGCCTGCCTCCTATTTATCCATTCATACCCATTCACTCCACTGTTGGCTTCACGAAATCCTCTCTCCTCCACCGAACAGGCCATCTCTCCTCACAAAAGCACACTCTCACATTCTCCATGTGGCGCTGCCTCCCACCATTCTCTGTCTCTGCGAAGCACACAAGCCCATGCTGATTAGCCAGGCCCTCTCTCTACTAAGGGAAAGGCGACCTCTTATCAACAAAACTGATTATGAATTCCTTCTCACAGTGTACCATAACATTTCGCAGTGCTGCGGCGCTTCTGTGTCTCCATCCAGAAATGGAATGGCTTTATAATGCCATCTAAATGCTTTCTAGCGTTTACGCTTTTCATTCGCAAATCCAAGCTCTAGCTACATAATGCAAACATATTCTAAGTGCACACTCTACATGCATACATTTGTACATGACACTCTCTACATGTGTAACTACAAATATAACAATGTCTCATTCTAAATGGCTCTACATGGTATTTCAAATATGACAGTGTGTCATTCTAAATGCAAATTGCAAAAGCATACAAAGTGGCAGTCTAATATGTGGATAGTGTAATGTTAATAGTCAGTACTAATCAGAACTAAACAGAATATATGATGGATAACTAAACATGATGAATGGATAACTGGATTCCTAAAGGGGTAATACTAAATAATGGTTCTGTAACAAAGAGTAATGATGGGTAATGGTGTGTAACAAAGAGTAATGATTCTGTACTGATAACAAACCATGCCTCTATATTATCAGGTTCTACAATTTTCCCCTTTTATCATTACATAATCTTACTACCTTTATCTCATAACATAACATAACATAGCAATGTAGTATGCTAATACCAAGCAAAGTTGCAAAAGGGAAAAAGCATATTATTTCATGATGCAAAGAACCCTAGAAAATGCAAGCATTTCACTCTATTAGTGGCAACCTAAAATTCAAATGCATAGCTGTAAATATGTCAAAATTCAGAATAGCATATTTCCAAATTTCTCATAGCAAAAGTCAAGTCAAAAGTCAAAAGTGTCTACAAGCCAAAAGTATGAAAGTGTCTCTGCAAGCAGAAAATGAAAATGCAATGCGTAGAGTCATGGCCCTGCACACAGTCATCCATACATGTGGCATGCCAGACATAAGTCCAAGGTGCACACTCTAGCCACACCTCAACATGCACTACGGAGGACAAGAACACATGGACACTTACCACGCGAATCCGGACAAGTCTGCAACTCGAGGACCTGGTGCTGAAGCACTGGATGTATGCACTCCAGGACCCTCATCTGGATGTTGCTCAACTGGGCCCGTGCCCCACATCATCCTCAGCCTGGATGAGGCGCCGGGCCTTGTAGAGGGTCCTGGACCTGAAGTCCTCCCATCGCTTCAAGACGGGCTTGTAGTCGCAGGGTGCCACCCCCTCCTCCGTCCTTCCTTGTCGGTGCGCAATGTTGAGAAGAGGATATCATAATGCCCCAGGACTTGCTCCACCAGGATAGCAACTTCATTGGCAGTGAAGCTGGCAGCCCTCTGCCTCTCTGCCGTGAGGTTGCCACTGGCCCCAGATGGTGTGTGGTCCGACATGGCAACCCCAGAGGCAGCTGAGTGTGGGCAACTGGCTCCTGAGGCTGGGCTGTGGAGCAATGGGACAGCAGTGGGGAGTCTTCTGTTTCAGCAGAGGTGGTCGCAGCAACAGGACCTCTGGCAATGTCTTCTGTGCAGGCACCAAATTGCAGGGCACGTTTGCAGTAGGCAGACTGAGTTATCTGGCAGCAGAAGATGGCTTGTTGGAGGCAGCTCGGGGTCTTGGGGGGCAGGTAGAGGGCCTTATGGGCAGGAGTGTGGTCTTCTGTGTGTTTTCGTGTAGCCAGCTTGATGCAGAGTGACTCAGCACGTGCAAAAACAGCACATTAGTGTGGAAATTGAGGAAAGGCCCTTAGCACGTAAGCGCGTAAGTGATGTGACACGCATGGGCGTTGCTTTCGGTACGGGTTAAAGGTCCGCGTAGGACACCATTTTGCTGTACGTGCTTTTTGTGGAGAGCAAGCGTGTGATACTTCTTCTTGTGGGTTCACAGGCATTTACTTCACAATGGCTCCATTGCATACTTCTTGTTTACTGAGGCAGTGCTTACTTCTTCATTTGGTGGGGGAATTGCCTATGCGCACACGTGCATGTGTTTTTCTACATTTTTCCAGGCAGACGGTGAGTCGCGCATATATTATTCCCACTGTGGATGCCCCCGTGTGTGGCATACCCCATTTAGAGGTCATAGTAGCCTGTGTGTTCCACGCGTATGCATATTTTTGGTGTTTCTGGGTGCCAAAGCGTACTGCGGGACATTAATTCCACGTACGTGGGCTACCGAGGGGTCGCATGCAAGTTTGTTTTTGGGGTGCCTGAGCGTTGCGTGACCCGTCATTTTTACCCAGGCGCTATAGACAGCCTTGTAGGAGCACAGGGGTAACTATTCCATCTAGTACCCTGCCCCGTTCACTCCAATTGCCCAGGACAATTGTTTTCTGCACCTCCCATTCGCACAAGTACATCAGTGCCATGGTTGGGCGGCCACCAAGTGGTATGGGAGGGAAAGCTGGGTGACCTCCCAGAGTTGTCCGTGGTAGGGCATGTGACCAGGGTGGCCAAGTAGGCAGCGGTGGCCGACGTGGGCAGGGTGGCCCACGAGGGCAGTGTGCCCAGGACCATTCAGGGACAGCTATGCCTCCCCCCCAGTGGGTCAGGGAGATGCAGCTGACACCACCCCAGCTCAGGGCCTGCTAGCCCGGCCCAGATTGGTCACGGAACAGGCACGGGATGACTCACAGGCCGACTTTTGTGTCACCAAGCCACATGTGGCGGTGAAAGTTGCTGTCACCAGGCCACGTGGATTTGGGGCAGCAATGTCATCTGCTGCCCTGAGCAGCCAGGTTGTGGAGGCTGCAGGGGCAGCTGCAGCTGACACCACCCCGGCTGTGAGTCACCCAGCCGGGGAAGTGTTGGTCCCGGCCCCTCACACCGAGGCAGTTGTGGCGCTTGGTCCTGGCAACAGCACCCAGCAGCCAATGCCTGTAGTGAGACCTTTGGTCATCATGCCATTGCCTGCTTCCAGTGGGCAGTCCACCTGGGCTGAAACTCCTACTGACCAGAGCGGCATAAGCCACTCAGGGTCCGCACCACCTCTCAAGAGGAAGAAGCGTGCTCTTGTGGAACAGGCTGGGACCCCAGACACGGCTCGGCCCTCCGGCACGGCAAGGAAGCAGAGTTTCAATAATGTGGAACTCGACGCACTTGTGGGCTACATGTCTGAACACGGCTGCGACATGCTGGTGATGTCAGGGTGCAAAACTATGCCTGCTCAATGTAGTGTGAGACCGTAAAACAAATCCTACTCATGATCTTGCCCCCCCTATGCACCGTTCTTAGACAATCTTAAACAATCTCCTAGGGGGGTGTGGATCACTATACCCCCCTGCTTTCGTATCTCAGGGCTTATGTGCACTGTGTTACTCCTATTGTACGCCTAATAACATACACCTATCTTACTCCTATGGACACAAAACACAAGACACAAAGAAAACACATGAACCGATTCAATTATAACAATAGAATACATTTATTTATGCACAGCAAAGCATGATGCAAACAATACTAAAACTATTGCAAATATCTAATTTGCACCTTTTATGCTTCGGGTGCAAATCTACCATGCAGTGGATAACTATAAGCCTTACAGGCTTCTAATGCAAGCCTGTGATGCAAGCCTGTGATTCTAATGCAGCCTAATGCTAGCGTCAGCATTCACCATTCCTCTTCAATCCACACCATACTTCATTCTCTCTCTATCTAAGACAATCCCTGTCTGATTTCCCCCTTTCCCCAAACACAAAGCTCTTTGTGTGAGTGTCTGTTCTAACCAATCAGTGAGTCTAGGCCATAAACCATACTTCCCATTTGCTTCCCTTGTTCTCCAGCTCTGTTTGCCAGGGCCAGATCTCTCCTCTCCCGCTACTCTGCAATCAGTCAGTCAGTGGCAGGCCCCGGTCTCTCTCTGCCAGATAGATCTCATCAAGGCCTTATCAGAATGCTTCCCCAAGCTCTCGATCTCCCAAAAGCCATTGGATTCTGCTTCACCAAGACACCTCTCCCTCATCGAACTTGAACTCCATCAACATCTAACACCATCTCCAACAGCAACTAGCAACTCCCTTCTCTTCACCTCTGCTTATACTATTCCATGACACACTCAAATCCCTATGGCTACTTTCATTCTCTAAGCTAAGAATGTCTCTTTCTGTCTCAGCATTTTCTAAATATGAACGTGCCTGAAAGTCTGTGTTTGCAATGTACTTTCACTTTGTGTTCTCATCGTGTTCTGTGTCAATGTGACATTGGACATCATATCTCTGTCATGGCCTATCTGCCTGCGGTGCCTGCCTCCTATTTATCCATTCATACCCACTCACTCCACTGTTGGCTTCATGAAATCCTCTCTCCTCCAGAGAACAGGCCATCTCTGCTCGCAAAAGCACACTCTCATATTCTGCATGTGGCACTGCCTCCCACCATTCTCTGTCTCCGCAAAGCACACAAGCCCATGCTGATTAGCCAGGCCCTCTCTCTACTAAGGCAAAGGCGACCTCTTATCAACAAAACTGATTACGAATTCCTTCTCACAGTGTACCATAACATTTCTCAGTGCTGCGGCGCTTCTGTGTCTCCATCCAGAAATGGAATGGCTTTATAATGCCATCTAAATGCTTTCTAGCGTTTACGCTTTTCATTTGCAAATCCAAGCGCTAGCTACATAATGCAAACATATTCTAAGTGCACACTCTACATGCATACATTTGTACATGACACTCTCTACATGTGTAACTACAAATATAACAATGTCTCATTTTAAATGGCTCTACATGGTATTTCAAATATGACAGTGTGTCATTCTAAATGCAAATTGCAAAAGCATACAAAGTGGCAGTCTAATATGTGGATAGTGTAATGTTACTAGTCAGAACTAATCAGAACTAAACAGAATATATGATGGATAACTAAACATGATGAATGGATAACTGGATTCCTAAAGGGGTAATACTAAATAATGGTTCTGTAACAAAGACTAATGATGGGTAATGGTGTGTAACAAAGAGTAATGATTCTATACTGATAACAAACCATGCCTCCATATTATCAGGTTCTACAATTTTCCCCTTTTATCATTACATAACCTTACTACCTATATGTCATAACATAACATAGCAATGTAGTATGCTAATACCAAGCAAAGTTGCAAAAGGGAAAAAGCATATTATTTCATGATGCAAAAAACCCTGCAAAATGCAAGCATTTCACACTATTAGTGGCAACCTAAAATTCAAATGCATAGCTGCAAATATGTCAAAATTCAGAATAGCATATTTCCAAATTTCTCATAGCAAAAGTCAAGTCAAAAGTCAAAAGTGTCTACAAGCCAAAAGTGTGAAAGTGTCTCTGCAAGCAGAAAATGAAAATGCAATGCGTAGAGTCATGGCCCTGCACACAGTCATCCATACATGTGGCATGCCAGACATAAGTCCAAGGTGCACACTCTAGCCACACCTCAACATGTACTACGGAGGACAAGAACACATGGACACTTACCACGCGAATCCGGACGGGTCTGCAACTCGAGGACCTGGTGCTGAAGCGCTGGATGTATGCACTCCAGGACCCTCATCTGGATGTTGCTCAACTGGGCCCGTGCCCCACATCATCCTCAGCCTGGATGAGGCTCCGGGCCTTGTAGAGGGTCCTGGACCTGAAGTCCTCCCATCGCTTCAAGACGGGCTTGTAGTCGCAGGGTGCCACCCCCTCCTCCGTCCTTCCTTGTCGGTGCGCAATGTTGAGAAGAGGACATCATAATGCCCCAGGACTTGCTCCACCAGGATGCCAACTTCATTGGCAGTGAAGCTGGCAGCCCTCTGCCTCTCTGCCGTGAGGTTGCCACTGGCCCCAGATGGTGTTTGGTCCGACATGACAACTCCAGAGGCAGCTGAGTGTGGGCAACTGGCACCTCAGGCTGGGCTGTGGAGCAATGGGACAGCAGTGGGGAGTCTTCTGTTTCAGCAGAGGTGGTCACCGCAACAGGACCTCTGGCAATGTCTTCTGTGCAGGCACCAAATTGCAGGGCACGTTTGCAGTAGGCAGACTGAGTTATCTGGCAGCAGCAGATGGCTTGTTGGAGGCAGCTCGGGGTATTGGGGGCAGGTAGCGGGCCTTGTGGGCAGGAGTGTGGTCTTCTGTGTGTTTTCGTGTAGCCAGCTTGATGCAGAGTGACTCAGCATGTGCAAAAACAGCACGTTAGTGTGGAAATTGAGGAAAGGCCCTTAGCACGTAGGCGCGTAAGTGACGTGACACGCATGGGCGTTGCTTTCGGTACGGGTTAAAGGTCCGCGTAGGACACCATTTTGCTGTACGTGCTTTTTGTGGAGAGCAAGCGTGTGATACTTCTTCTTGTGGGTTCACACGCATTTACTTCACAATGGCTCCATTGCATACTTCTTGTTTACTGAGGCAGTGCTTACTTCTTCTTTTGGTGGGGGAATTGCCCATGCGCACACGTGCATGTGTTTTTCTACATTTTTCCAGGCAGACGGTGAGTCGCGCATATATTATTCCCACTGTGGATGCCCCCGTGTGTCGCATACCCCATTTAGAGGTCATAATAGCCTGTGTGTTCCACGCGTATGCATATTTTTGGTGTTTCTGGGCGCCACAGCGTACTGCGGGACATTAATTCCACGTACGTGGGCTACCGAGGGGTCGCATGCAAGTTTGTTTTTGGGGTGCCTGAGCGTTGCGTGACCCGTCATTTTTACCCAGGGGCTATAGACAGCCTTGCAGGAGCACAGGGGTACCTATTCCATCTAGTACCCTGCCCCGTTCCCTCCAATTGCCCAGGACAATTGTTTTCTGCACCTCCCATTCGCACAAGTACATCAGTGCCATGGTTGGGCGGCCACCAAGTGGTAAGGGAGGCAAAGCTTGGCGACCTCCCAGAGGTGTCCGCGGTAGGGGATGTGACCGGGGTGGCCAAGTAAGCAGCGGTGGCCGACGTGGGCAGGGTGGCCCACGAGGGCAGTGTGCCCAGGACCATTCAGGGACAGCTATGCCTCTCCCCCCCAGTTGGTCAGGGAGATGCAGCTGACACCACCCCAGCTCAGGGCCTGCTAGCCCGGCCCAGATTGGTCACGGAACAGGCACGGGATGACTCACAGGACGACTTTTGTGTCACCAAGCCACATGTGGCAGTGAAAGTTGCAGTCACCAGGCCACATGGATTTGGGGCAGCAATGTCATCTGCTGCCCCGAGCAGCCAGGTTGTGGAGGCTGCAGGGGCAGCTGCAGCTGACACCACCCCGGCTGTGAGTCACCCAGCCGGGGAAGTGTTGGTCCCGGCCCCTCACACCGAGGCAGTTGTGGCGCTTGGTCCTGGCAACAGCACCCAGCAGCCAATGCCTGCAGTGAGACCTTTGGTCATCATGCCATTGCCTGCTTCCAGTGGCCAGTCCACCTGGGCTGCAACTCCTACTGACCAGAGCGGCATAAGCCACTCAGGGTCCGCACCACCTCTCAAGAGGAAGAAGCGTGCTCTTGTGGAACAGGCTGGGACCCCAGACACGGCTCGG
Source organism: Ambystoma mexicanum (assembly GCF_040938575.1). Taxonomy (NCBI): domain Eukaryota; kingdom Metazoa; phylum Chordata; class Amphibia; order Caudata; family Ambystomatidae; genus Ambystoma; species Ambystoma mexicanum. The sequence goes on along the minus strand of NC_090933.1, from coordinate 677,307,541 downwards.
CCCTCCGGCACGGCAAGGAAGCAGAGTTTCAATAATGTGGAACTCGACGCACTTGTGGGCTACATGTCTGAACACGGCTGCGACATGCTGGTGATGTCAGGGTGCAAAACTACGCCTGCTCAACATAGTGTGAGACCGTAAAACAAATCCTACTCACGATCTTGCCCCCCCTGGGCAACTATGCACTGGTCTTAGACAATCTTAAACAATCTCCTAGGGGGGTGTGGATCACTATACCCCCCTGCTTTCGTATCTCAGGGCTTATGTGCGCTTTGTTACTCCTATTGTACGCCTAATAACATACACCTATCTTACTCCTATGGACACAAAACACAAGACACAAAGAAAACACATGAATCGATTCAATTATAACAATAGAACACATTTATTTATGCACAGCAAAGCATGATGCAAACAATACTAAAACTATTGCAAATATCTAATTTGCACCTTTTATGCTTCGGGTGCAAATCTACCATGCAGTGGATAACTATAAGCCTTACAGGCTTCTAATGCAAGCCTGTGATGCAAGCCTGTGATTCTAATGCAGCCTAATGCTAGCGTCAGCATTCACCATTCCTCTTCAATCCACACCATACTTCATTCTCTCTCTATCTAAGACAATCCCTGTCTGATTTCCCCTTTCCCCAAACACAACGCTCTTTGTGTGAGTGTCTGTTCTAACCAATCAGTGAGTCTAGGCCATAAACCATACTTCCCATTTGCTTCCCTTGTTCTCCAGCTCTGTTTGCCAGGGCCAGGTCTCTCCTCTCCCGCTACTCTGCAATCAGTCAGTCAGTGGCAGGCCCCGGTCTCTCTCTGCCAGATAGTACTCATCAAGGCCTTATCAGAATGCTTCCCCAAGCTCTCGATCTCCCAAAAGCCATTGGATTCTGCTTCACCAAGACACCTCTCCCTCATCGAACTTGAACTCCATCAACATTTAACACCATCTCCAACAGCAACTAGCAACTCCCTTCTCTTCACCTCTGGTTATACTATTCCATGACACACTCATATCCCTATGGTTACTTTCATTCTCTAAGCTAAGAATGTCTCTTTCTGTCTCAGCATTTTCTAAATATGAACGTGCCTGAAAGTCTGTGTTTGCAATGTACTTTCACTTTGTGTTCTCATCGTGTTCTGTGTCAATGTGACATTGGACATCATATCTCTGTCATGGCCTATCTGCCTGCGGTGCCTGCCTCCTATTTATCCATTCATACCCACTCACTCCACTGTTGGCTTCATGAAATCCTCTCTCCTCCAGAGAACAGACCATCTCTGCTCGCAAAAGCACACTCTCACATTCTCCATGTGGCGGTGCCTCCCACCATTCTCTGTCTCCGCAAAGCACACAAGCCCATGCTGATTAGCCAGGTCCTCTCTCTACTAAGGCAAAGGCGACCTCTTATCAACAAAACTGATTACGAATTCCTTCTCACAGTGTACCATAACATTTCTCAGTGCCGCGGCGCTTCTGTGTCTCCATCCAGAAATGGAATGGCTTTATAATGCCATCTAAATGCTTTCTAGCGTTTACGCTTTTCATTTGCAAATCCAAGCGCTAGCTACATAATTCAAACATATTCTAAGTGCACACTCTACATGCATACATTTGTACATGACACTCTTACATGTGTAACTACAAATATAACAATGTCTCATTCTAAATGGCTCTACATGGTATTTCAAATATGACAGTGTGTCATTCTAAATGCAAATTGCAAAAGCATACAAAGTGGCAGTCTAATATGTGGATAGTGTAATGTTACTAGTCAGAACTAATCAGAACTAAACAGAATATATGATGGATAACTAAACATGATGAATGGATAACTGGATTCCTAAAGGGGTAATACTAAATAATGGTTCTGTAACAAAGAGTAATGATGGGTAATGGTGTGTAACAAAGAGTAATGATTCTATACTGATAACAAACCATGCCTCTATATTATCAGGTTCTGCAATGTTCCCCTTTTATCATTACATAACCTTACTACCTATATGTCATAACATAACATAGCAATGTAGTATGCTAATACCAATCAAAGTTGCAAAAGGGAAAAAGCATATTATTTCATGATGCAAAAAACCCTGGAAAATGCAAGCATTTCACTCTATTAGTGGCAACCTAAAATTCAAATGCATAGCTGCAAATATATCAAAATTCAGAATAGCATATTTCCAAATTTCTCATAGCAAAAGTCAAGTCAAAAGTCAAAAGTGTCTACAAGCCAAAAGTGTGAAAGTGTCTCTGCAAGCAGAAAATGAAAATGCAATGCATAGATCAATGCATGTGTACGGTGGATACAGGTGTTTCCAGTTCAATCTGTTAAGCACAAAATATTACAATGTCACTTTCACAGGTGTCAAAGCTCAGTAGCCAAACAGGCCAAGTCATTTCATTACAGATCAATGCATACATATCAACGTATACATCCAGTGTATTGGTCATATAGGCCAATTCATTTATATTCCAGTCCAAGATATTTCCAGGTCACACATGAGGTATGTGTGCCCTCACATATGCGCACAATTCCAGGTCAGTCCAGTTCTAATGCATAAGGTTTCAGCCAAGGAATGTCAACAAAGCATGTGTTAACGAAGCAAGTGTTCACAATTGGATCACACTGTGTCACAACGAGCATATCAGTGTGTGTTCAGCCAAAGTTTTCAATGTTAAGGTAGCAGAAAAGTGTTCAAGCCAGTTCAGGCTGGCCTGCTGAATAAATGGCAGCAAGCTAATGAGATTTTGCACCGAGCTCCAAAAAGACAGGAGCAATCATCAAGTGTGTCGGTACCATATGCGCCCCATTTGTCCCCATGGGGTGATCAACATAGGTCATTCACTTTTCAAAGGTAGCACTGGGAAAGCCACGTGTCAGAATTTTCAATTGATACAGCTCATCACTCCCTTTTCCCTAGGCCTCCTATTCCCATCATTTGGGAACAAAGGCAAAACAAAGCACTGCAGATGGTAACTCTCCTCTGGCAATTCTCCTCTGGCAATTCTCCTCTGGCAATTCTATGCACTGTGGACCTTCTCCATAGGCCCAACTCCAGCTTCAAATTCTCTCCTTCCTCGCCAGGTCATGCTGTTGCCAGTTGTTGCCATGCCATGCCAGTCCCATGCTCTTCAAATAAGGGACCAGCCAACGTTGAATGCAAGTGCAAATTTCAAAGCACCATGGATCAATGCTCTATCTCTTTCACTCAAGAGACAAAGCTTCACTGCTGTTCAAACGTAGATCAGGAATTCAAATGCTTTCAGAGCGCGTCTTCCTGCTCATTCCTGCATTTCTCTCTTTCTCCTCAGGCCCAAACTTGTGTCTGGTTCTGGTTCACAAGGTAAGGCATTCCAAATGGATTCTCTTCTCGCTGCATGTTACAACACAGCTCACAAAACAAATTTCTCTTTCTCTTTGCTGAACAATCTCTCACTGCTCTTTCACTCTCACTCTCCTCTTGACACAAAATGCTGCAAGGTGTATTCTCTCTGTACAGTCAGTCATGATCTCCGCTTTCCATAGCAATAGGTCTCATGCCACGAAGTCTGGGTAGCAAGCAGGTTTTCTGGGTACATTCTCAGAGCACAGCCATTAGACAAGGCCGCACCCTAAGGCCTCAAATTGGTCGGTCGGCATTCCCCAAAAGTGCTGCTGCAAAGTGTAGCAAAAGTCAGTTGGTGTCACATTACAAGGTGACAAAAGCCAGTCTCTTTTCTGTGCTGTTTCAAAACAGCCATGCTGCAAAGTCACAAGGTGTCAGCCATCATGGATCTCAAACAGACGGTCATCAAGGTCTGGTCAATCTGGTCTGGTCAGTCTGGTCAATCTGCTTTCAGTTGTCATGCTTCTGCCAATCATGGTCTGGTCAATTCATGCAATGCCATCTGGTCAGTCATCAATGCAATCTTGGTCTGGTCAAGGTGTCTCCAGATGTCATGCAAAGAAAACAAAAGTGCAAGTATCAGTCTTCAATCAGATTCAGATGTTTTCAAAGCCAAAAAACAAAACAGCATTTCCCATTGTGCGTTGCAGTGCACATCTAGGTCTTAACTACCCATGTCTCTCGAAAGACATCAATGCTAATTTCTCAGTGTACCTGCAATCAGTTCTATCAATGTGTCAGTGCATCTGTCTAACTAGGCCTGTCTAATCATGCTGCTTTATGCATGCATGCTTAATGCATGACTCCTGCAATTCCATCTCTGTCCTTTTCAAAACAAAACAGAACAGCCAATTTCATATATTCCAAAACATAATGCACATTCAAATGCTGCACATTCAAAAATGTCACAACTGCATATCTCTCATTCAATTGCATTCCATATCCTATATTTCCATGTCTTCTAGCCACACATTCCCCTTTTTTCATCATTAAGTATTCACGAAGCTGAACTACCCCATGTTGAAAAAACAAATCCGTTTCATTCAAACAGACCCTGCCGCGTGTCATAATATTCAGATTCAAACAACATTCCTGCAATTCACTGCTAACTCCTACTTCAAAAAAACAGTCTGCCAGTCCGGTGCAATCTCTAATGTCAACAAACTTCCTCTCCATGCACTCATTCAAAAAAATAAATCCAGTAATCCAAAGTCTCAAAACATCCAAATATAGCACAATTTGTGTGATTCTCGTTCTCCTTCAATGCTATTCCACTTTCAATGTCATTAGACAAAATATTTTTCTCACTCGATAACATAGGCAAAATACTGGTGTTATCACTTCTTCCAAAACTGTCATCATTTCTATTCAAATCAAAGATCTTCAAATAACTACCTTCATGCACATAACTGTTTTCATGCAAATGTCTCACACCCTTCTCGCATGGCCAAGTCCAGACACAGGCATGCAAACATGTGTGCATCTTCACGTGCTGGTGCACATCATGCATTGCAACACAGACATCATTGATGTTTAACACGCTTGACTGGACTCACATGCAGCACATTCATGGCCCTGCACACAGTCATCCATACATGTGGCATGCCAGACATAAGTCCAAGATGCACACTCTAGCCACACCTCAACATGCACTACGGAGGACAAGAACACATGGACACTTACCACGCAACTCCGGACGGGTCTGCAACTCGAGGACCTGGTGGTGAAGCGCTGGATGTATGCACTCCAGGACCCTCATCTGGATGTTGCTGAACTGGGCCCGTGCCCCACATCATCCTCAGCCTGGATGAGGTGCCGGGCCTTGTAGAGGGTCCTGGACCTGAAGTCCTCCCATCGCTTCAAGACGGGCTTGTAGTCGCAGGGTGCCACCCCCTCCTCCGTCCTTCCTTGTCGGTGCGCAATGTTGAGAAGAGGACATCATAATGCCCCAGGACTTGCTCCACCAGGAAGCCAACTTCATTGGCAGTGAAGCTGGCAGCCCTCTGACTCTCTGCTGTGAGGTTGCCACTGGCCCTAGATAGTGTTTGGTCCGACGTGGCAACCCCAGAGGCAGCTGAGTGTGGGCAACTGGCTCCTGAGGCTGGGCTGTGGAGCAATGGGACAGCAGTGGGGAGTCTTCTGTTTCAGCAGAGGTGGTCGCAGCAAAAGGACCTCTGGCAATGTCTTCTGTGCAGGCACCAAATTGCAGGGCACGCTTGCAGTAGGCAGACTGAGTTATCTGGCAGCAGCAGATGGCTTGTTGGAGGCAGCTCAGGGTATTTGGGGGCAGGTAGAGGGCCTTGTGGGCAAGAGTGTGGTCTTCTGTGTGTTTTCGTGTAGCCAGCTTGATGCAGAGTGACTCAGCACGTGCAAAAACAGCACGTTAGTGTGGAAATTGAGGAAAGGCCCTTAGCACGTAAGCGCGTAAGTGACATGACACGCATGGGGCTTTCGGTACGGGTTAAAGGTCCGCGTAGGACACCATTTTGCTGTACGTGCTTTTTGTGGATAGAAAGCGTGTGATACTTCTTCTTGTGGGTTCACACGCATTTATTTCACAATGGCTCCATTGCATACTTCTTGTTTACTGATGCAGTGCTTACTTCTTCTTTTAGTGGGGGAATTGCCTATGCTGACACGTGCATGTGTTTTTCTAAATTTTTCCAGGCAGACGTTGAGTCGCGCATATATTATTCCCACTGTGGATGCCCCCGTGTGTCGCATACCCCATTTAGAGGTCATAGTAGCCTGTGTGTTCCACACGTAGGCATATTTGTGGTTTTTCTGGGTGCCACAGCGTACTGCGGGACATTAATTCCATGTACGTGGGCTACCGAGGGGTCGCATGCAAGTTTGTTTTTGGGGTGCCTGAGCGTTGCGTGACCCGTCATTTTTACCCAGGGGCTATAGACCGCCTTGCAGGAGCACAGCGGTACCTATTCCATCTAGTACCCTGCCCCGTTCACTCCAATTGCCCAGGACAATTGTTTTCTGCACCTCCCATTCGCACAAGTACATCAGTGCCATGGTCGGGCGGCCACCAAGTGGTAAGGGAGGCAAAGCTTGGCGACCTCCCAGAGGTGTCCGCGGTAGGGGATGTGACCAGGGTGGCCAAGTAGGCAGCGGTGGCCGACGTGGGCAGGGTGGCCCACGAGGGCAGTGTGCCCAGGACCATTCAGGGACAGCTATGCCTCTCCCCCCAGTGGGTCAGGGAGATGCAGCTGACACCACCCCAGCTCAGGGCCTGCTAGCCCGGCCGAGATTGGTCACGGAACAGGCACGGGATGACTCACAGGCCGACTTATGTGTCACCAAGCCACATGTGGCGGTGAAAGTTGCTGTCACCAGGCCACGTGGATTTGGGGCAGCAATGTCATCTGCTGCCCCGAGCAGCCAGGTTGTGGAGGCTGCAGGGGCAGCTGCAGCTGACACCACCCCGGCTGTGAGTCACCCAGCCGGGGAAGTGTTGGTCCCGGCCCCTCACACCGAGGCAGTATTGGCGCTTGGTCCTGGCAACAGCACCCAGCAGCCAATGCCTGCAGCGAGACCTTTGGTCATCATGCCATTGCCTGCTTCCAGTGGCCAGTCCACCTGGGCTGAAACTCCTACTGACCAGAGCGGCATAAGCCACTCAGGGTCCGCACCACCTCTCAAGAGGAAGAAGCGTGCTCTTGGGGAACAGGCTGGGACCCCAGACACGGCTCGGCCCTCCGGCACTGCAAGGAAGCAAAGTTTTAATAATGTGGAACTCGATGCACTTGTGGGCTACATGTCTGAACACGGCTGCGACATGCTGGTGTTGTCAGGGTGCAAAACTACGCCTGCTCAACGTAGTGTGAGACCGTAAAACAAATCCTACTCATGATCTTGCCCCCCCTGGGCAACTATGCACCGGTCTTAGACAATCTTAAACAATCTCCTAGGGGGGTGTGGATCACTATACCCCCCTACTTTCGTATCACAGGGCTTATGTGCACTGTGTTACTCCTATTGTACGCCTAATAACATACACCTATCTTACTCCTATGGACACAAAACACAAGACACAAAGAAAACACATGAATCGATTCAATTATAACAATAGAATACATTTATTTATGCACAGCAAAGCATGATGCAAACAATACTAAAACTATTGCAAATATCTAATTTGCACCTTTTATGCTTCGGGTGCAAATCTACCATGCAGTGGATAGCTATAAGCCTTACAGACTTCTAATGCAAGCCTGTGATGCAAGCCTGTGATTCTAATGCAGCCTAATGCTAGCGTCAGCATTCACCATTCCTCTTCAATCCACACCATACTTCACTCTCTCTCTATCTAAGACAATCCCTGTCTGATTTCCCCTTTCCCCAAACACAAAGCTCTTTGTGTGAGTGTCTGTTCTAACCAATCAGTGAGTCTAGGCCATAAACCATACTTCCCATTTGCTTCCCTTGTTCTCCAGCTCTGTTTGCCAGGGCCAGGTCTCTCCTCTCCCGCTACTCTGCAATCAGTCAGTCAGTGGCAGGCCCCGGTCTCTCTCTGCCAGATAGATCTCATCAAGGCCTTATCAGAATGCTTCCCCAAGCTCTCGATCTCCCAAAAGCCATTGGATTCTGCTTCACCAAGACACCTCTCCCTCATCGAACTTGAACTCCATCAACATCTAACACCATCTCCAACAGCAACTAGCAACTCCCTTCTCTTCACCTCTGGTTATACTATTCCATGACACACTCAAATCCCTATGGTTACTTTCATTCTCTAAGCTAAGAATGTCTCTTTCTGTCTCAGCATTTTCTAAATATGAACGTGCCTGAAAGTCTGTGTTTGCAATGTACTTTCACTTTGTGTTCTCATCGTGTTCTGTGTCAATGTGACATTGGACATCATATCTCTGTCATGGCCTATCTGCCTGCGGTGCCTGCCTCCTATTTATCCATTCATACCCACTCACTCCACTGTTGGCTTCATGAAATCCTCTCTCCTCCAGAGAACAGGCCATCTCTGCTCGCAAAAGCACACTCTCACATTCTCCATGTGGCGCTGCCTCCCACCATTCTCTGTCTCCGCAAAGCACACAAGCCCATGCTGATTAGCAAGGCCCTCTCTCTACTAAGGCAAAGGCGACCTCTTATCAACAAAACTGATTACGAATTCCTTCTCACAGTGTACCATAACATTTCTCAGTGCCGCGGCGCTTCTGTGTCTCCATCCAGAAATGGAATGGCTTTATAATGCCATCTAAATGCTTTCTAGCTTTTACGCTTTTCATTTGCAAATCCGAGCGCTAGCTACATAATGCAAACATATTCTAAGTGCACATTCTACATGCATACATTTGTACATGACACTCTCTACATGTGTAACTACAAATATAACAATGTCTCATTCTAAATGGCTCTACATGGTATTTCAAATATGACAGTGTGTCATTCTAAATGCAAATTGCAAAAGCATACAAAGTGGCAGTCTAATATGTGGATAGTTTAATGTTACTAGTCAGAACTAATCAGAACTAAACAGAATATATGATGGATAACTAAACATGATGAATGGATAACTGGATTCCTAAAGGGGTAATACTAAATAATGGTTCTGTAACAAAGAGTAATGATGGGTAATGGTGTGTAACAAAGAGTAATGATTCTATACTGATAACAAACCATGCCTCTATATTATCAGGTTCTACAATTTTCCCCTTTTATCATTACATAACCTTACTACCTATAAGTCATAACATAACATAGCAATGTAGTATGCTAATACCAAGCAAAGTTGCAAAAGGGAAAAAGCATATTATTTCATGATGCAAAAAACCCTGGAAAATGCAAGCATTTCACTCTATTAGTGGCAACCTAAAATTCAAATGCATAGCTGCAAATATGTCAAAATTCAGAATAGCATATTTCCAAATTACTCATAGCAAAAGTCAAGTCAAAAGTCAAAAGTGTCTACAAGCCAAAACTGTGAAAGTGTCTCTGCAAGCAGAAAATGAAAATGCAATGCATAGATCAATGCATGTGTACGGTGGATACAGGTGTTTCCAGTTCAATCTGTTAAGCACAAAATATTACAATGTCACTTTCACAGGTGTCAAAGCTCAGTAGCCAAACAGGCCAAGTCATTTCATTACAGATCAATGCATACATATCAACGTATACATCCAGTGTATTGGTCATATAGGCCAATTCATTTATATTCCAGTCCAAGATATTTCCAGGTCACACATGAGGTATGTGTGCCCTCACATATGCGCACACTTCCAGGTCAGTCCAGTTCTAATGCATAAGGTTTCAGCCAAGGAATGTCAACAAAGCATGTGTCAACGAAGCAAGTGTTCACAATTGGATCACACTGTGTCACAACGAGCATATCAGTGTGTGTTCAGCCAAAGTTTTCAATGTTAAGGTAGCAGAAAAGTGTTCACGCCAGTTCAGGCTGGCCTGCTGAATAAATGGCAGCAAGCTAATGAGATTTTGCACCGAGCTCCAAAAAGACAGGAGCAAGCATCAAGTGTGTCGGTACCATATGCGCCCCATTTGTCCCCATGGGGTGATCAACATAGGTCATTCACTTTTCAAAGGTAGCACTGGGAAAGCCACGTGTCAGAATTTTCAATTGATACAGCTCATCGCTCCCTTTTCCCTAGGCCTCCTATTCCCATCATGTGGGAACAAAGGCAAAACAAAGCACTGCAGATGGTAACTCTCCTCTGGCAATTCTCCTCTGGCAATTCTCCTCTGGCAATTCTATGCACTGTGGACCTTCTCCATAGGCCCAACTCCAGCTTCAAATTCTCTTCTTCCTCGCCAGGTCATGCTGTTGCCAGTTGTTGCCATGCCATGCCATGCCAGTCCCAAGCTCTTCAAGTACGGGACCAGCCAACGTTGAATGTAAGTGCAAATTTCAAAGCACCATGGATCAATGCTCTATCTCTTTCACTCAAGAGACAAAGCTTCACTGCTGTTCAAACGTAGATCTGAATTCAAATGCTTTCAGAGCGCGTCTTCCTGCTCATTCCTGCATTTCTCTCTTTCTCCTCAGGCCCAAACTTGTGTCTGGTTCTGGTTCACAAGGTAAGGCATTCCAAATGGATTCTCTTCTCGCTGCATGTTACAACACAGCTCACAAAACAAATTTCTCTTTCTCTTTGCTGAACAATCTCTCACTGCTCTTTCTCTCTCACTCTCCTCTTGACACAAAATGCTGCAAGGTGTATTCTCTCTGTACAGTCAGTCATGATCTTCGCTTTCCATGGCAATAGGTCTCATGCCACGAAGTCTGGGTAGCAAGCAGGTTTTCTGGGTACATTCTCAGAGCACAGCCATTAGACAAGGCCGCACCCTAAGGCCTCAAATTGGTCGGTCGGCATTCCCCAAAAGTGCTGCTGCAAAGTGTAGCAAAAGTCAGTTGGTGTCACATTACAAGGTGACAAAATCCAGTCTCTTTTCTGTTCTGTTTCAAAACAGCCATGCTGCAAAGTCACAAGGTGTCAGCCATCATGGATCTCCAACAGATGGTCATCAAGTTCTGGTCACTCTGGTCTGGTCAGTCTGGTCAATCTGCTTTCAGTTGTCATGCTTCTGCCAATCATGGTCTGGTCAATTCATGCAATGCCATCTGGTCAGTCATCAATGCGATCTCGGTCTGGTCAAGGTGTCTCCAGATGTCATGCAAAGAAAACAAAAGTGCAAGTATCAGTCTTCAATCAGATTCAGATGTTTTCAAAGCCAAAAAACAAAACAGCATTTCCCATTGTGCGTTGCAGTGCACATCTAGGTCTTAACTACCCATGTCTCTCGAAAGACATCAATGCTAATTTCTCAGTGTACCTGCAATCAGTTCTATCAATGTGTCAGTGCATCTGTCTAACTAGGCCTGTCTAATCATGCTGCTTTATGCATGCATGCTTAATGCATGACTCCTGCAATTCCATCTCTGTCCTTTTCAAAACAAAACAGAACAGCCAATTTAATATATTCCAAAACATAATGCACATTCAAATGCTGCACATTCAAAAATGTCACAACTGCATATCTCTCATTCAATTGCATTCCATATCCTATATTTCCATGTCTTCTAGCCACACATTCCCCTTTTTTCATCATTAAGTATTCACAAAGCTGAATTACTCCATGTTGAAAAAACAAATCCGTTTCATTCAAACAGACACTGCCGCGTGTCATAATATTCAGATTCAAACAACATTCCTGCAATTCACTGCTAACTCCTACTTCAAAAAAACACTCTGCCAGTCCGGCGTAATCTCTAATGTCAACAAACTTCCTCTCCATGCACTCATTCAAAAAAAACAAATCCAGTAATCCAAAGTCTCAAAACATCCAAATATAGCACGATTAGTGCGATTCTCGTTCTCCTTCAATGCTATTCCACTTTCAATGTCATTAGACAAAATATTTTTCTCACTCGATAACATAGGCAAAATACTGGTGTTATCACTTCTTCCAAAACTGTCATAATTTCTATTCAAATCAAAGATCTTCACATAACTACCTTCATGCACATAACTGTTTTCATGCAAATGTCTCACACCCTTCTCGCATGGCCAAGTCCAGACACAGGCATGCAAACATGTGTGCATCTTCACGTGCTGGTGCACATCATGCATTGCAACACAGACATCATTGATGTTTAACACGCTTGACTGGACTCACATGCAGCACATTCATGGCCCTGCACACAGTCATCCATACATGTGGCATGCCAGACATAAGTCCAAGATGCACACTCTAGCCACACCTCAACATGCACTACGGAGGACAAAAACACATGGACACTTACCACGCGACTCCGGACGGGTCTGCAACTCGAGGACCTGGTGGTGAAGCGCTGGATGTATGCACTCCAGGACCCTCATCTGGATGTTGCTCAATTCTGGATCAATTGCAAGGAACTGCCCTGAAATGTGCCATGTCGCTTCCGATGTCCCTACCCAACGTAATCTTGAGGCATGAATTAGGTTTAGTCGCTCTATCCACTCGTTGGAAATGGCGACTTCTAACCAATTTCGCTAAGATTGGACATCCTATAGCGAACTCCCTATATGTTGAGTTGAATCGTACCATTAACCTGTTACCCACGTCCTCTATGGCTCTCTATGTGACAAAAATGGCTGCTATACTTAAGATGGCCAACATTACTGTGGATGATGTTCACTACAGACCAGGATATGCCAAAAAAAAACTGTTCGAACTCGATTGGTGTACCACCCTCGATAGAATGAGATCATACAAACTTTACAAGGAATATCACTTATTTACACGCAAACGTATCCCCAGATACGATTATATTGTGCTTTTTCCCTGTAATTCTACTCGGAAGATGTTCCTTTGGTTTAAATTTAATTTGTTCCATACCAAAGAAAGAGTAGTAAAATGGGTTGGTCATAAGTTGTATGCATCGAGTCCTCACTGCAGATTTCCTATGTGCACCGCAACCATTGAAACATTAAAACATCTGGTTTTATATTGTCCCCATTTTAAGAATCAAAGAACGATTTTATTGACTGAATTTGTAAATATTAATTTTACTGACTGCCTACCTTTCCTTTGGGCTAGAATGATGCAAGGCAACCACAAACCGCTCATATATGCTCTAACGAAACTATGTAATGTAATTGTAAGAGAATTGGAAAAAGACTGTTACATGAATATTTCATGAATTATCCATTCCCTTTTCTCTACCCTTTGCAAATCTGTATAAGATTGATGATGCACGCCCATTTTAATGAGTAGATATTTTTATCGTTTATTTCTTTCTTCTTCCTTTTTTCTTTTTTTTCCTTTAGCAATATGTCATAGGAATTCTTGGTCTGTAATTTTACTTGAAGGATGGTCTGTTTTTTATTTCTTTTTTTATGATTATATACTGTAATGTTCCATGTCTGAAGGTACTTTATGTAATGACTCTCTCACTATATCTGATTGTATTCTTTTTCCTTTTGTAAAGACTCTCCTACTTGTTAGGAGAGTCAAATACAAATAAATAAAAAAAAAAAAAAAAAAGATGTTGCTCAACTGGGCCCGTGCCCCACATCATCCTCAGCCTGGATGAGGCGCCGGATCTTGTCCAGAGGGTCCTGGACCTGAGGTCCTCCCATCGCTTCAAGACGGGTTTGTAGTCGCAGGGTGCCACTCCCTCCTCCGTCCTTCCTTGTCGGTGCGCAATGTTGAGAAGGGGACATCATAATGCCCCAGGACTTGCTCCACCAGGATGCCAACTTCATTGGCAGTGAAGCTGGCAGCCCTCTGCCTCTCTGCCGTGAGGTTGCCACTGGCCCCAGATGGTGTTTGGTCCGACGTGGCAACCCCAGAGGCAGCTGAGTGTGGGCAACTGGCTCCTGAGGCTGGGCTGTGGAGCAATGGGACAGCAGTGGGGAGTCTTCTGTTTCAGCAGAGGTGGTCGCAGCAACAGGACCTCTGGCAATGTCTTCTGTGCAGGCACCAAATTGCAGGGCACGTTTGCAGTAGGCAGACTGAGTTATCTGGCAGCAGCAGATGGCTTGTTGGAGGCAGCTCAGGGTATTGGGGGGCAGGTAAAGGGCCTTGTGGGCAGGAGTGTGGTCTTCTGTGTGTTTTCGTGTAGCCAGCTTGATGCAGAGTGACTCAGCACGTGCAAAAACAGCACGTTAGTGTGGAAATTGAGGAAAGGCCCTTAGCACATAAGCGCATAAGTGACGTGACACGCATGGGCGTTGCTTTCGGTACGGGTTAAAGTTCCTCGTAGGACACCATTTTGCTGTACGTGCTTTTTGTGGAGAGCAAGCATGTGATACTTCTTCTTGTGGGTTCACACGCATTTACTTCACAATGGCTCCATTGCATACTTCTTGTTTACTGAGGCTTTGCTTACTTCTTCTTTTGGTGGGGGAATTGCCTATGCGCACACGTGCATGTGTTTTTCTACATTTTTCCAGGCAGACGGTGAGTCGCGCATATATTATTCCCACTGTGGATGCCCCCGTGTGTCGCATACCCCATTTAGAGGTCATAGTAGCCTGTGTGTTCCACGTGTATGCATATTTTTGGTGTTTCTGGGTGCCACAGCGTACTGCGGGACATTAATTCCATGTACGTGGGCTACCGAGGGGTCGCATGCAAGTTTGTTTTTGGGGTGCCTGAGCGTTGCGTGACCCGTCATTTTTACCCAGGGGGTATAGACAGCCTTGCAGGAGCACAGGGGTACCTATTCCATCTAGTACCCTGCCCCGTTCACTCCAATTGCCCAGGACAATTGTTTTCTGCACCTCCCATTCGCACAAGTACATCAGTGCCATGGTTGGGCGGCCACCAAGTGGTAAGGGAGGCAAAGCTTGGCGACCTCCCAGAGGTGTCCGCGGTAGGGGATGTGACCAGGGTGGCCAAGTAGGCAGCGGTGGCCGACGTGGGGAGGGTGGCCCACGAGGGCAGTGTGCCCAGGACCATTCAGGGACAGCTATGCCTCTCCCCCCCAGTGGGTCAGGGAGATGCAGCTGACACCACCCCAGCTCAGGGCCTGCTAGCCCGGCCCAGATTGGTCACGGAACAGGCACGGGATGACTCACAGGCCGACTTATGTGTCACCAAGCCACATGTGGCGGTGAAAGTTGCTGTCACCAGGCCACGTGGATTTGGGGCAGCAATGTCATCTGCTGCCCCGAGCAGCCAGGTTGTGGAGGCTGCAGGGGCAGCTGACACCACCCCGGCTGTGAGTCACCCAGCCGGGGAAGTGTTGGTCCCGGCCCCTAACACCGAGGCAGTTGTGGCGCTTGGTCCTGGCAACAGCACCCAGTAGCCAATGCCTGCAGTGAGACCTTTGGTCATCATGCCATTGCCTGCTTCCAGTGGCCAGTCCACCTGGGCTGCAACTCCTACTGACCAGAGCGGCATAAGCCACTCAGGGTCTGCACCACCTTTCAAGAGGAAGAAGCGTGCTCTTGTGGAACAGGCTGGGACCCCAGACACGGCTCGGCCCTCCGGCAAGGCAAGGAAGCAGAGTTTCAATAATGTGGAACTCGACGCACTTGTGGGCTACATGTCTGAACACGGCTGCGACATGCTGGTGATGTCAGGGTGCAAAACTACGCCTGCTCAACGTAGTGTGAGACCGTAAAACAAATCCTACTCACGATCTTGCCCCCCCTGGGCAACTATGCACCGGTCTTAGAAAATCTTAAACAATCTCCTAGGGGGGTGTGGATCACTATACCCCCCTGCTTTCGTATCTCAGGGCTTATGTGCACTGTGTTACTCCTATTGTACGCCTAATAACATACACCTATCTTACTCCTATGGACACAAAACACAAGACACAAAGAAAACACATGAATCGATTCAATTATAACAATAGAATACATTTATTTATGCACAGCAGAGCATGATGCAAACAATACTAAAACTATTGCAAATATCTAATTTGCACCTTTTATGCTTTGGGTGCAAATCTACCATGCAGTGGATAACTATAAGCCTTACAGGCTTCTAATGCAAGCCTGTGATGCAAGCCTGTGATTCTAATGCAGCCTAATGCTAGCGTCAGCATTCACCATTCCTCTTCAATCCACACCATACTTCACTCTCTCTCTATCTAAGACAATCCCTGTCTGATTTCCCCTTTCCCCAAACACAAAGCTCTTTGTGTGAGTGTCTGTTCTAACCAATCAGTGAGTCTAGGCCATAAACCATACTTCCCATTTGCTTCCCTTGTTCTCCAGCTCTGTTTGCCAGTGCCAGGTCTCTCCTCTCCCGCTCCTCTGCAATCAGTCAGTCAGTGGCAGGCCCTGGTCTCTCTCTGCCAGATAGATCTCATCAAGGCCTTATCAGAATGCTTCCCCAAGCTCTCGATCTCCCAAAAGTCATTGGATTCTGCTTCACCAAGACACCTCTCCCTCATCGAACTTGAACTCCCTCAACATCTAACACCATCTCCAACAGCAACTAGCAACTCCCTTCTCTTCACCTCTGGTTATACTATTCCATGACACACTCAAATCCCTATGGTTACTTTAATTCTCTAAGCTAAGAATGTCTCTTTCTGTCTCAGCATTTTCTAAATATGAACGTGCCTGAAAGTCTGTGTTTGCAATGTACTTTCACTTTGTGTTCTCATCGTGTTCTGTGTCAATGTGACATTGGACATAATATCTCTGTCATGGCCTATCTGCCTGCGGTGCCTGCCTCCTATTTATCCATTCATGCCCACTCACTCCATTGTTGGCTTCATGAAATCCTCTCTCCTCCAGAGAACAGGCCATCTCTGCTCGCAAAAGCACACTCTCACATTCTCCATGTGGCGCTGCCTCCCACCATTCTCTGTCTCCGCAAAGCACACAAGCCCATGCTGATTAGCCAGGCCCTCTCTCTACTAAGGCAAAGGCGACCTCTTATCAACAAAACTGATTACGAATTCCTTCTCACAGTGTACCATAACATTTCTCAGTGCCGCGGCGCTTCTGTGTCTCCATCCAGAAATGGAATGGCTTTATAATGCCATCTAAATGCTTTCTAGCGTTTACGCTTTTCATTTGCAAATCCAAGCGCTAGCTACATAATGCAAACATATTCTAAGTGCACACTCTACATGCATACATTTGTACATGACACTCTCTACATGTGTAACTACAAATATAACAATGTCTCATTCTAAATGGCTCTACATGGTATTTCAAATATGACAGTGTGTCATTCTAAATGCAAATTGCAAAAGCATACAAAGTGGCAGTCTAATATGTGGATAGTGTAATGTTATTAGTCAGAACTAATCAGAACTAAACAGAATATATGATGGATAACTAAACATGATGAATGGATAACTGGATTCCTAAAGGGGTAATATTAATAATGGTTCTGTAACAAAGAGTAATGATGGGTAATGGTGTGTAACAAAGAGTAATGATTCTATACTGATAACAAACCATGCCTCTATATTATCAGGTTCTACAATTTTCCCCTTTTATCATTACATAACCTTACTACCTATATGTCATAACATAACATAGCAATGTAGTATGCTAATACCAAGCAAAGTTGCAAAAGGGAAAAAGCATATTATTTCATGATGCAAAAAACCCTGGAAAATGCAAGCATTTCACTCTATTAGTGGCAACCTAAAATTCAAATGCATAGCTGCAAATATGTCAAAATTCAGAATATCATATTTCCAAATTACTCATAGCAAAAGTCAAGTCAAAAGTCAAAAGTGTCTACAAGCCAAAAGTGTGAAAGTGTCTCTGCAAGCAGAAAATGAAAATGCAATGCATAGATCAATGCATGTGTACGGTGGATACAGGTGTTTCCAGTTCAATCTGTTAAGCACAAAATATTACAATGTCACTTTCACAGGTGTCAAAGCTCAGTAGCCAAACAGGCCAAGTCATTTCATTACAGATCAATGCATACATATCAAAGTATACATCCAGTGTATTGGTCATATAGGCCAATTCATTTATATTCCAGTCCAAGATATTTCCAGGTCACACATGAGGTATGTGTGCCCTCACATATGCGCACAATTCCAGGTCAGTCCAGTTCTAATGCATAAGGTTTCAGCCAAGGAATGTCAACAAAGCATGTGTCAACGAAGCAAGTGTTCACAATTGGATCACACTGTGTCACAACAAGCATATCAGTGTGTGTTCAGCCAAAGTTTTCAATGTTAAGGTAGCAGAAAAGTGTTCAAGCCAGTTCAGGCTGACCTGCTGAATAAATGGCAGCAAGCTAATGAGATTTTGCACCGAGCTCCAAAAAGACAGGAGCAAGCATCAAGTGTGTCGGTACCATATGCGCCCCATTTGTCCCCATGGGGTGATCAACATAGGTCATTCACTTTTCAAAGGTAGCACTGGGAAAGCCACGTGTCCGAATTTTTAATTGACACAGCTCATCGCTCCCTTTTCCCTAGGCCTCCTATTCCCATCATGTGGGAGCAAAGGCAAAACAAAGCACTGCAGATGGTAACTCTCCTCTGGCAATTCTCCTCTGGCAATTCTCCTCTGGCAATTCTATGCACTGTGGACCTTCTCCATAGGCCCAACTCCAGCTTCAAATTCTCTCCTTCCTCGCCAGGTCATGCTGTTGCCAGTTGTTGCCATGCCATGCCATGCCAGTCCCATGCTCTTCAAATAAGGGACCAGCCAATGTTGAATGCAAGTGCAAATTTCAAAGCACCATGGATCAATGCTCTATCTCTTTCACTCAAGAGACAAAACTTCACTGCTGTTCAAACGTAGATCAGGAATTCAAATGCTTTCAGAGCGCGTCTTCCTGCTCATTCCTGAATTTCTCTCTTTCTCCTCAGGCCCAAACTTGTGTCTGGTTCTGGTTCACAAGGTAAGGCATTCCAAATGGATTCTCTTCTCGCTGCATGTTACAACACAGCTCACAAAACAAATTTCTCTTTCTCTTTGCTGAACAATCTCTCACTGCTCTTTCTCTCTCACTCTCCTCTTGACACAAAATGCTGCAAGGTGTATTCTCTCTGTACAGTCAGTCATGATCTTCGCTTTCCATGGCAATAGGTCTCATGCCACTAAGTCTGGGTAGCAAGCAGGTTTTCTGGGTACATTCTCAGAGCACAGCCATTAGACAAGGCCGCACCCTAAGGCCTCAAATTGGTCGGTCGGCATTCCCCAAAAGTGCTGCTGCAAAGTGTAGCAAAAGTCAGTTGGTGTCACATTACAAGGTGACAAAAGCCAGTCTCTTTTCTGTGCTGTTTCAAAACAGCCATGCTGCAAAGTCACATGGTGTCAGCCATCATGGATCTCAAACAGACGATCATCAAGGTCTGGTCAATTGGTCTGGTCAATTCATGCAATGCCATCTGGTCAGTCATCAATGCGATCTCGGTCTGGTCAAGGTGTCTCCAGATGTCATGCAAAGAAAACAAAAGTGCAAGTATCAGTCTTCAATCAGATTCAGATGTTTTCAAAGCCAAAAAACAAAACAGCATTTCCCATTGTGCGTTGCAGTGCACATCTAGGTCTTAACTACCCATGTCTCTCGAAAGACATCAATGCTAATTTCTCAGTGTACCTGCAATCAGTTCTATCAATGTGTCAGTGCATCTGTCTAACTAGGCCTGTCTAATCATGCTGCTTTATGCATGCATGCTTAATGCATGACTCCTGCAATTCCATCTCTGTCCTTTTCAAAACAGAACAGCCAATTTCATATATTCCAAAACATAATGCACATTCAAATGCTGCACATTCAAAAATATCACAACTGCATATCTCTCATTCAATTGCATTCCATATCCTATATTTCCATGTCTTCTAGCCACACATTCCCCTTTTTTCATCATTAAGTATTCACGAAGCTGAATTACTCCATGTTGAAAAAACAAATCCGTTTCATTCAAACAGACACTGCCGCGTGTCATAATATTCAGATTCAAACAACATTCCTGCAATTCACTGCTAAATCCTACTTCAAAAAAACAGTCTGCCAGTCCGGCGTAATCTCTAATGTCAACAAACTTCCTCTCCATGCACTCATTCAAAAAAAGAAATCCAGTAATCCAAAGTCTCAAAACATCCAAATATAGCACGATTAGTGCGATTCTCGTTCTCCTTCAATGCTATTCCACTTTCAATGTCATTAGACAAAATATTTTTCTCACTCGATAACATAGGCAAAATACAGGTGTTATCACTTCTTCCAAAACTGTCATCATTTCTATTCAAATCAAAGATCTTCAAATAACTACCTTCATGCACATAACTGTTTTCATGCAAATGTCTCACACCCTTCTCGCAAGGCCAAGTCCAGACACAGGCATGCAAACATGTGTGCATCTTCACGTGCTGGTGCACATCATGCATTGCAACACAGACATCATTGATGTTTAACACGCTTGACTGGACTCACATGGAGCACATTCATGGCCCTGCACACAGTCATCCATACATGTGGCATGCCAGACATAAGTCCAAGATGCACACTCTAGCCACACCTCAACATGCACTACAGAGGACAAAAACACATGGACACTTACCACGCGACTCCGGACGGGTCTGCAACTCGAGGACCTGGTGGTGAAGCGCTGGATGTATGCACTCCAGGACCCTCATCTGGATGTCGCTCAACTGGTTCGGTGCCCCACATCATCCTCAGCCTGGATGAGGCGCCGGGCCTTGTAGAGGGTCCTGGACCTGAAGTCCTCCCATCGCTTCAAGACGGGCTTGTAGTCGCAGGGTGCCACTCCCTCCTCCGTCCTTCCTTGTCGGTGCGCAATGTTGAGAAGAGGACATCATAATGCCCCAGGACTTGCTCCACCAGGATGCAAACTTCATTGGCAGTGAAGCTGGCAGCCCTCTGCCTCTCTGCCGTGAGGTTGCCACTGGCCCCAGATGGTGTTTGGTCCGACGTGGCAACCCCAGAGGCAGCTGAGTGTGGGCAACTGGCTCCTGAGGCTGGGCTGTGGAGCAATGGGACAGCAGTGGGGAGTCTTCTGTTTCAGCAGAGGTGGTCGCAGCAACAGGACCTCTGGCAATGTCTTCTGTGCAGGCACCAAATTGCAGGGCACGTTTGCAGTAGGCAGACTGAGTTATCTGGCAGCAGCAGATGGCTTGTTGGAGGCAGCTCGGGTATTGGGGGCAGGTAGAGGGCCTTGTGGGCAGGAGTGTGGTCTTCTGTGTGTTTTCGTGTAGCCAGCTTGATGCAGAGTGACTCAGCACGTGCAAAAACAGCATGTTAGTGTGGAAATTGAGGAAAGGCCCTTAGCACGTAAGCGCGTAAGTGACATGACACGCATGGGCATTGCTTTCGGTACGGGTTAAAGGTCCGCGTAGGACACCATTTTGCTGTACGTGCTTTTTGTGGAGAGCAAGCGTGTGATACTTCTTCTTGTGGGTTCACACGCATTTACTTCACAATGGCTCCATTGCATACTTCTTGTTTACTGAGGCAGTGCTTATTTCTTCTTTTGGTGGGGGAATTGCCTATGCGCTCACGTGCATGTGTTTTTCTACATTTTTCCAGGCAGATGGTGAGTCGCGCATATATTATTCCCACTGTGGATGCCCCTGTGTGTCGCATACCCCATTTAGAGGTCATAGTAGCCTGTGTGTTCCACGCGTATGCATATTTTTGGTGTTTCTGGGTGCCACAGCGTACTGCGGGACATTAATTCCATGTACGTGGGCTACCGAGGGGTCGCATGCAAGTTTGTTTTTGGGGTGCCTGAGCGTTGCGTGACCCGTCAATTTTACCCAGGGGCTATAGACAGCCTTGCAGGAGCACAGGGGTACTTATTCCATCTAGCACCCTGCCCCGTTCACTCCAATTGCCCAGGACAATTGTTTTCTGCACCTCCCATTCGCACAAGTACATCAGTGCCATGGTTGGGCGGCCACCAAGTGGTAAGGGAGGCAAAGCTTGGCGACCTCCCAGAGGTGTCCGCGGTAGGGGATGTGACCAGGGTGGCCAAGTAGGCAGCGGTGGCCGACGTGGGCAGGTGGCCCACGAGGGCAGTGTGCCCAGGACCATTCAGGGACAGCTATGCCTCTCCCCCCCAGGCAGTCAGGGAGATGCAGCTGACACCACCCCAGCTCAGGGCCTGCTAGCCCGGCCCAGATTGGTCACGGAACAGGCACGGGATGACACACAGGCTGACTTATGTGTCACCAAGCCACATGTGGCGGTGAAAGTTGCTGTCACCAGGCCACGTGGATTTGGGGCAGCAATGTCATCTGCTTCCCCGAGCAGCCAGGTTGTGGAGGCTGCAGGGGCAGCTGCAGCTGACACCACCCTGGCTGTGAGTCACCCAGCCGGGGAAGTGTTGGTCCCGGCCCCTCACACCGAGGCAGTTGTTGCGCTTGGTCCTGGCAACAGCACATAGCA
Source organism: Ambystoma mexicanum (assembly GCF_040938575.1). Taxonomy (NCBI): domain Eukaryota; kingdom Metazoa; phylum Chordata; class Amphibia; order Caudata; family Ambystomatidae; genus Ambystoma; species Ambystoma mexicanum. Next base: position 677,285,323 of record NC_090933.1, on the reverse strand, counting down.
GCCAATGCCTGCAGTGAGACCTTTGGTCATCATGCCATTGCCTGCTTCCAGTGGCCAGTCCACCTGGGCTGCAACTTCTACTGACCAGAGCGGCATAAGCCACTCAGGGTCCGCACCACCTCTGAAGAGGAAGAAGCGTGCTCTTGTGGAACAGGCTGGGACCCCAGACACGGCTCGGCCCTCCGGCACGGCAAGGAAGCAGAGTTTCAATAATGTGGAACTCGACGCACTTGTGGGCTACATGTCTGAACACGGCTGCGACATGCTGGTGATGTCAGGGTGCAAAACTACGCCTGCTCAACGTAGTGTGAGACCGTAAAACAAATCCTACTCACGATCTTGCCCCCCCTGGGCAACTATGCACCGGTCTTAGAAAATCTTAAACAATCTCCTAGGGGGGTGTGGATCACTATACCCCCCTGCTTTCGTATCTCAGGGCTTATGTGCACTGTGTTACTCCTATTGTATGCCTAATAACATACATCTATCTTACTCCTATGGACACAAAACACAAGACACAAAGAAAACACATGAATCGATTCAATTATAACAATAGAATACATTTATTTATGCACAACAAAGCATGATGCAAACAATACTAAAACTATTGCAAATATCTAATTTGCACCTTTTATGCTTCGGGTGCAAATCTACCATGCAGTGGATAACTATAAGCCTTACAGGCTTCTAATGCAAGCCTGTGATGCAAGCCTGTGATTCTAATGCAGCCTAATGCTAGCGTTAGCATTCACCATTCCTCTTCAATCCACACCATACTTCATTCTCTCTCTAACTAAGACAATCCCTGTCTGATTTCCCCTTTCCCCAAACACAAAGCTCTTTGTGTGAGTGTCTGTTCTAGCCAATCAGTGAGTCTAGGCCATAAACCATACTTCCCATTTGCTTCCCCTGTTCTCCAGCTCTGTTTGCCAGGGCCAGGTCTCTCCTCTCCCGCTACTCTGCAATCAGTCAGTCAGTGGCAGGCCCCGGTCTCTCTCTGCCAGATAGATCTCATCAAGGCCTTATCAGAATGCTTCCCCAAGCTCTCGATCTCCCAAAAGCCATTGGATTCTGCTTCACCAAGACACCTCTCCCTCATCGAACTTGAACTCCTTCAACATCTAACACCATCTCCAACAGCAACTAGCAACTCCCTTCTCTTCACCTCTGGTTATACTATTCCATGACACACTCAAATCCCCATGGTTACTTTCTTTCTCTAAGCTAAGAATGTCTCTTTCTGTCTCAGCATTTTCTAAATATGAACGTGCCTGAAAGTCTGTGTTTGCAATGTACTTTCACTTTGTGTTCTCATCGTGTTCTGTGTCAATGTGACATTGGACATCATATCTCTGTCATGGCCTATCTGCCTGCGGTGCCTGCCTCCTATTTATCCATTCATACCCACTCACTCCACTGTTGGCTTCATGAAATCCTCTCTCCTCCAGAGAACAGGCCATCTCTGCTCGCAAAAGCACACTCTCACATTCTCCATGTGGCGCTGCCTCCCACCATTCTCTGTCTCCGCAAAGCACACAAGCCTATGCTGATTAGCCAGGTCCTCTCTCTACTAAGGCAAAGGCGACCTCTTATGAACAAAACTGATTACGAATTCCTTCTCACAGTGTACCATAACATTTCTCAGTGCTGCGGCACTTCTGTGTCTCCATCCAGAAATGGAATGGCTTTATAATGCCATCTAAAGGCTTTCTAGCGTTTACGCTTTTCATTTGAAAATCCAAGCGCTAGCTACATAATGCAAACATATTCTAAGTGCACACTCTACATGCATACATTTGTACATGACACTCTTACATGTGTAACTACAAATATAACAATGTCTCATTCTAAATGGCTCTACATGGTATTTCAAATATGACAGTGTGTCATTCTAAATGCAAATTGCAAAAGCATACAAAGTGGCAGTCTAATATGTGGACAGTGTAATGTTACTAGTCAGAACTAATCAGAACTAAACAGAATATATGATGGATAACTAAACATGATGAATGGATAACTGGATTCCTAAAGGGGTAATACTAAATAATGGTTCTGTAACAAAGAGTAATGATGGGTAATGGTGTGTAACAAAGAGTAATGATTCTATACTGATAACAAACCATGCCTCTATATTATCAGGTTCTACAATTTTCCCCTTTTATCATTACATAACCTTACTACCTATATGTCATAACATAACATAGCAATGTAGTATGCTAATACCAAGCAAAGTTGCAAAAGGGAAAAAGCATATTATTTCATGATGCAAAAAACCCTGGAAAATGCAAGCATTTTACTCTATTAGTGGCAACCTAAAATTCAAATGCATAGCTGCAAATATATCAAAATTCAGAATAGCATATTTCCAAATTTCTCATAGCAAAAGTCAAGTCAAAAGTCAAAAGTGTCTACAAGCCAAAAGTGTGAAAGTGTCTCTGCAAGCAGAAAATGAAAATGCAATGCATAGATCAATGCATGTGTACGGTGGATACAGGTGTTTCCAGTTCAATCTGTTAAGCACAAAATATTACAATGTCACTTTCACAGGTGTCAAAGCTCAGTAGCCAAACAGGCCAAGTCATTTCATTACAGATCAATGCATACATATCAATGTATACATCCAGTGTATTGGTCATATAGGCCAATTCATTTATATTCCAGTCCAAGATATTTCCAGGTCACACATGAGGTATGTGTGCCCTCACATATGCGCACAATTCCAGGTCAGTCCAGTTCTAATGCATAAGGTTTCAGCCAAGGAATGTCAACAAAGCATGTGTCAACGAAGCAAGTGTTCACAATTGGATCACACTGTGTCACAACGAGCATATCAGTGTGTGTTCAGCCAAAGTTTTCAATGTTAAGGTAGCAGAAAAGTGTTCAAGCCAGTTCAGGCTGGCCTGCTGAATAAATGGCAGCAAGCTAATGAGATTTTGCACCGAGCTCCAAAAAGACAGGAGCAATCATCAAGTGTGTCGGTACCATATGCGCCCCATTTGTCCCCATGGGGTGATCAACATAGGTCATTCACTTTTCAAAGGTAGCACTGGGAAAGCCACGTGTCAGAATTTTCAATTGATACGGCTCATCGCTCCCTTTTCCCTAGGCCTCCTATTCCCATCATGTGGGAACAAAGGCAAAACAAAGCACTGCAGATGGTAACTCTCCTCTGGCAATTCTCCTCTGGCAATTCTCCTCTTGCAATTCTATGCACTGTGGACCTTGTCCATAGGCCCAACTCCAGCTTCAAATTCTCTCCTTCCTCGCCAGGTCATGCTGTTGCCAGTTGTTGCCATGCCATGCCAGTTCCATGCTCTTCAAATAAGGGACCAGCCAACGTTGAATGCAAGTGCAAATTTCAAAGCACCATGGATCAATGCTCTATCTCTTTCACTCAAGAGACAAAGCTTCACTGCTGTTCAAACGTAGATCAGGAATTCAAATGCTTTCAGAGCGCATCTTCCTGCTCATTCCTGCATTTCTCTCTTTCTCCTCAGGCCCAAACTTGTGTCTGGTTCTGGTTCACAAGGTAAGGCATTCCAAATGGATTCTCTTCTCGATGCATGTTACAACACAGCTCACAAAACAAATTTCTTTTTCTCTTTGCTGAACAATCTCTCACTGCTCTTTCTCTCTCACTCTCCTCTTGACACAAAATGCTGCAAGGTGTATTCTCTCTGTACAGTCAGTCATGATCTTCGCTTTCCATAGCAATAGGTCTCATGCCACGAAGTCTGGGTAGCAAGCAGGTTTTCTGGGTACATTCTCAGAGCACAGCCATTAGACAAGGCCACACCCTAAGGCCTCAAATTGGTCGGTCGGCATTCCACAAAAGTGCTGCTGCAAAGTATAGCAAAAGTCAGTTGGTGTCACATTACAAGGTGACAAAAGCCAGTCTCTTTTCTGTGCTGTTTCAAAACAGCCATGCTGCAAAGTCACAAGGTGTCAGCCATCATGGATCTCAAACAGACGGTCATCAAGGTCTGGTCAATCTGGTCTGGTCAGTCTGGTCAATCTGCTTTCAGTTGTCATGCTTCTGCCAATCATGTTCTGGTCAATTCATGCAATGCCATCTGGTCAGTCATCAATGCGATCTCGGTCTGGTCAAGGTGTCTCCAGATGTCATGCAAAGAAAACAAAAGTGCAAGTATCAGTCTTCAATCAGATTCAGATGTTTTCAAAGCCAAAAAACAAAACAGCATTTCCCATTGTGCGTTGCAGTGCACATCTAGGTCTTAACTACCCATGTCTCTCGAAAGACATCAATGCTAATTTCTCAGTGTACCTGCAATCAGTTCTATCAATGTGTCAGTGCATCTGTCTAACTAGGCCTGTCTAATCATGCTGCTTTATGCATGCATGCTTAATGCATGACTCCTGCAATTCCATCTCTGTCCTTTTCAAAACAAAACAGAACAGCCAATTTCATATATTCCAAAACATAATGCACATTCAAATGCTGCACATTCAAAAATGTCACAACTGCATATCTCTCATTCAATTGCATTCCATATCCTATATTTCCATGTCTTCTAGCCACACATTCCCCTTTTTTCATCATTAAGTATTCACGAAGCTGAATTACTCCATGTTGAAAAAACAAATCCGTTTCATTCAAACAGACACTGCCGCGTGTCATAATATTCAGATTCAAACAACATTCCTGCAATTCACTGCTAACTCCTACTTCAAAAAAACAGTCTGCCAGTCCGGCGTAATCTCTAATGTCAACAAACTTCCTCTCCATGCACTCATTCAAAAAAAACAAATCCAGTAATCCAAAGTCTCAAAACATCCAAATATAGCACGATTAGTGCAATTCTCGTTCTCCTTCAATGCTATTCCACTTTCAATGTCATTAGACAAAATATTTTTCTCACTCAATAACATAGGCAAAATATTGGTGTTATCACTTCTTCCAAAACTGTCATCATTTCTATTCAAATCAAAGATCTTCAAATAACTACCTTCATGCACATAACTGTTTTCATGCAAATGCCTCACACCCTTCTCGCATGGCCAAGTCCAGACACAGGCATGCAAACATGTGTGCATCTTCACCTGCTGGTGCACATCATGCATTGCAACACAGACATCATTGATGTTTAACACGCTTGACTGGACTCACATCCAGCACATTCATGGCCCTGCACACAGTCATCCATACATGTGGCATGCCAGACATAAGTCCAAGATGCACACTCTAGCCACACCTCAACATGCACTACGGAGGACAAGAACACATGGACACTTAACACGCGACTCCGGACGGGTCTGCAACTCGAGGACCTGGTGGTGAAGCGCTGGATGTATGCACTCCAGGACCCTCATCTGGATGTTGCTCAACTGGGCCCGTGCCCCACATCATCCTCAGCCTGGATGAGGCGCCGGGCCTTGTAGAGGGTCCTGGACCTGAAGTCCTCCCATCGCTTCAAGACGGGCTTGTAGTCGCAGGGTGCCACCCCCTCCTCCGTCCTTCCTTGTCGGTGCGCAATGTTGAGAAGAGGACATCATAATGCCCCAGGACATGCTCCACCAGGATGCCAACTTCATTGGCAGTGAAGCTGGCAGCCCTCTGCCTCTCTGCCGTGAGGTTGCCACTGGCCCCAGATGGTGTTTGGTCCAACGTGGCAACCCCAGAGGCATCTGAGTGTGGGCAACTTTCTCCTGAGGCTGGGCTGTGGAGCAATGGGACAGCAGTGGGGAGTCTTCTGTTTCAGTAGAGATGGTCGCAGCAACAGGACCTCTGGCAATGTCTTCTGTGCAGGCACCAAATTGCAGGGCACGTTTGCAGTAGGCAGACTGAGTTATCTGGCAGCAGCAGATGGCTTGTTGGAGGCAGCTCAGGGTATTGGGGGGCAGGTAGAGGGCCTTGTGGGCAGGAGTGTGGTCTTCTGTGTGTTTTCGTGTAGCCAGCTTGATGCAGAGTGACTCAGCACGTGCAAAAACAGCACGTTAGTGTGGAAGTTGAGGAAAGGCCCTTAGCACGTAAGCGCGTAAGTGACGTGACATGCATGGGCGTTGCTTTCGGTACGGGTTAAAGGTCCGCGATGGACACCATTTTGCTGTACGTGCTTTTTGTGGAGAGCAAGCGTGTGATACTTCTTCTTGTGGGTTCACACGCATTTACTTCACAATGGCTCCATTGCATACTTCTTGTTTACTGAGGCAGTGCTTACTTCTTCTTTTAGTGGGGAATTGCCTATGCGCACACGTGCATGTGTTTTTCTACATTTTTCCAGGCAGACGGTGAGTCGCGCATATATTATTCACACTGTGGATGCCCCCGTGTGTTGCATACCCCATTTAGAGGTCGTAGTAGCCTGTGTGTTCCACGCGTATGCATATTTATGGTTTTTCTGGGTGCCACAGCGTACTGCGGGACATTAATTCCATGTACGTGGGCTACCGAGGGGTCACATGCAAGTTTGTTTTTGGGGTGCCTGAGCGTTGCGTGACCCGTCATTTTTACCCAGGGGCTATAGACAGCCTTGCAGGAGCACAGGGGTACCTATTCCATCTAGTACCCTGCCCCGTTCACTCCAATTGCCCAGGACAATTGTTTTCTGCACCTCCCATTCGCACAAGTACATCAGTGCCATGGTTGGGCGGCCACCAAGTGGTAAGGGAGGCAAAGCTTGGCGACCTCCCAGAGGTGTCCGCGGTAGGGGATGTGACCAGGGTGGCCAAGTAGGCAGCGGTGGCCGACGTGGGCAGGGTGGCCCACGAGGGCAGTGTGCCCAGGACCATTCAGGGACAGCTATGCCTCTCCCCCCCAGTGGGTCAGGGAGATGCAGCTGACACCACCCCAGCTCAGGGCCTGCTAGCCCGGCCCAGATTGGTCACGGAACAGGCACGGGATGACTCACAGGCCGACTTATGTGTCACCAAGCCACATGTGGCGGTGAAAGTTGCTGCCACCAGGCCACGTGGATTTGGGGCAGCAATGTCATCTGCTGCCCCGAGCAGCCAGGTTGTGGAGGCTGCAGGGGCAGCTGCAGCTGACACCACCCCGGCTGTGAGTCACCCAGCTGGGGAAGTGTTGGTCCCGGCCCCTCACACCGAGGCAGTTGTGGCGCTTGGTCCTGGCAACAGCACCCAGCAGCCAATGCCTGCAGTGAGACCTTTGGTCATCATGCCATTGCCTGCTTCCAGTGGCCAGTCCACCTGGGCTGCAACTCCTACTGACCAGAGCGGCATAAGCCACCTTCAGGTCCGCACCACCTCTCAAGAGGAAGAAGCGTGCTCTTGTGGAACAGGCTGGGACCCCAGGCACGGCTCGGCCCTCCGGCACAGCAAGGAAGCAAAGTTTCAATAATGTTGAACTCGACGCACTTGTGGGCTACATGTCTGAACACGGCTGCGACATGCTGGTGATGTCAGGGTGCAAAACTATGCCTGCTCAACGTAGTGTGAGACCGTAAAACAAATCCTACTCATGATCTTGCCCCACCTGGGCAACTATGCACCGGTCTTAGACAATCTTAAACAATCTCCTAGGGGGGTGTGGATCACTATACCCCCCTGCTTTCGTATCTCAGGGCTTATGTGCACTGTGTTACTCCTATTGTACGCCTAATAACATACACCTATCTTACTCCTATGGACACAAAACACAAGACACAAAGAAAACACATGAATCGATTCAATTATAACAATAGAATACATTTATTTATGCACAGCAAAGCATGATGCAAACAATACTAAAACTATTGCAAATATCTAATTTGCACCTTTTATGCTTCGGGTGCAAATCTACCATGCAGTGGATAGCTATAAGCCTTACAGGCTTCTAATGCAAGCCTGTGATGCAAGCCTGTGATTCTAATGCAGGCTTATGCTAGCGTCAGCATTCACCATTCCTCTTCAATCCACACCATACTTCACTCTCTCTCTATCTAAGACAATCCCTGTTTGATTTCCCCTTTCCCCAAACACAAAGCTCTTTGTGTGAGTGTCTGTTCTAACCAATCAGTGAGTCTAGGCCATAAACCATACTTCCCATTTGCTTTCCTTGTTCTCCAGCTGTGTTTGCCAGGGCCAGGTCTCTCCTCTCCCGCTACTCTGCAATCAGTCAGTCAGTGGCAGGCCCCGGTCTCTCTCTGCCAGATAGATCTCATCAAGGCCTTATCAGAATGCTTCCCCAAGCTCTCGATCTCCCAAAAGCCATTGGATTCCGCTTCACCAAGACACCGCTCTCTCATCGAACTTGAACTCCATCAACATCTAACACCATCTCCAACAGCAACTAGCAACTCCCTTCTCTTCACCTCTGGTTATAATATTCCATGACACACTCAAATCCCTATGGTTACTTTCATTCTCTAAGCTAAGAATGTCTCTTTCTGTCTCAGCATTTTCTAAATATGAACGTGCCTGAAAGTCTGTGTTTGCAATGTACTTTCACTTTGTGTTCTCATCGTGTTCTGTGTCAATGTGACATTGGACATCATATCTCTGTCATGGCCTATCTGCCTGCGGTGCCTGCCTCCTATTTATCCATTCATACCCACTCACTCCACTGTTGGCTTCATGAAATCCTCTCTCCTCCAGAGAACAGGCCATCTCTGCTCGCAAAAGCACACTCTCACATTCTCCATGTGGCGCTGCCTCCCACCATTCTCTGTCTCCGCAAAGCACACAAGCCCATGCTGATTAGCCAGGCCCTCTCTCTACTAAGGCAAAGGCGACCTCTTATCAACAAAACTGATTACGAATTCCTTCTCACAGTGTACCATAACATTTCTCAGTGCCGCGGCGCTTCTGTGTCTCCATCCAGAAATGGAATGGCTTTATAATGCCATCTAAATGCTTTCTAGCGTTTACGCTTTTCATTTGCAAATCCAAGCGCTAGCTACATAATGCAAACATATTCTAAGTGCACACTCTACATGCATACATTTGTACATGACACTCTTACATGTGTAACTACAAATATAACAATGTCTCATTCTAAATGGCTCTACATGGTATTTCAAATATGACAGTGTGTCATTCTAAATGCAAATTGCAAAAGCATACAAAGTGGCAGTCTAATATGTGGATAGTGTAATGTTACTAGTCAGCACTAATCAGAACTAAACAGAATATATGATGGATAACTAAACATGATGAATGGATAACTGGATTCCTAAAGGGGTAATACTAAATAATGGTTCTGTAACAAAGAGTAATGATGGGTAATGGTGTGTAACAAAGAGTAATGATTCTATACTGATAACAAACCATGCCTCTATATTATCAGGTTCTACAATGTTCCCCTTTTATCATTACATAACCTTACTACCTATATGACATAACATAACATAGCAATGTAGTATGCTAATACCAAGCAAAGTTGCAAAAGGGAAAAAGCATATTATTTCATGATGCAAAAAACCCTGGAAAATGCAAGCATTTCACTCTATTAGTGGCAACCTAAAATTCAAATGCATACCTGCAAATATGTCAAAATTCAGAATAGCATATTTCCAAATTTCTCATTGCAAAAGTCAAGTCAAAAGTCAAAAGTGTCTACAAGCCAAAAGTGTGAAAGTGTCTCTGCAAGCAGAAAATGAAAATGCAATGCATAGATCAATGCATGTGTACGGTGGATACAGGTGTTTCCAGTTCAATCTGTTAAGCACAAAATATTACAATGTCACTTTCACAGGTGTCAAAGCTCAGTAGCCAAACAGGCCAAGTCATTTCATTACAGATCAATGCATACATATCAACGTATACATCCAGTGTATTGGTCATATAGGCCAATTCATTTATATTCCAGTCCAAGATATTTCCAGGTCACACATGAGGTATGTGTGCCCTCACATATGCGCACAATTCCAGGTCAGTCCAGTTCTAATGCATAAGGTTTCAGCCAAGGAATGTCAACAAAGCATGTGTCAACGAAGCAAGTGTTCACAATTGGATCACACTGTGTCACAACGAGCATATCAGTGTGTGTTCAGCCAAAGTTTTCAATGTTAAGGTAGCAGAAAAGTGTTCAAGCCAGTTCAGGCTGGCCTGCTGAATAAATGGCAGCAAGCTAATGAGATTTTGCACCGAGCTCCAAAAAGACAGGAGCAATCATCAAGTGTGTCGGTACCATATGCGCCCCTTTTGTCCCCATGGGGTGATCAACATAGGTCATTCACTTTTCAAAGGTAGCACTGGGAAAGCCACGTGTCAGAATTTTCAATTGATACAGCTCATCGCTCCCTTTTCCCTAGGCCTCCTATTCCCATCATTTGGGAACAAAGGCAAAACAAAGCACTGCAGATGGTAACTCTCCTCTGGCAATTCTCCTCTGGCAATTCTCCTCTGGCAATTCTATGCACTGTGGACCTTCTCCATAGGCCCAACTCCAGCTTCAAATTCTCTCCTTCCTCGCCAGGTCATGCTGTTGCCAGTTGTTGCCATGCCATGCCAGTCCCATGCTCTTCAAATAAGGGACCAGCCAACGTTGAATGCAAGTGCAAATTTCAAAGCACCATGGATCAATGCTCTATCTCTTTCACTCAAGAGACAAAGCTTCACTGCTGTTCAAACGTAGATCAGGAATTCAAATGCTTTCAGAGCGCGTCTTCCTGCAGATTCCTGCATTTCTCTTTCTCCTCAGGCCCAAACTTGTGTCTGGTTCTGGTTCACAAGGTAAGGCATTCCAAATGGATTCTCTTCTCGCTGCATGTTACAACACAGCTCACAAAACAAATTTCTCTTTCTCTTTGCTGAACAATCTCTCACTGCTCCTTCTCTCTCACTCTCCTCTTGACACAAAATGCTGCAAGGTGTATTCTCTCTGTACAGTCAGTCATGATCTTCGCTTTCCATGGCAATAGGTCTCATGCCACGAAGTCTGGGTAGCAAGCAGGTTTTCTGGGTACATTCTCAGAGCACAGCCATTAGACAAGGCCGCACCCTAAGGCCTCAAATTGGTCGGTCGGCATTCCCCAAAAGTGCTGCTGCAAAGTGTAGCAAAAGTCAGTTGGTGTCACATTACAAGGTGACAAAAGCCAGTCTATTTTCTGTGCTGTTTCAAAACAGCCATGCTGCAAAGTCACAAGGTGTCAGCCATCATGGATCTCAAACAGACAGTCATCAAGGTCTGGTCAATCTGGTCTGGTCAGTCTGGTCAATCTGCTTTCAGTTGTCATGCTTCTGCCAATCATGGTCTGGTCAATTCATGCAATGCCATCTGGTCAGTCATCAATGCGATCTCGGTCTGGTCAAGGTGTCTCCAGATGTCATGCAAAGAAAACAAAAGTGCAAGTATCAGTCTTCAATCAGATTCAGATGTTTTCAAAGCCAAAAAACAAAACAGCATTTCCAATTGTGCTTTGCAGTGCACATCTAGGTCTTAACTACCCATGTCTCTCGAAAGACATCAATGCTAATTTCTCAGTGTACCTGCAATCAGTTCTATCAATGTGTCAGTGCATCTGTCTAACTAGGCCTGTCTAATCATGCTGCTTTATGCATGCATGCTTAATGCATGACTCCTGCAATTCCATCTCTGTCCTTTTCAAAACAAAACAGAACAGCCAATTTCATATATTCCAAAACATATTGCACATTCAAATGCTGCACATTCAAAAATGTCACAACTGCATATCTCTCATTCAATTGCATTCCATATCCTATATTTCCATGTCTTCTAGCCACACATTCCCCTTTTTTCATCAGTAAGTATTCACGAAGCTGAATTACTCCATGTTGAAAAAACAAATCCGTTTCATTCAAACAGACACTGCCGCGTGTCATAATATTCAGATTCAAACAACATTCCTGCAATTCACTGCTAACTCCTACTTCAAAAAAACAGTCTGCCAGTCCGGCGTTATCTCTAATGTCAACAAACTTCCTCTCCATGCACTCATTCAAAAAAAACAAATCCAGTAATCCAAAGTCTCAAAACATCCAAATATAGCATGATTAGTTCGATTCTCGTTCTCCTTCAATGCTATTCCACTTTCAATGTCATTAGACAAAATATTTTTCTCACTCGATAACATAGGCAAAATACTGGTGTTACCACTTCTTCCAAAACTGTCATCATTTCTATTCAAATCAAAGATCTTCAAATAACTACCTTCATGCACATAACTGTTTTCATGCAAATGTCTCACACCCTTCTCGCATGGCCAAGTCCAGACACAGGCATGCAAACATGTGTGCATCTTCATGTGCTGGTGCACATCATGCATTGCAACACAGACATCATTGATGTTTAACACGCTTGACTGGACTCACATGCAGCACATTCATGGCCCTGCACACAGTCATCCATACATGTGGCATGCCAGACATAAGTCCAAGATGCACACTCTAGCCACACCTCAACATGCACTACGGAGGACAAGAACACATGGACACTTACCACGCGACTCCGGACGGGTCTGCAACTCGAGGACCTGGTGGTGAAGCGCTGGATGTATGCACTCCAGGACCCTCATCTGGATGTTGTTCAACTGGGCCCGTGTCCCACATCATCCTCAGCCTGGATGAGGCGCCGGGCCTTGTAGAGGGTCCTGGACCTGAAGTCCTCCCATTGCTTCAAGACGGGCTTTTAGACGCAGGGTGCCACTCCCTCCTCCGTCCTTCCTTGTCGGTGCGCAATGTTGAGAAGAGGACATCATAATGCCCCAGGACTTGCTCCACCAGGATGCCAACTTCATTGGCAGTGAAGCTGGCAGCCCTCTGCCTCTCTGCCGTGAGGTTGCCACTGGCCCCAGATGGTGTTTGGTCCGACGTAGCAACCCCAGAGGCAGCTGAGTGTGGGCAACTGGCTCCTGAGGCTGGGCTGTGGAGCAATGGGACAGCAGTGGGGAGTCTTCTGTTTCAGCAGAGGTGGTCGCAGCTACAGGACCTCTGGCAATGTCTTCTGTGCAGGCACCAAATTGCAGGGCACGTTTGCAGTAGGCAGACTGAGTTATCTGGCAGCAGCAGATGGCTTGTTGGAGGCAGCTCGGGGTATTGGGGGGCAGGTAGAGGGCCTTGTGGGCAGGAGTGTGGTCTTCTGTGTGTTTTCGTGTAGCCAGCTTGATGCAGAGTGACTCAGCACGTGCAAAAACAGCACGTTAGTGTGGAAATTGAGGAAAGGCCCTTAGCACGTAAGCGTGTAAGTGATGTGACACGAATGGGCGTTGCTTTCGGTACAGGTTAAAGGTCCGCGTAGGACACCATTTTGCTGTACGTGCTTTTTGTGGAGAGCAAGCGTGTGGTACTTCTTCTTGTGGGTTCACACGCATTTACTTCACAATGGCTCCATTGCATACTTCTTGTTTACTGAGGCAGTGCTTACTTCTTCTTTTGGTGGGGGAATTGCCTATGCGCACACGTGCATGTGTTTTTCTACATTTTTCCAGGCAGACGGTGAGTCGCGCATATATTATTCCCACTGTGGATGCCCCCGTGTGTCGCATACCCCATTTAGAGGTCATAGTAGCCTGTGTGTTCCACGCATATGCATATTTTTGGTGTTTCTGGGTGCCACAGCGTACTGCGGGACATTAATTCCATGTACGTGGGCTACCGAGGGGTCGCATGCAAGTTTGTTTTTGGGGTGCCTGAGCGTTGTGTGACCCGTCATTTTTACCCAGGGGCTATAGACAGCCTTGCAGGAGCACAGGGGTACCTATTTCATCTAGTACCCTGCCCCGTTCACTCCAATTGCCCAGGACAATTGTTTTCTGCACCTCCCATTCGCACAAGTACATCAGTGCCATGGTTGGGCGGCCACCAAGTGGGAAGGGAGGCAAAGCTTGGCGACCTCCCAGAGGTGTCCGCGGTAGAGGATGTGACCAGGGTGGCCAAGTAGGCAGCGGTGGCGGACGTGGGCAGGGTGGCCCACGAGGGCAGTGTGCCCAGGACCATTCAGGGACAGCTATGCCTCTCCCCCCCAGTGGGTCAGGGAGATGCAGCTGACACCACCCCAGCTCAGGGCCTGCTAGCCCGGCCCAGATTGGTCACGGAACAGGCACGGGATGACACACAGGCTGACTTATGTGTCACCAAGCCACATGTGGCGGTGAAAGTTGTTGTCACCAGGCCACGTGGATTTGGGGCAGCAATGTCATCTGCTGCCCCGAGCAGCCAGGTTGTGGAGGCTGCAGGGGCAGCTGCAGCTGACACCACCCCGGCTGTGAGTCACCCAGCCGGGGAAGTGTTGGTCCCGGCCCCTCACACCGAGGCAGTTGTGGCGCTTGGTCCTGGCAACAGCACCCAGCAGCCAATGCCTGCAGTGAGACCTTTGGTCATCATGCCATTGCCTGTTTCCAGTGGCCAGTCCACCTGGGCTGCAACTCCTACTGACCAGAGCGGCATAAGCCACTCAAGGTCCGCACCACCTCTCAAGAGGAAGAAGCGTGCTCTTGTGGAACAGGCTGGGACCCCAGACACGGCTCGGCCCTCCGGCACGGCAAGGAAGCAGAGTTTCAATAATGTGGAACTCGACGCACTTGTGGGCTACATGTCTGAACACGGCTGCGACATGCTGGTGATGTCAGGGTGCAAAACTACGCCTGCTCAACGTAGTGTGAGACCGTAAAACAAATCCTACTCACGATCTTGCCCCCCCTGGGCAACTATGCACCGGTCTTAGACAATCTTAAACAATCTCCTAGGGGGGTGTGGATCACTATACCCACCTGCTTTCGTATCTCAGGGCTTATGTGCACTGTGTTACTCCTATTGTACGCCTAATAACATACACCTATCTTACTCCTATGGACACAAAACACAAGACACAAAGAAAACACATGAATCGATTCAATTATAATAGAATACATTTATTTATGCACAGCAAAGCATGATGCAAACAATACTAAAACTATTGCAAATATCTAATTTGCACCTTTTATGGTTTGGGTGCAAATCTACCATGCAGTGGATAACTATAAGCCTTACAGGCTTCTAATTCAAGCCTGTGATGCAAGCCTGTGATTCTAATGCAGCCTAATGCTAGCATCAGCATTCACCATTCCTCTTCAATCCACACCATACTTCACTCTCTCTCTATCTAAGACAATCCCTGTCTGATTTCCCCTTTCCCCAAACACAAAGCTCTTTGTGTGAGTGTCTGTTCTAACCAATCAGTGAGTCTAGGTCATAAACCATACTTCCCATTTGCTTCCCTTGTTCTCCAGCTCTGTTTGCCAGGGCCAGGTCTCTCCTCTCCCGCTACTCTGCAATCAGTCAGTCAGTGGCAGGCCCCGGTCTCTCTCTGCCAGATAGATCTCATCAAGGCCTTATCAGAATGCTTCCCCAAGCTCTCGATCTCCCAAAAGCCATTGGATTCTGCTTCATCAAGACACCTCTCCCTCATCGAACTTGAACTCCATCAACATCTAACACCATCTCCAACAGCAACTAGCAACTCCCTTCTCTTCACCTCTGGTTATACTATTCCATGACACACTCAAATCCCTATGGTTACTTTCATTCTCTAAGCTAAGAATGTCTCTTTCTGTCTCAGCATTTTCTAAATATGAACGTGCCTGAAAGTCTGTGTTTGCAATGTACTTTCACTTTGTGTTCTCATCGTGTTCTGTGTCAATGTGACATTGGACATCATATCTCTGTCATGGCCTATCTGCCTGCGGTGCCTGCCTCCTATTTATCCATTTATACCCACTCACTCCACTGTTGGCTTCATGAAATCCTCTCTCCTCCAGAGAACAGGCCATCTCTGCTCGCAAAAGCACACTCTCACATTCTCCATGTGGCGCTGCCTCCCACCATTCTCTGTCTCCGCAAAGCACACAAGCCCATGCTGATTAGCCAGGCCCTCTGTCTACTAAGGCAAAGGCGACCTCTTATCAACAAAACTGATTATGAATTCCTTCTCACAGTGTACCATAACATTTCTCAGTGCCGCGGTGCTTCTGTGTCTCCATCCAGAAATGGAATGGCTTTATAATGCCATCTAAATGCTTTCTAGCGTTTACGCTTTTCATTTGCAAATCCAAGCGCTAGCTACATAATGCAAACATATTTTAAGTGCACACTGTACATGCATACATTTGTACATGACACTCTCTACATGTGTAACTACAAATATAACAATGTCTCATTCTAAATGGCTCTACATGGTATTTCAAATATGACAGTGTGTCATTCTAAATGCAAATTGCAAAAGCATACAAAGTGGCAGTCTAATATGTGGATAGTGTAATGTTACTAGTCAGAACTAATCAGAACAAAACAGAATATATGATGGATAACTAAACATGATGAATGGATAACTGGATTCCTAAAGGGGTAATACTAAATAATGGTTCTGTAACAAAGAGTAATGATGGGTAATGGTGTGTAACAAAGAGTAATGATTCTATACTGATAACAAACCATGCCTCTATATTATCAGGTTCTACAATTTTCCCCTTTTATATCATTACATAACCTTACTACCTATATGTCATAACATAACATAGCAATGTAGTATGCTAATACCAAGCAAAGTTGCAAAAGGGAAAAAGCATATTATTTCATGATGCAAAAAACCCTGGAAAATGCAAGCATTTCACTCTATTAGTGGCAACCTAAAATTCAAATGCATAGCTGCAAATATGTCAAAATTCAGAATAGCATATTTCCAAATTTCTCATAGCAAAAGTCAAGTCAAAAGTCAAAAGTGTCTACAAGCCAAAAGTGTGAAAGTGTCTCTGCAAGCAGAAAATGAAAATGCAATGCATAGATCAAGGCATGTGTACGGTGGATACAGGTGTTTCCAGTTCAATCTGTTAAGCCCAAAATATTACAATGTCACTTTCACAGGTGTCAAAGCTCAGTAGCCAAACAGGCCAAGTCATTTCATTACAGATCAATGCATACATATCAACGTATACATCCAGTGTATTGGTCATATAGGCCAATTCATTTATATTCCAGTCCAAGATATTTCCAGGTCACACATGAGGTATGTGTGCCCTCACATATGCGCACAATTCCAGGTCAGTCCAGTTCTAATGCATAAGGTTTCAGCCAAGGAATGTCAACAAAGCATGTGTCAACGAAGCAAGTGTTCACAATTGGATCACAATGTGTCACAACGAGCATATCAGTGTGTGTTCAGCCAAAGTTTTCAATGTTAAGGTAGCAGAAAAGTGTTCAAGCCAGTTCAGGTTGGCCTGCTGAATAAATGGCAGCAAGCTAATGAGATTTTGCACCGAGCTCCAAAAAGACAGGAGCAAGCATCAAGTGTGTCGGTACCATATGCGCCCCATTTGTCCCCACGGCGTGATCAACATAGGTCATTCACTTTTCAAAGGTAGCACTGGGAAAGCCACGTGTCAGAATTTTCAATTGATACAGCTCATCGCTCCCTTTTCCCTAGGCCTCCTATTCCCATCATGTGGGAACTTAGGCAAAACAAAGCACTGCAGATGGTAACTCTCCTCTGGCAATTCTCCTCTGGCAATTCTCCTCTGGCAATTCTATGCACTGTGGACCTTCTCCATAGGCCCAACTCCAGCTTCAAATTCTCTCCTTCCTCGCCAGGTCATGCTGTTGCCAGTTGTTGCCATGCCATGCCAGTCCCATGCTCTTCAAATAAAGGACCAGCCAACGTTGAATGCAAGTGCAAATATCAAAGCACCATGGATCAATGCTCTATCTCTTTCACTCAAGAGACAAAGCTTCACTGCTGTTCAAACGTAGATCAGGAATTCAAATGCTTTCAGAGCGCGTCTTCCTGCTCATTCCTGCATTTCTCTCTTTCTCCTCAGGCTCAAACTTGTGTCTGGTTCTGGTTCACAAGGTAAGGCATTCCAAATGGATTCTCTTCTCGCTGCATGTTACAACACAGCTCACAAAACAAATTTCTCTTTCTCTTTGCTGAACAATCTCTCACTGCTCTTTCTCTCTCACTCTCCTCTTGACATAAAATGCTGCAAGGTGTATTCTCTCTGTACAGTCAGTCATGATCTTCGCTTTCCATGGCAATAGGTCTCATGCCACGAAGTCTGGGTAGCAAGCAGGTTTTCTGGGTACATTCTCAGAGCACAGCCATTAGACAAGGCCGCACCCTAAGGCCTCAAATTGGTCGGTCGGCATTCCCCAAAAGTGCTGCTGCAAAGTGTAGCAAAAGTCAGTTGGTGTCACATTACAAGGTGACAAAAGCCAGTCTCTTTTCTGTGCTGTTTCAAAACAGCCATGCTGCAAGGTCACAAGGTGTCAGCCATCATGGATCTCAAACAGACGGTCATCAAGGTCTGGTCAATCTGGTCTGGTCAGTCTGGTCAATCTGCTTTAAGTTGTCATGCTTCTGCCATTCATGGTCTGGTCAATTCATGCAATGCCATCTGGTCAGTCATCAATGCGATCTCGGTCTGGTCAAGGTGTCTCTAGATGTCATGCAAAGAAAACAAAAGTGCAAGTATCAGTCTTCAATCAGATTCAGATGTTTTCAAAGCCAAAAAACAAAACAGCATTTCCCATTGTGCGTTGCAGCGCACATCTAGGTCTTAACTACCCATGTCTCTCGAAAGACATCAATGCTAATTTCTCAGTGTACCTGCAATCAGTTCTATCAATGTGTCAGTGCATCTGTCTAACTAGGCCTGTCTAATCATGCTGCTTTATGCATGCATGCTTAATGCATGACTCCTGCAATTCCATCTGTGTCCTTTTCAAAACTAAACAGAACAGCCAATTTCATATATTCCAAAACATAATGCACATTCAAATGCTGCACATTCAAAAATGTCACAACTGCATATCTCTCATTCAATTGCATTCCATATCCTACATTTCCATGTCTTCTAGCCACACATTCCCCTTTTTCATCATTAAGTATTCATGAAGCTGAATTACTCCATGTTGAAAAAACAAATCCGTTTCATTCAAACAGACACTGCCGTGTGTCATAATATTCAGATTCAAACAACATTCCTGCAATTCACTGCTAACTCCTACTTCAAAAAAACAGTCTGCCAGTCCGGCGTAATCTCTAATGTCAACAAACTTCCTCTCCATGCACTCATTCAAAAAAAAAAAATCCAGTAATCCAAAGTGTCAAAACATCCAAATATAGCACGATTAGTGCGATTCTCGTTCTCCTTCAATGCTATTCCACTTTTAATGTCATTAGACAAAATATTTTTCTCACTCGATAACATAGGCAAAATACTGGTGTTATCACTTCTTCCAAAACTGTCATCATTTCTATTCAAATCAAAGATCTTCACATAACTACCTTCATGCACATAACTGTTTTCATGCAAATGTCTCACACCCTTCTCGCATGGCCAAGTCCAGACACAAGCATGCAAACATGTGTGCATCTTCACGTGCTGGTGCACATCATGCATTGCAACACAGACATCATTGATATTTAACACGCTTGACTGGACTCACATGCAGCACATTCATGGCCCTGCACACAGTCATCCATACATGTGGCATGCCAGACATAAGTCCAAGATGCACACTCTAGCCACACCTCAACATGCACTATGGAGGACAAGAACACATGGACACTTACCACGCGACTCCGGACGGGTCTGCAACTCGAGGACCTGGTGGTGAAGCGCTGGATGTATGCACTCCAGGACCCTCATCTGGATGTTGCTCAACTGGGCCCGTGCCCCAAATAATCCTCAGCCTGGATGAGGCGCCGGGCCTTGTAGAGGGTCCTGGACCTGAAGTCCTCCCATCGCTTCAAGACGTGCTTGTAGTCGCAGGGTGCCACCCCCTCCTCCGTCCTTCCTTGTCGGTGCGCAATGTTGAGAAGAGGACATCATAATGCCCCTGGACTTGCTCCACCAGGATGCCACCTTCATTGGCAGTGAAGCTGGCAGCCCTCTGCCTCTCTGCCGTGAGGTTGCCACTGGCCCCAGATGGTGTTTGGTCCGACATGGCAACCCCAGAGGCAGCTGGGTGTGGGCAACTGGGTCCTGGGGCTGGGCTGTGGAGCAATGGGACAGCAGTGGGGAGTCTTCTGTTTCAGCAGAGGTGGTCGCAGCAACAGGACCTCTGGCAATGTCTTCTGTGCAGGCACCAAATTGCAGGGCACATTTGCAGTAGGCAGACTGAGTTGGCTGGCAGCAGCAGATTGCTTGTAGGAGGCAGCTCGGGGCGTTGGGGGGCAGGTAGAGGGCCTTGTGGGCAGGAGTGTGGTCTTCTCTGTGTTTTCATGTAGCCAGCTTGATGCAGAGAGACTCAGCACTTGCAAAAACAGCACGTTAGTGTGGAAATTGAGGAAAGGCCCTTAGCATGTAAGCGCGTAAGTGACGTGACACGCACGGGCGTTGCTTTCGGTACGGGTTAAAGGTCCGCGTAGGACACCATTTTGCTGTACGTGCTTTTTGTGGAGAGCAAGCGTGTGATACTTCTTCTTGTGGGTTCACATGCGTTTACTTCACAATGGCTCCATTGCATACTTCTTGTTTACTGAGGCAGTGCTTACTTCTCTTGTGGCGGGGGAGTTGCCTACGCGCACACGTGCTTGTGTTTTTCTACATTTTTCCAGGCAGATGGTGAGTCGCACATATATTATTCCCACTGTGGATGCCCCCGTGTGTCGCATACCCCATTTAGAGGTCATAGTAGCCTGTGTGTTCCACGCGTATGCATATTTTTGGTGTTTCTGGGTGCCACAGCGTACTGCAGGACATTAATTCCACGTACATGGGCTACCGAGGGGTTGCATGCAAGTTTGTTTTTGGGGTGCCTGAGCGTTGCGTGACCCGTCATTTTTACCCAGGGGCTATAGACAGCCTTGCAGGAGCACAGGGGTACCTATTCCATTTAGTACCCTGCCCCGTTCACTCCAATTGCCCAGGACAATTGTTTTCTGCACCTCCCATTCGCACAAGTACATCAGTGCCATGGTTGGGCGGCCGCCAAGTGGTAAGGGAGGCAAAGCTTGGTGACCTCCCAGAGGTGTCCGCGGTAGGGGATGTGACCAGGGTGGCCAAGTAGGCAGCGGTGGCCGACGTGGGCAGGGTGGCCCATGAGGGCAGTGTGCCCAGGACCATTCAGGGCCAGCTATGCCTCTCCCCCAGTGGGTCAGGGAGATGCAGCTGACACCACCCCAGCTCAGGGCCTGCTAGCCCGGCCTAGATTGGTCACGGAACAGGCACGGGATGACTCACAGACCGACTTCTGTGTCACCAAGCCACATGTGGCGGTGAAAGTTGCTGTCACCAGGCCACGTGGATTTGGGGCAGCAATGTCATCTGCTGCCCCGAGCAGCCAGGTTGTGGAGGCTGCAGGGGCAGCTGCAGCTGACACCACCCCGGCTGTGAGTCACCCAGCCGGGGCAGTGTTGGTCCTGGCCCCTCACACCGAGGCAGTTGTGGCGCTTGGTCCTGGCAACAGCACCCAGCAGCCAATGCCTGCAGTGAGACCTTTGGTCATCATGCCATTAGCTGCTTCCAGTGGCCAGTCCATATGCGCTGCAACCCCTACTGACCAGAGCGGCATAAGCCACTCAGGGTCCGCACCACCTCTCAAGAGGAAGAATCGTGCTCTTGTGGAACAGGCTGGGACCCCAGACACGGCTCGGCCCTCCGGCACGGCAAGGAAGCAGAGTTTCAATAATGTGGAACTCGACGCACTTGTGGGCTACGTGTCTGAACACGGCTGCGACCTGCTGGTGATGTCAGGGTGCAAAACTACGCCTGCTCAACGTAGTGTGAGACCGTAAAACAAATCCTACTCACGATCTTGCCCCCCCTGGGCAACCATGCACCGGTCTTAGACAATCTTAAACAATCTCCTAGGGGGGTGTGGATCACTATACCCCCCTACTTTCGTATCTCAGGGCTTATGTGCACTGTGTTACTCCTATTGTACGCCTAATAACATACACCTATCTTACTCCTATGGACACAAAACACAAGACACAAAGAAAACACATGAATAGATTCAATTATAACAATAGAATACATTTATTTATGCACAGCAAAGCATGATGCAAACAATACTAAAACTATTGCAAATATCTAATTTGCACCTTTTATGCTTCTGGTGCAAATCTACCATGCAGTAGATAACTATAAGCCTCACAGGCTTCGAATGCAAGCCTGTGATGCAAGCCTGTGATTCTAATGCAGCCTAATGCTAGCGTCAGCATTCACCATTCCTCTTCAATCCACACCATACTTCACTCTCTCTCTATCTAAGACAATCCCTGTCTGATTTCCCCTTTCCCCAAACCCAAAGCTCTTTGTGTGAGTGTCTGTTCTAACCAATCAGTCATTCTAGGCCATAAACCATACTTCCCATTTGCTTCCCTTGTTCTCCAGCTCTGTTTGCCAGGGCCAGGTCTCTCCTCTCCCGCTACTCTGTAATCAGTCAGTCAGTGGCAGGCCCCGGTCTCTCTCTGCCAGATAGATCTCATCAAGGCCTTATCAGAATGCTTCCCCAAGCTCTCGATCTCCCAAAAGCCATCGGATTCTGCTGCACCAAGACACCTCTCCCTTATCGAACTCGAATTCCATCAACATCTAACACCATCTCCAACAGCAACTAGCAACTCCCTTCTCTTCACCTCTGGAGAACAGGCCATCTCTCCTTGCAAAAGCACACTCTCTCATTCTCCATGTGGCGCTGCCTCCCACCATTCTCTTTCTCCGCGAAGCACACAAGCCCATGCTGATTAGCCAGGCCCTCTCTATACTAAGGCAAAGGCGACCTCTTATCAACCAAACTGTTTACGAATTCCTTCTCACAGTGTACCATAACATTTCGCAGTGCCGCAGCGCTTCTGTGTCTCCATCCAGAAATGGAATGGCTTTTTAATGCCATTTTAACGCTTTTCATTCGCAAATCCAAGTGCTAGCTACATAATGGAAACATATTCTAAGTGCACACTCTACATGCATACATGTGTACATGACACTCTCTACATGTGTAACTACAAATATAACAATGTCTCATTCTAAATGGCTCTACATGGTATTTCAAATATGACAGTGTGTCATTCTAAATGCAAATTGCAAATGCATACAAAGTGGCAGTCTAATGTGTGTATAGTGTAATGTTACTAGTCAGTTCAAATCAGAACTAAACAGAATATATGATGGATAACTAAACATGATATGATATGATAGGTTATTTATAACGCGCTTAATACCCAGAGGTTTCTAAGTGCGGACCCGGGGATCGAACCTGTGTTGCTCTATGTCGTCTTGTTTCGAAGGCAAGCACGTTGCCCCTGAGCTATCCTCCCGGGACCGATGATAAATGGATAACTGGATTCCTAAAGGGGTAATACTAAATAATGTTTCGGTAACCAAGAGTAATGATGGGTAATGGTGTGTAACAAAGAGTAATGATTCTGTACTGATAACAAACCAGGCCTCTATATTATCAGGTTCTACAGTAGGGGACACTGGTAGTGCATCCTGGACCCGATTAGTGCCTTGAGATTTGTGAAGCGCACAGCTGATGATTGCTCGAAGCATTGGAATGACCTCAAACGCTGAGCTAAAAACAAGCAGGCTTCTAATTATGCCTCTACTCTGGTGACTGGCAGTGGGACACCACCAGAGGACAATGAACTCACAGAACATGAGGCGATTGCTGGAGGGTTCATCGCAGAGGATCAGATCCAAGGCATGGGAGACCTCCCGGATCTTGAGACGATGTCCGGTGAGTGTCCATGCGTGTGTGTCCAGGCCATGTGTATGTTGCTTGGGTGATTTGTTGTGATTGACTGCCAGTTCAGGCTATGTAGTCATAACTGCCACCCCTGCACTGCCTACAAGCTATCCCCCGCCCTTTTGTTTCGGGTTCACTGTATCCCTACAATCCACTGCAAACACTTTGCACATGATGACTGCACTTGCCCTTACACTGCCATCATGACACAACATTCTAATTACTGGTTTGGTCTTCTTATTGATAGTTGAGGACCTACACATATACTGCACTGCACCCGCTCACTTCTGAGCCCTGTTTCAACCTTGAACATGCCTATTCACTTGTGTCATGTCAAAGTGACCTACCATTGATGTATCGATGTGCTTCCCATCACTGTATTTCAACACACTGACGTTGTTGCATCGTATGACACATGTGTGTTTTGTCACAGGGACTTCCAAATAATGTCAGAAGATATGCATTTTACATTGATGGTGGGCAGTAGTGATTCACTCCCATCTTGGCCTGCTAGTCAGTTCTGCCATGGCTATGCTACATGCCATCTGTGTGCTCGCATCTGTCATGTTTCTTGAAGGTCCATGCCACTCACAGGCTTCTGTGTGATGCAGGTCCTATGCACCATGCAGCACATGTGTTGCTTTTCCATTTTAGACTAATCAGTGTCTGCTTTCAGGGCCCCCTTCCACTTCATTGGCACTGTGTGCATGGCTGAGTTTGTGTCATGTGTGACATGTCTGATTAATGTGTTGGATCTCAACATTGTAATGCCTATGTTTGTGGTCTATGCTGTTAACATGTGTGGTTAACATGTCTGTTCCTGTATTCTTTTTTATTTTGTGCAGCTGATGAGGCACTGGAAGCAGTGGAGGAGGAGGAGAGCGCGCAGGGGGAGGAGTATTCAGAGCCCCAACCAGGCACCAGTGGAGGACGTGGGGTGGTAGCGCACAAGAATCCATTGGTCCTACAAACCATACTGTCCACAGGTGTCTCTGAGTAGACTTCTGAGGATCTCTATGCCTCTGGTGCTGAATCAGATATGGACCCATTTGTCCCGTCACAGGTGAGTGAATCTAGCAGGGATGCTGTTCTGTCCAACACACCTGCACTGCGGGTAGACCCCTCAAGGGGCCATTCATTGTTGGAATGTCCGCCTGTGGCGGTTACGGATGCAGGGTCGCACTCCACACTATTTGCTCCTGTTCCTGGGGCAGCAGATCAAACGAGGAATGCAGTCCTGCAGCCACAGGCTGCGCCAGCACAGCAAGGTCCACGTCTCCTTGGGCCTGACAGGTGTGGTGTCCGGCAATGATGTGGCCGTGCGCCACCAGGTAATACTGTGTGGAAGAATTCCATGTATGCCATTGTACAGCAACAGGGAGCATCATGTGAGATGATGGCTCAGGCCATGGAAAGGGTGGCCACTTCCATTCTCCCCCCCGAAAGGCAGGTGGAGCTCCAGCAGCAGGCAACGCGGTCCACGTGCCACTCACGCAGGCAGGACATTTTGGCCGCCAACAGGGACCGATGGGCTGAAATGGGGGCTCTGTGCACAGCCATAGCTGCACAGACACAGGCCCACAGGGATGCCCTGAGGGAAGATAACAGCTCCCTCAGAGCTACTCTGGGTGCACTTGAGTAGACGGGCAGAACATCAGATGGAGCAGTTAGCACACAACATCTCGGCTGAGATCTGTGTATCACATGAGGGCTTGCAGGCGGAGGTCCGTGCAACACGTGAGGTCTTGCAGGCTTAACTCCATGTTACAGGTGGGGTGCTGCATGGGGACCTCCGGCCCATCATCCTGCAGTACCATGACCATTTTCGATGTTTGATTTTTATTTGTATTTAAAATTATTCACTTTTGTTTGTTTTTTTGTTTGTTTTATTATTTGTAATGCGCGAGCATACCCTTAGGTATCAGGGCACAACTTTTACAAGAATATGCGAAGCTTAGTTGATCAATCATAACATATACATAAACATAAAGATATACAAGATTATATACATGTAAACAAGTGGGCACATGTGGTGCGAAGCTTAATTACAGCAGTCATGAAATATACATAAACATAAAGAAAGATATGAAGGATTATGAACATATGAACAAGTAGGCACATGTAGTTACATTGTTTGCAATGTGTGCCTGTAGTATGAGTAGGACAGGTTTAGCACCTAAGTATTTGATGGCCTATGTTTTTAGCCACAGGACTACCTTGGAGCGGATGTTTTGGTAAGGCAAGTCTATTCTGAGAGTAAGGGGCAGGGAGTTCCATAATTTAGCTGCTTTAACGGGAAAACTATTGCCACCAATAGTGGAGCGTTTGAAGTTAGGGACAGAGAGGCAGTCTTTGTAAGCTGTTCTTGTGGGTCTGAGGGAGGACTGTCTATGAAATCTATCGATCAAATAGGTTGGGGTAGCATTATGAAGGGATTTGTGGGTGAGGGACCCCGTTTTTAGCAAAATTTTGTCTTTGATGGAAAGCCAGTTGTTCTGTAGGCTATAGCCTGTAATATGCTCTCTTCTGGAGATGCCCAGAGCTGCTCTAAGAGCGTTATTTGGGAGAGTTTGTAGTTTGTTGGTGGAGGTTTTAGAGGCTCCAAGATAGAGGGCATTACAATAGTCTAGGCGGGACAGTATTAGGGCTCTAGCGAGGGTAATGCAGCTGGTGTCGGATAGGAATGGTTTGGCTGTACAGATCAATTTGCACGTGTATGCCGTGGAGGAAGCTGGGGAGCTCACCTGTTTGTTGAAGGAGAAGTTGGAGTCCAGGTAAACACCTAAGGTTTTTGCCTCTTGCACCACTTTAATGTTGTTACCATCAATCATAAAGGAGCAATATGCAGGGCCCAGTTTAATCAGACTAGTAGAAGTGCCTAGGACAATGAGTTCAGTTTTATCATCATTCAGGCATAGTCCGTGTGTGGCCATCCATGCCTGGGTGATGATGTACGCTCTATTTACCAAGGCCAAATCCTTTCCATAATCTCCAGAAAGCGGAAGGAGGATCTGGGTATCATCTGCCTAGTTGGTGTAGGTGATACCGAGATGATCCAGATCGTCGAAAAGGGGCTTGGTAAATATATTGTACAGTGTGGGGGAGACACAGGAGCCTTGTGGCACGCCATAGGTGATAGGTATGGGGTATGCTGCCGCTGTGGGTGAGAAGACCCTCATGGTTCTGCCATTGAGGAATGAACTAATCCATGTGATAGCCTCAGCAGAAAAATGGGCTGATGTGTGGAGGTGTGAGCATAGGACCGAGTGATCGACCAGGTCGAAAGCAGCAGAGAGGTCAAGGAGGAGGAGTAAGGCGGCTTGGCCATTGTCTCTGAGCTTATCAATCTGTGCTTTTAAGTCGATGAGAGCAGTTTCCGTCCCGTGTTGAGGGCGGAAGCCTGATCGTCTGGCTCATAGCATGTGGTGTTCTTCCAGGTACTTTTGTATTTGTACGTAGGCGACCTTGTCCAGGATTTTTAGAAGGAATGGTAGAGTGGTTATGGGTCTGTAGTTTGTAGGCGTGGCTGGGTCAAGTGTAGGTTTTTTTAGAAGTGGGAGTACCCAGGAGTGTTTTAGGTTGGAGGGGATGGAACCAGTGGAAAAGGAGGTATTTATTAGTTTTGTAATAAAAGGTGAAAGGTCACGGGCGGCATCTTTGATGAGCTGTGCCGGGCACAGATCTCCCTAACAGTTGGAGGGTTTCAGGGATAAGATGATTTTTTTCCACTTCAAGTGTGGTGACTTTGGAGAAATTGAAGCGAGTGATTTCTCTTGGAATAGGCTTCTCCAAAGGTTTAGAGGGGAGAGGGTAGTTTAAGGAGGCTTTTTTGCATGAGATTTTGTTCTGTAGGGTAGCAATCTTATTAGCTAGGGCGTTTTGGATTTCTGAGCACCAATTCTTGTCTTTGGTGCAGGTATCTGGTGGTGCTATGGGGGTTTCTACTTCTTTAGGATGGCAAATAATTCCTTTGTGTTTGAATTTGCTTGGGATATGAGGGAGTCAAAGGAGGAACGTTTAGCCAAGAAAATGTATTTTTTGTAGAGGGTGGTTAGTTTGGAAAGTTTAAGTTTGTTAGCTGCTGAGGGGAGTTTTTTCCAGGAGGCTTCACAGTTTCTTTTTTGCTGCCTTAAGTTTCTGAGGAATGGTGTGTACCATTTATTTAGATGCAATTTGGGTTTGCTTGGTCTAAGTTTAAGGGGTGCAATAATGTCTAGTGTGGTGGCCATGATTTTGTTATATTCTTCGACCTGAGTCTCTGGGTCTAGGTCTTCGGAGAGTGTATTGAGTG
Source organism: Ambystoma mexicanum (assembly GCF_040938575.1). Lineage (NCBI taxonomy): Eukaryota > Metazoa > Chordata > Amphibia > Caudata > Ambystomatidae > Ambystoma > Ambystoma mexicanum. Next base: position 677,257,446 of record NC_090933.1, on the reverse strand, counting down.
TGGGGAGTAAGTTCGGGATGAGTCTCTTGGCTGTAATGCATTTCTTATTTCTCGTAGGTGAGGGGCCCTGATAGTTGGCGGAGGTGGTCGGATGGTGGAGAGCATGAACGATACCAAATGGTGGTCAGTCCAGGCTAATGGTGAAATGTTGGTGATATTCGCTAGACAGTTGTAATCGGCCACCCAATCAAGTATTCTGCCTTTGGAATGGGTGGGAACCATACTCCTTTGTGTGAAACCTAATTCGGAGAGGGTATTGACTATAGTACTGGCGATTTGGTCTTCAGGATCATTGAAGCCCATGTTAAAGTCACCCAAAGTGAGTATTTGGTTGAAGCTTTTAAGGTTGCTGGATAGAATGGTGTTAATGTCCTTGTCAAAGGTGCCTATTGGGCCTGGTGGGCGGTAGATCAGGTGGATATTGGGCATGCGTTTGGGCATGGATGAAAGGGACTTTAACTGAGAGTATTTCACAGGAGAGGACGTTGAAGGTTGATGCTAATCTCATAGTGAGACTGCATTTATGGATGATATCGACACCACCTCCTCTGGAGTTAGGTCGATCTTGTCTGAGGATGGAGTAATTATCTGGGACTGCGAGCATAAGCATAGGACCTGCTTCTGTGTGCAGCCAGGTCTCAGTGATAGCTAGGCATGAGCTACCAGTGATCTGGCGTTGATCAAGGCTCCCTTAATTTGGGGTCTGGCTATGATTTTGGTAGTAGTAGTCCGACGGTGGTGCTGTGTTAGTTCAGAGGCGTCCTGATTAAGGGGATTTAGTGAAGGTATATAGTTGGAGTTCAGTTGGGGAGCGTTAGGTTTTCTGGAAGTTAGGCTAGGTTGGGCCAGCAGAGTTTTTGGTTTCTGTAAGGTGGGCAGTGAGCAGGCAAGGGGCTCGTAGATTCTAGCTAATTTAGCTCTAAATCCTAAATTCCTGTCAGTAATAGAGCGAGGGAAACTAGTGGGTAGCAATGGCTGTGCGTCATTAGTATTAAGGTCTGAATTACTGGAAAGTTGAGTATTGAGCCTAGTCTGGAACGTCGAGGTTGGAGAGTGTGGAGCCATCCTAAACTGTACTACGGTCTTTTGGAGGAACAGGACGCAGGCAAGCAGTCTGGTGATCGGGCGATGCATTCTAGGTAGATGTGACGTTGGCCTGGTGCTGGGCGGGGTGCTAGGGATGGAACCAGTGCAAATTGAGGTACTCTCTAGATAGAGTACAGTATCAGGGATATAGTGTGGCGCAGGCTGGGACGTATGGTAGGAGTGTTACTGGCTAGAAAGCGGTAGATAAGTGCCGATTAACGGCATTGCACAAGTGAAGCAATGGGCAGGGCGGCACTAACCACATTCAAACAAACAGCCATGTAAGGTTCAATCTCAGTAGAAGTGTAGAAGGTAACAGCATTCTAACCCTCAGGTTTACGCAGCTTAATCTGAGGTGCAATAGAGTAACATCTAGATTCAAATTACAGAGTATGATGGATAGCACCTAGATTCGGAAATACACAGGTTGACTAAATTGCAGTAGGGTGCCTAGCACCTATAATCAAATATACACAGGTTGACTAAATTGCAGTGGTGTGCATAGCACCTTGATTCAAAAATACACAGGTTGACTAAATTGCAGTGAGGTGCCTAGCACCTAGATTAAAAAATACACAGGTTGACTAAATTGCAGTGGGGTGCCTAGTACCTAGATTCAAAAATACACAGGTTGACTAGATTGCAGTAGGGTGCCTAGCACCTAGATTCAAAAATACACAGGTTGACTAGATTGCAGTGGGGTGCCTAGCACCTAGATTCAAAAATACACGAATTGACTTAGTTGCAATGGGGTGGGTGCCTGTTAGGAGTTTCGGTAACCCTTGCTAGCACAGTCCAGGGTGGAGCGAGAACTTCAGCCTATTGAATGCCGTTTGCTAATGTAACTAGTAGTGAAGTATAATTCAAACAATCTGAATACATAATGCTACAACAGGCAATTTAACTACAGTTTAGAGCAGTCCGGAGTGGAGCGAGATGTTGGAACCTCGGAGTGCAATTTACTAGAGTGGGCAGTAATCAAACAGTTATGCATGCTATATAAATGCCATTTACATGGCTAGTCAGGCAATCTAAATGCAGTATTACTTGTATAACTAGAGTGGGATAATTATATGCAGCATACACACAGTTATGGAGCAAAGGTAAGATGGGTTCATGGGTGATATAATTATATTTAGTTATGATTGGTAGTGCAGGAACTCAGACAGTCTGCAAAGCTGAGAGCAGGGGAAAAGGTTTGTTGCCGTTAAGACGAGTAGTTGCAGTCAGGTGTAATAATTAGCTGGACGTGGCACGCCGTCTGGTGTGCATACGAGTAAACAATGAGCAGTAAGGGATAAACTGCTTCTGTATAAAGCAGGGTTTGTCCATTACTAAGGGAACGGTGTTCTTAAAGGTAGATACAAGGATACAATTACACGTGCTATTAACATTCGCTCGCAATGGTAACGCTGTGTAGGTTTAAGGTTACCTTATGAGGAGCTGGTGTGTAACGGGCAGGGGGTCATGCAGACGGCAGATACCGGCATAAACAGGCAGCAAACAGGTGCTGGCCTTGCTGCAGTGGGCCTTGAGGGTGGTGGGCCGGCTTCGCCTGGCGGCAGCCAATGGGATTCAAGTAGGCTCGGCATCCTATCAGTGAAGAGTGCTGGAACCTCAATAGGCACTGATGTTAGGCATTGAAGAAACGGACGGCCATTTTGGAAGTACAAGTACCTTGTGTACTTGAATGGTGATTTCAGTGCAGAAGCTGTATTTCAAATTCGTTTCTGCTGTTAAGACTGTGCAATAGCCTGGGCATCTTTAAAATACCACGGATCGATGATGGAGATTGCGGGTATAATTATTAAAAGACGATTTTGGAGAAAGGCGCTACAATCTTAGCGCTTACCTTGTGTGTAACAAAGGTGGGGTGGCCATGGTGCTAGGTGCCCGCAGGGTGCCCGTTGCTCCTGCAGGGGCGGAAACTGGTCCTGAAGGCTCCTGCTCCTTTAGGCTGAAAAAAAATATGTTTTCTCTTGTGCATTCATGTAACAGTGTGTTGCTTTGTGTGGCATCCGAAGGAATCCACTGTGTGTTCCAGCTGGGCCCATACAGGCTTGTCTTGTGTTTGTGTTTGAAGCTTGGGGTCCAGAAACATTTGCCACTCCTGCTTCCCCTTTCCATGGGATTGCAAGGAGGTCACCGTGTGACAGTAATTTACATAGAGGCATTGGGCTTCACTCAGTTGTGTGGCAGTCTGAAGTCCAAACTTTGTATACACCCCTTGTGGGGATTCATGATGGTTTATCCAGTGCATGGTTGACATGTATATTTTTTTTAATATTGCTCATTGTGCATATTTACATGTTGCATCTTCATGTATTACCTTGCCTGTCTCCACTGTTGATGCACTTCATGCTGTAGGCAGTACCCTGCCACATTTAGCTATCAGCAACACGCTGAAGATGGGAGTGGTCCATGTGGTGGCTTTGTGAGATTGGGACACTTGGGCTATTGTGATTGGCCACTGTCTGACGTTGGCACTGTTGGGTCCTGTGTTCGTGATTTGTTATGCTAGTAAATATATGCTCATGTGTACAGTTTCATTTTGATGTGTGAGAGGGAATTGTGTCTGGCTTGTTTTCATATGTCATGGTGCACTTTGTGACAGTTGTGTCATGTGTTGTGCATCTATTTGGTTGCTTTTACATTGCATGTCATGGCATGGTGTGTCGGGCGGGTGACATGGGGTTTGGGAGGGTTTAAGTGACATACCAGTATTTGGATGTGCTGTTTTGCAAGGGGGTAGTGGATTATGCAGCATGACTGTGTGCCTTTTGGTCACACGGCAATGGGTTTGTTTAAGTAGCTAGGGATGCACACAATGTAGCACTTCCAGGGACACATTCTCAGGGTGTTAAGGTTGTGATAGTTGACTGTCCCTTTGTCATCATTGATTGTCACCTGGTATGTTGCCAGGCCTGTGTGCACTCCACAAGGGTGGAATTTTAGGTGAAAAATGTAACCACAAGCTGGGTACGGGCTGCCTCGCCATGTGCCCTTTCTCCTCCCATGCGCAGCGGGTGTGCATGTGGTTGGGGATGTGTGGTCACCACCATGTCCACCAGTACGCCCCACTGTGTTGCAATGTTGTGTAGGACACATACTGCCACAATGATCCTGCACACTACTGGGGGTGCATATAGTAGCTGTCCACCAGAGCGGTCAAGGGAGCGGAAACGTGACTTCCGCACTCTGAATGTGTGCTCCACTATGGCCCTTGTTGCAATATGGGCTGCGTTGTATCTTACCTGGGATGGTGTGGTGGGGTTCTGTATTGGCATCATCATGTAGGTGCTCAGAGGGTAGGCACTGTCCCCTGGGGAGGTGACAATGGTTGAAATTAGTTGGGTTTGTCTATTTGTCTGTGTGTGACATGAATGCATGTACACGGGCATTTGTACTCACCAATGAGCCATGTGTCACCATGCCTCCCAGCTTCCAGGTCCTGGTTTAGGGGTGACATTCTGAATATGAAACTATCATGGGTGGACCCTGGATACTTTGAGTAGACAGAGGTGATGATTCCCTTGGCATTGCATACCACCTGCACGTTGATGGAATGCCAGTGCTTGCGGCTGCGATAGATGTGCTCAGTGGCCCTAGGTGGACGTAGAGCCACATGGGTGCAATCAATGGCACCAAGCACTTTGGGGAAGTGTGCCACCTGGTAAAAGTCCTGGACCACGGCCTGCCTTTCTGTGGGTGTTCTGGGTATGTATATGTGCCTGCAGACTGAGGGGCGTGCAGTCATGATTGCCAACACCTGATGTAGGCAGCGTGACTCCGTGGGCTGTGAGACGCCCCCGACTATGGCAGTTGTCCGCTGAAATGACCCAGTGGTCAGAAAATGCAGTACATTGAGCACCTTTTCCAAGGGGCTTAGTGCTTGGGAGCACAGGGTGGGTGATGTGAGGTCATCCTCCCACTCACTGACCAGGTCTAGGATGATATGGGGTGGAAAGCTATACCTGCCATAGACCTGGTCATCAGGCATCCCAAAAATGCTGGTCCTGGGTAAAAAAATGCGGGGCCTGGCTATCCTCCTCCTCCTCCTCCTCCTGCGGTGTCCCACTACCACTGCTGTGAGGAATGGTACATTCATCATAGCTGTATGAGCTTGTTTGTTGTTTGCGCGCACTATGCTGAGCGGGGCTGCTTATGCAAGCTTTTGTCTCGCGTTTGCGTTTCCGGCTTGGTGCGCGCGGGTTTTCCCTGTTTGATTCCATGAATACGTGTGGTTAGCGTGCGTGTGGGTGTTGCGACGATTTCACAGCTGTACTTTCCCCGTAACGCCCACATTTTTTCGCATGTTGTTCCCCATTCCACGTGTTGCGCCCCCTTTTTAGGTGTGTGCGCTGGGCGGTGTGCGCCTTCACTGGGCATCTCGCGCACAGCCTTCGGGATGCCACAATGACGTGTAAGACACGCATAGATTCGGCACAGGTCCCAGTTAAGCCACGCGCAGTGCCTTCCATGAATCGGGAAACATGCGCTTGCGCGGGTTTCACATGCATGCGCTGCGATTTTCACGCTTGCGCCCCCGTTTTCGGCGCACATTAATTCCAAGAATTACCCGCTTAATGTAGTATATGGATGCAAGTGATTCTACTACTGACAGCTGTCTGTCCCCAGACCAGATGGTGTTTTTAGGAGCACTCTTTCCGACAAATTCAGAATAACGGTTACTAGAGACAAACAAACAATTATGATTTTAAATATTTACTGAACTGCGCTCTGAATGAGACAGAGGCTCACTCACGACTTGTTGGGGGTACCCTTAGCCAATGAATAAGAGTCACATTATGAAAATCGTTGCAGAAATCAAAAGCAGGACTTGAATTACAGGTGAGCTTAGTTTGGTAAATCTTTAATAGCAGCACTGCAGAGTGAACACAGGAACAAAGAGCACGCAACCCCCAAGCAATCTCAACATAGAATCACCCTGCCCCTTTACCAGCAACTCTTATAGGTTTTCAGTACATTGACTTTAATACGAGAGGAAGATTTTAAGACTTCACTGAGGTGGATTTCACTCCTTCCAATTAGCACAATGTTTTTCTATGAGGAGACAGGCAAGACTGGCCTTCCTGGTCATTTGTCGGTTTTCCCGAGATAACCAGCACAAATGTGCACCCTTAATCCAATTAAGGCTCAGACTCTCTTATCAATTGTTTGAAGCTGCTTCTGTTAGTAATACATGAATATACCTTTGGCGTTGTAGGCAAGGCTATGAATAATTGTGCTAAAGTAGTAGACCACAAGTGTGCGGGTAAATACTGCATTGGTGTGTCAACTCTCTTTTCTCCATGATGACTGCAAGCGTATAATTCAAAATGGAGTCCTTACTAAGCTATGCTGGACCTGGTGCCGAATATAAAGGCCCAGTCATTCTTGAAACAGCATACTCTTCTCATGTTCATTTAAATTCAGTATTACATTTCCCATCAACTTTATTTAGGTAATCATTCAAATATATATGCATTTTTCTTCCACACTCTCGAGAGTGCACAAGAGAGGGCACACATATGTGCTTGCCGTGGTCAGCCTTGTTTGGAAGATGGAAAGAGTGGTACTCTACAGCAAAGGTGGACATGAAAAAATAGACTGTCATGTTCCCAGGACCCAACAACCAGTACAAACCCCCAACAGAAAGGCACCTGACAAAAACTGTGCTGAACCCGAAAACAACTTGCACGGAGTACCAATTATCAGGATACCAGTTACCAAGATATTGAGATGTGTTCTGTAAGTGAGGTTCTAGAAACTTTGTGTGAGTAAAGGAGGTACATAGAGAATAGATACTCTGTGACCCATTCTACACAAGTAGCACGAAGAAGCAAAGTGAAACTTGCACAGATTTGTGAGCACCACATGAGGCAACGGACATTGGGCACAGACCTTGGGTTTGAGAGGACACTTTCCCTTGAACCATACAGTCCACCCACCCATATCTGCTTCTCTTCTGTGACTTCTTTTCCTATGAAATTAACTGGCACCTTTAAACAATAGGTGTCGGATGGTCAATTTGGTCTAAATTATTTTAGCTCCAAGGCGCAGGAGTGGCACAAACCAACCACACCCACTGCGGTTTTGGGACCTGCAAGTCGAGGCTCACACAGGGCTCTGCAACCCCAGCAGGAAAGGAGGGTTAGGGAAACGTCGTTGGAAGGTAGCACTGCAGCCCTTATCTGGTGTGTACAAGGGGCCGGGATCTCAGTCCTGTGGGGCATGGCCCCTCACGTGTGGTTCTGAGGCCAGAGCTGCTTGACACATGTCTTGTTAGCTTTGCATCTCAAGCACAAGCCCTGTGCTTTCCATTGCGTGCATGCATGTTGGCAAGCCACTCCCAGCGTGGCTTCTGGTTTGTAGTTCTGGGCCCAGGTGCTGCAGGGAAATGCAGTCCTGTAGGCTGTTCTCCTGCAAAGAGGGCAGAGAAGCCTCTGATATGGCTTGATTGCCTTTCTTGTTTTATGTTTCAGTTCTTTTGGCCTATCGTCCACAGCACAAATGCTCTGTACTGCCTGCCCCAGACCCTGTGGCCTCCACAGACCCCGCATTGGATGTGGTCCAGGACCCCGAGCCCTGACAGTACCCCCCCCCAATTCGCAAGGGTCTTGGCTTGGTTTTGTCTGGGTGGTTAATATGGAAGGTCCCATGGTCAATCCTTGGGACCATAGCCCACCCACTCTATCAGATAATACAGTTGCCCATCCTTTCTGCACTGTGAATTGAGGAGGGCTTGCACTTCGTATTCCGGATGGCCTTGTACCATAATGGTGGGGGTTGCTTGGTGCGTATGGTGGCCCGGGCTGGTTTTAAAGGGGCAACATGGAATGTCGGATGTATTTTCTTCTGGGCTGGAAGTTCTAGTCATGCTGCTACTGGGTTAATGACCTTGCATTTAGTGAACAGGCCTAAATAACGTGGTTGTAGTTTTCTGGGGCCTTGCATGTGGATGTTACATGTCAATAGCCATGCCCGGTCCCCCACCTGATATTGGGGGCTGGGTCAACAGTGTTTGTCAGCGTACTGTTTGTTTGATGTCTTGGCGTTATTTAAGTTAGTCTGGATGTTTTTTCACACTTGTTGTGTATGTGTATGTGTATGTTGTTCCAGCAATGCGGGTAAATCGGACGATGGCAACCCTGCGGCAGTGGGCAAGACCCGAGGATGTAACCCATAGAGACTATAAAATGGAGTGTGGTTAGTTGATCTATGGACTGCGTTATTGTAGGCAACCTCAGCTAACCAAGTGTGTTGGACCCAGGATGCTTCTGCATGGGTAGCAACGCACTGCAGGTACTGCTCCAATCTTTGGTTTAACCTTTATGTTTGCCCATCCGTTTCTGGATGGTAACCTGATGACAGGTGCACGTCCATTCCTATTAGCTTGCAGAATGAGTGCCAGAATCAGGACGTTAACTGCAGGTGCCTGTCGGTGATCACTTGCGTTGGCAGGCCATATAGAGTTACTACGTTTTGCAAGAAGAGTTTGGTGACCCCACCAGCGCTGTGGACACCTTTTACACAGAACAACGTAACTCATTTTTGTTAGTGAATCTACTATTACGAGTATTAAGGAATATCCTTGTACCGGTGGTAGGTCCACTATAAAGTCCATGGTGATAGTATGCCAAGCCGCTGGTGGTGTGGGCAACAGTTGCAGCAATCCTGCACAATCTGACACATACTGTCATACATCTCACTGAAGAGTGGGCCACCAGTAGTGTCGAGCTACCAACTCCTGTGATTTGGTTATGCCTGGGTGACCGGCTAAAGGGCTATTATGATACCATTGCATAACCTTCCTCTGCAGTTCTCTGATGAGTAAGTACAGAGCGTGTGCATTTAAGGGAAGTCCATTGACTAGACTGTGTTATGCATCAGATTGGTACCACTCATACCGAGCCTTTGCGGACATGGCTTTTTCTACAACTTTGAACATGTTTGCAGGGGTTATCGCCTCTATGATTTTAGCTGGGGGTATGATAGACTGTGGCTCTTGTTTAGTGTCCTTCTCTGGGGGCTCTGGATACTGTGACAGGATGTCAGCCTTGCAGTTATCATTCCCAGGCCTATAAGTGATGAAGAAATCAAAATTGGGGAAAAACAATGCCCAACGTAACTGTCACAGACTAAGGGATTTGGCGGTCTTGATAAACTGGAGGTCGCGATGGTCGGTTATCACTGTCACAGTATGACGCACCACCTAACAAATAATGCCACCATTCTTCATAGGTGGATTTAACCGCCAACAATTCACGGTCCGCTATTGTGTAGTTGGTTTAAGCCAGCAGTAGCTTGCGGGAATAGAAGCCTATGGGGTGCAGGAGCCCGGTTTGTGGATCTCTCTGAGAGAGAATAGCTCCTAATGCATAGCTAGACGCATCAGTCTACACGACAAACGGATGTGCTAAGTCTGGGTGCCTCAGTACCGGAGCAGTGGTAAAGGCCCCTTTCAGTTGTTGAAACCCATCCTCAGCTGTACTGTCCAAACAGAATGTCTGCCCTTTTTTAAGTAGTCTGGATATTGGCGTGACAAGGGTGGAGAAATCCTTAACTAAATCACCCATGGAAGTTTGCGAACCCTAAAAAGGATTGGATGTCTTTTACAGATGCCGGGGCCAGCCAATCCAGGATGGTTTGTACCTTTCGCTTGTCCATCTGTACCCATGATGCGGTTAGGAAGTAGCCTAAACATTCAACCGGGTTGCGATGGAACTCGCATTTTTCAAATTTGGCAAATAAACTATTGAAGGCACGCCCCAAATGCTCACACTAGAAAAAGTACAACCCGCCAGGGAAAAAGGTTCAAGAAACTCTGGCAAGGATAACGTTTTATTTCTACAAAAATAGGTGTGCCAGCAAAGAACTCTGCTGCCCAGGAACGTTCTGAGGAAAAAAGGTAAACGCAGAAGCTTAAAAGGGGGCACAGCGTCAGCAGTGACATCATTACATATGGTAAAAACCTGCACGGCTGGTTGGTGCCTGCTCCGTAGGGGATGCCAGGCCATTGGTCTCAGCCCCGCCTGTCCGTCTTCCTTCACATTGGGTCTGCTGGTCTCATCCATGGCCAGAGGAACAATTAGCTAAATTTGAAAATACCTGGCATGCTCCAAAGGTTGGCACAGATGGAGTCTCGAGGTCACTCTAACCCACAAACACACACATTTCACTCATCCCGATCGTGTCTCTGGGCTTCCAGGGCTTCCACCCTTGCTTTTGACCTATAATGAATCCCTCCCTGTACCTCGCATTACAAATCATGTCCACATGAAGAGAAAGTAGGATGACCATGTTCTTAGATCTTTTATGGCTTCTTGGTTTATAGTCAGTGGTCTGAGGTCAACTGTTATCTTGGAATTTAGGTGTTTTAGGACTGGGCAGAGGCAGGGGCTATAATTTGTGGTTGGCTGGGTGTGGGTCAGAGGCCTGCTCTGGCCTGTTTGTGATAACACGTACACCAAGGTATCCAGGACTGTCTCATGGCCTTGCGGAGCACATTCTTTCTTAGAACAAACATTGGCAAGACTTTTAGAACAAAGGAGGGTTTCAGTGAAAGCTAGCCGTTTCATGGGCCTCTTCTCATTAGCGCTTGGGCCTATTCAGATTTCCTAATCAGGGTTGCAGCCTGTGTCTAATGCAGCGAGTGCTTCATGGCCATGCAGGCCCTATGCTTCTGCCGTAGCTCCAAAATGGTATCTGCTTATGTGCGTATTACAGTTAAATCTCTATATTGCTTATAATATTGTGATCATGTGGGGACCCTTAGGCTGCCCCCTGGGCTATTAGAGGTCTCCCAGTGGGGCTGGCCTTACCCTAAAGCGCCAAGGTGGTGGAATAGGTTTGTTCCCTTCCCAACATTCCCCCCTTTCGTTACTTCTACAGTAACAAAATCTCGCCCACGCATGCATTCATTCTCCCTTCTCACTGCTTCCTCATATGGTGGGGTTCCTTTGATGGGTATCCATGCCCTGCATACTGACCGCAAACTTTCTCCTGATCGCGCATATTCTTCAGGCATACATGTCATATAAATGCATCCCTATCGCCTGCGAGATATACCCATACTTGCTCATAATTTTCTGGGTCAGGGGGTGGGACAATGGTGGTATGATACAAGCGGTCTTCTTCGTCTACATAGGGGGTGGGGATCATGTGACAGATGGCGTGGTCGGTTTGCATTTCCCTATCTTTTGTTTTGCGAGGTACCTTTGAAACCCCCAATTAACACCATCATCATTGCATTACTAGGCACTGCTTTGGCACAAAACCGGAGGCCCATTTGGCAGGTGCAGAAGATAACCAAGATGAACACGATGACAGGTACCAGCATCTTCACGTGGCTCGTAGCCAGGACTGGGCCCAATCGAATGCTACGTCGAATCAGTCATTTTATTCCTCCTTCTTTCTTCATGCGAACTCCTAGACCATTTACAGCTGCAATTATGTGGGACAATGACCCATTCTTCGGGTCTTCGGGAGGCACGAATGTACAACACTACACTAATCCCCAATTTTCTGGCACATGCCTCCATCCATTGCCGTCAACATGTCGAGGTCGTACCTGTTCTGCATCGTCATCAGCCTTAGGGCATGCAGTTCGACCTTTATCACATTGAATCCGTGCTTGGTGTCATTTGCCAACTGGACCAGCTCCCAGAGTACGATCTGCAGCCATTTTGCATTAGCTGCGGCCTGAATGCTGGGCAGCAAGAGCAAGGCGAAGAAGGTTTCTGCCGAGCTGAACAAACTGTATTTGTCAGGAATTTCCCCAAGCAATGCGGCTAAGTCTTGGATAGTTTTTTTTTAAACTCTCTTTATTGGTTTAAGATATAACAAATAGCAACATCTACAAACTCCCCCCACTTCCACCCCCCTACCCCCTCCCACATTTCCCCTACAACTCGAGACGGCTGAGACATGACTACTGATTTTACAAAGTCAATACAGAGTTACAGTTTCAGAACAAATTAAGAATACAGATATTATGGAGACACCATTGGAGCATATAGTCACTCTGCAAATATTGAAGAACCGGGGCCCAGACCATTTGAAAATTCTCGGTGGTTCCTTGTACTTTGCAAGTCATCCACTCCATTACTACAAAGTGCCAAACCTTCCTGAGCCACTGGAGCTGCGTCGGAGGTGGCCGTTGCTTCCACCCCTGGGCTATCACCAGCCAGGCCGCTATATCCAGAACCATGATCACCTTCCGCTGACGTCTAGTGTACATTTTTACCATGGGGTCCCATAAGCCCGCCAGCCAGACTCCGTCTCTGAGAATGTCTGATCCTTGAACCATTTTCCCAGCCTGGGCTTTGATCTCGCTCCAAAAGTGTGTAATGCTCGGGCAAGTCCCCCAAATATGTCTCCAGTCACCCACCTGGCGACATCCACACCAGCAGAGGCCGTCCGTATCGGGTACATTGTTTTCAGCCTCTTTGGCGTTAGATGCCACTGCAGCAGGACTTTTAGCCACATTTCCCTCAGGCGAATGGATCTTGTCAATGTGGTGATACTTCGCCATGCCTCTTCCCAGTGAGATCGTGGGATTTCCCTCCCCAAAGTTTCCTCCCGCCTCCTCATATAAAGCCACTTAATCTCCTCTCCCTGCGAGTTCAGGTGGGCATACAAATTAGATATCAGTTTGCGCGAGCCTGGATCTGTTATCATGTAGGTCTCGAACCATGTGAGGTCTCTCGTCCCCGCCTCCTCGTTGACTGGGGAGGAGAGCCAGTGGCTCAGTTGGATATATTGGTATCTGTCCGGCACTGTTGCTCCTAATTACTGAATACAGTTCTCAAATGACCCAAGCGACTTCTCTATGTACATATTGCCCACTCTTGTACAGCCTGCCTGTTTCCATGGTGTGAAGGCCTTCGGGTCCATCCCCGGTGGGAAGTCTGGATTGTGGAAAAGTGGCGTAAATGGGGATGGGTGCGATGTCAGGTTCCCCCTCTTCACTGCCGAATCCCATGCCTCGAGGGGGGCTCCTATTATCGCGCTGTGGCGAGTATTAGCGTGCCTATACCTTTTGTGGGACCACAGGAGGTTCGAGAGTGGGCCTCCAGCGCCAGCTATGTCCCGTTTTGACCATTTAGTCCGTGGGGAGTCAGCCAACCATTCTTTGATAACCCTCGTTGTGCCGCCTTGTAGTATCTTTTGAAATGTGGGAAAGCTTGGCCTCCCTCCCTCACTGCTGCCGTTAGGGTAGCCATTGCCACTCTTGGTCTCTTGCGATGCCATACATATGCAGATGTCATCTTGTTGAGCGAGCGAAAAAATGACTTGGGGAGCCTAATCGGCAGGGCTTGAAAGTGGTAGAGCACCTTAGGGAGGATCGACATCTTGACCGCAGCTATGCGTCCCCACCAGGAGGTGAATAGTGGTGTCCATCTATTCAGTAGATGCTGGAGGTGGACAAGCAGGTCTGGGTAGTTTGCTGAATATAGTTGCTGGACCCTGGAGGTAAGTTTGATTCCAAGGTAAGTTATGCTGTCCTGTGCCAGCTTCGCTCCTTGGTCTTGGGCCAATCTCGAGATTGTCGTAGGGTCGGCCGACAAGTTCAGGACTTCCGATTTGCTTTTATTTATTTTGAGGCCTGAGATGGCTCCAAATGCCTCAAGCTCGCCCATAAGGGCTGGCAGGGAACCAGTGGGTTCCGTCAGCGCTACCAACATGTCATCCGCAAAGGCCATGGTTTTATGTTCCAGCCCGCCCATCAGGACACCCTTAATTCAGTGCAGTTGTCATATTTTTGCTAGGAGGGGCTCTAGGAACAAAGCATAAAAGAGGGGGGACAGTGGGCACCCCTGTTTTGTACCTCTTGTATGGGCAACATATTCTGACAGGAAGCTATTGACTGCTATTCTCATTGAGGGACTCTTATAATTTGCCTTAATCATTTTCATGTAGGAATCACCGAAGCCCATGTGTGACATTGTGCGGAAGAGTTGCGACCATTCTACTCGGTCGAATGCTTTTTCAGCGTCTAGGGCTACCAATATCGTCTCTAAGCCTGTGCGTTCGGCCTTTTCTATTATGTGGCACACCCTTCTGGTGTTGTCCGCTGCCTGCCTTGTAGGGATAAAACCCGATTGGTCTGCATCCACCAGGGAAGATAAATGGATTGTCAACCTGTTAGCTAAAACCTTGGTGAAAAGCTTTGCGTCAATGTTTATCAGGGCAATCGGTCTGTATGACCCTGGAAGGGTGGGATCTTTATTCGGCTTCGGGAAGAGCACCAGTTTTGCCTCGTTCATTGATGGGGTAATGTTGGCCCGGGCTTTGAAGGTATTAAACAGATTAGTAAGTCTTGGGGCCAATACGTTTCGGAATGTCTTGTAGAATGCGTTTGTATACCCGTCCGTGCCTGGTGCTTTATTCTTGTTGCAATTGCTTGATGGCCTCAAGCACTTCCTCCACTGAGATATCTTGATCCAGTGCTTCACGGGCTTCCACACTGAGCTTTGGTAATGGCACTGTCTGAAGATATATTTCTTGGTCTTCCTCCTTTGGATTGCTGGCGGTGTACAGGTCTCTGCAGAAGGATATCATGATCTCGCCCATTCGCTCGTTGGTTGTTTTCTTGAGGCCCGATTAATCCACCAAAGCCGCTATATATCTTTCTCTGGTCATCTCCCGGAGCTGTCGGGCAAGCAGGGCATCCGCCTTGTTAGCGAGAATGTAATATTTTTGTTTCGTCCTCATGAGTGAGAGGCCCACCTTCCGAGTGTGGAGGAGTTCCAGTTGGCCCTGGATATGCTGCATGGCCCGTCTCTTGGCTCTGCTTGCGTTAGCCACTACCTCATTCTGTGCATCTCGCAGTTGTGATTCGAGGTCCCTCTCCCACTGAGACAACTGTTTATCTCTTTTGGATTTCATGGCTATTAGTTCCCCCCTCAGTACCGCCTTGAATGCGTCCCAGAGCGTGTCCTGATGGATCTCCCCCGTGTCGTTTTCATCGAAGTATGTGTCAATCTTCTCTTGGATTTCCCCTTTCAGCAATGTGTCCTGCAGGAGCTCCGAAGGGAATCGCCAGGACCACACTCTACTCTCCCTAGTTGTAAAAGCTAGTGACAATGATATTGGGGCATGGTCCGAGAGGGCGATGGGTCCCGTCTCCACCTCCTTGATTGTGCCTAGTAGGTTCGTGGAGACCCATATGTAGTCAATCCTCGATAGCGAGTTGTGAACGTGCGAAAAGCCCTGCCGCTCCCCCTTCAATGTTCGCCAGGCATCGTGAAGGGAGAGGGAGTCAAAAGCTCTCTTCAATGCTTCTGAGGGGGCTTTAGAGCTCTCGCCGGTTCTACCTGTCCTGTCTTGAGTGGGGTGCCAAGCCAGGTTCAGGTCGCCTCCCAGTATAATATCTCCTGTTGCGAATTCTTCAAGTGTGCCCAGAAGTTCTTTTAGGAATACCTCTTGGCCCACATTGGGGGCGTAGACCAACGCCAGGGTGATCCTCCTCCCTTCCACCGTAGCATTCAGGATGACGTACCTCTCTTCCTTATCCGTTCTGTGGCTTTGGATCTGTGCCTTCAGCATGTCCCTAATGGCTACCAAAACTCCTGCCCTCTTTCCCTCCGCATTTGATTGAAAAATATGTTGGATCCCTTTAATCATCAACCGGGATTTCTCACTTTTCTTGATATGGGTTTCCTGGTACAGCAGGATGTTCGCTTTCTGCTTCCAGGCTTGCCTGGCTAGTTTGGCCCTCTTTGCGGGGGTGTTCATGCCCCAAACATTCTGCGAGAGGATCGTCACAGGGATTTTATTAGTTGTGTTCATGGGAAGGGTGATGAGTGAATTCTTCGTGATCGTCCCGTATTCCTGTCCGACTCCGAATGTCTTCTGTATTGGTCGTCTCGCCGTCTCAACTCTTTAACTTCAATAACTCCCCTTATTCCCTCCCCCCCTGAAAAGCCCTAGAGGTCAGAGCCAGGTTGCTACGTGCCCTAAAACGAAGTGTCCAGAGCTCCTGGCTTGTGTTTCCCCTCTTACACACATTGTGGGGAGTCCTAAACCCCACTAGAGATTCCATTGGTGTTCTTTCTCTTCTTCTCCTCGGCCCGCTAATAAACTCTTGGGAGATTCATACACTTACTGTTCTTCCCGTTGGTGTGTATAGCAGCGGCCCTCAACGTGTATTCAAGTCTTGACTGGCGTTAGTGCGCCCAGTGGTTGATTTGGCGTTCTTGTTTCTTCATCTCCTGCGGACGGTTTCCCACCCCTCGCGTTGATTTGGTCCCCTTGGTCTCCTCTGTGATTTGGGGTGAACATCAGCTCCTGCACTCGATATGCCCAGTATCCTTTCCCCTTCTTCTCAGGAGGTGATCCTGTGTTGGGTCCCCTCCCATGTAAGCAGGAGGCTGACCGGGAAAGTCCATTTATATTTCACCTGGGACGCGGACAGGTGGCGAACAACCGGCCCCATCAGTCGCCGCTTGATAAGGGTGAATTGAGCTAAATCTTGGAATAGTTGCACTTCCTGGCCGTTCACTCTTATTGTGGGGGTTTGCCTTGCTTTTCTCAGTATCAGCTCTTTCTGGGCGTAGGACGTTATGGCCACCAGTACGTCCCTAGGCCTCCTTCCTGGCTCGGCCCCTCTTTTTGGCCCCACCTATGGATGTGGTAAATTCCTATCCCCGGGTCTTCCTCGTCGGTCAGGATCTCAGCAAGCAGTTGCGTCACCGTAGACCTCAGATCTGAGTCGGTTACAGTTTCCGGCAGGTTTTTAATTCTCACGTTGGACCTCCATGATCTGTTTTCCAAGTCCTCACACTGCTGTTCAAGGTAGTTGGTTGTCTGGCCCACCCTATTAAGTGCCTCATCTGATTTTAAAGAGTCATCCTCCAGTTGCTGAAGTTTTCTTTCCAGTGAGTTGGTTCTTACCCCCAACTTGGTCACATCTTGTGCCATTTCTTGAAGAGATTGAGCCATCTCGCCCCTCAGGAGTTTAAATTGCTCCTGGACGGAATTGAGCAGCTGCGATTGGACTTCCTTAAAACAAGCTTGCATGTCCTCTTTATTCATAAGAGTTCCCTCCATCCTTCCTTCGGTTGAAGTGGAGTCAAGCGGGGGGAAATCTTCCTGGGAGGAAGCAGGGTCATGTTGTGTCCCCCAGAGCTGCTTCAAACTCCTGCCCTGGTTCCTCTGCGGGGGGAGTGAGCCACTGCCTTCACCCACGATTTGGGCATTTATGCACTGAGATGGCACTGTTAGAGATCCTCTGTGAGGGTTCTATGAGTCGGCTTCAAATGCTCGAGGTTCTTGAGGGGAGTCCCGGGTAGTCGTTTTAGGATTGGCACGCTTGGGTTGCGGTGGGGAGCCGGCCTCCAAGCAGCGACCGGGCCCCGGGATCTGCCGCACCAGCAAACAGCCAGGAGGGGGGGGCGGCCGTCGGAACAACTCCACCCCGGGGGCCCCCGGACGTAGCCGACCAAGTCTCTCGCTGTCCTCCTCTCGTCTACTTAGACTGCCATGTGCATGCTGCTCAGGGAGGGGGAATCGGCCCGGAACCACTCCGGTCGGTCTGTGCGGCCACGGTGATGCAGAGTGATCTGTATTTGGGGTTGGTGACCGGTTACCCACTGATTTCCACCACGGGGCCGGCTCCCCGCGGGCTCCACTCCAGTCCTGTTGCGGCCAGGGGTTGCCGGCGATCAGGGGGGGACCCACTTCTGCCCCCGGGTTTCCCCAAGTGCCGTTGATAAGCTCCGGTTCTCGGCCGGTCACTCCATGGGGATGCCCGTTAGCGCCCCGGTGAGTCTCAGAGCTGCTGGGGGAGGGGGCGAGGTCAGCCCAAGCGTGGGTCCATTCCTTGGCCGGGGCCCCCCCCTCTCCTCCCACTTGAATGTCCTTTAGTGCGGTCCTTGCGCCGGTGCCCGCCGGCCCCGCTCCTCCTCCCGGGGCTGGTGCAATGCTGCCGCGGGCTCACCACCCACTCCTGGGGGGGCGCGCGGTCCTCCGCCCGCTGGATCTTCCTCCCTGCGGGCCCGGGGAAACTCCCACCACAGGATCTTCAGCGGGTGGGGGGTACGCCTTCCCCACCCCCGGAGCCGCGCCAGTCCTCGCTGCGGCGGCGTCCCCTCCAAATGGGCACCACTTATTGTGCAGGCTCGTTGTTCAATCTTCCGCAGACGGAGAAGCCGCGCCGCCGTCCGCACCCGGATGCCGCATTGGAGTCTGCTGTGGCGGCCTCACCCCCAGGCGGGGCCCGTCTGCGTTGTCCTCAGGGCGCTCGGACCTCGGCGGATGAGGGTAACAACCCCTGCCGTGCCGCTGCGCATAGTGCTGGAGAGGTTCGCGGCTCCGCCGGCGCCCGCGGTCAGCACTTCGCTGCGTTTTCCCTTCTCTTCTGCTCTTTCGGGGAGAATTTTTCAATAACGTCCACTTCGGAATCGCCCAGTGCGTTTTCTTGTTGTGCTGATTGTTTCGGTCCAAGGAGGAGAGACGGGTGGACGCATCCTCACTCCACGGTCGCCATCTTGGAATCCTGAGTCTTGGATAGTTTGATGATCTCTTCTTCCTCAGGAGTTTTTCGTACTGCCCTTTCGCGAGCAGGATGCGAAACTCTGGCGGCGGCACTTGGTTTTGTTCCTCGAATGCAGGAGAAACGGTTGGGGCTGTGTCAGGTATTGGCCCCCCTTGCAGGTGGTCTTCTGGGATTACTAATAGTGCTGAATGCAGCGTGGCCAGCGAACAGTAGCCCCTCCATGATGGCAAGAGGTGCAAGTATGCTTTTTGACCACAGACCCAGTAGTAATCCATCAAAGCTGCCATGCCCTTCTTCTGGTCTGGGATCAGGGGGGGTCCTGTTGCACTTTTCATTCGAGCCGATAAAATAGTTCCTTCACTGTGGAAGCAAAGTTCATGTGTTTCTTTTCGGTGCACTTTCACTGGTTTTTCTATCGCTGCAATCCACGTACATTTTGCAATATCGTATGTCCAAATTTGTGTGCAGGTTTCCTCCACCTGAGACATGAGTTCCTCTGCGTATCCTAAGAATCCTTCTGCCAGACAACTAAATGTGGTTTCTTGCCATTTGCTGTTTATATACTTGAGTCCTTGGATGACCAAATATCGCTGCTGCAGGCATTTCATGTCTCTTGGATTGTCACAACATTGCAGAGGGTCTGGATCAATGAGCTCTAGTCGTACTCTGTGTGTCCGGAAGGTGCCTTTAACCCTACATAGCGCAAGATGAACCAGGCACTGTGCCTCTATAATTGGTACTTTTCGGGGTACTAATACCTTGGGTGCCTCAACTTGTGTGATATCAGTGAAAAGACATCACTGCTACCATTCGCTGTTTGTCTCCCTACTGCACTCATGTCAGTGTACCAGCTGTTGCTCATTTCAGGATGTCGTACATCCTACATGTCATCAAGGCCAAGCACGTGATAGGCATCATATTTCGTCTTTCGTGCTTGCCGTTTCATTCTTTTGTGTCGGCCAGTAGGCTCACATCCCTTCTATCACTAACATTGTCATAAATTGTTGTTATGCAAAAAACTTTTTAAAAAATCGATGGAAAAACATGTTCTAATATCATACTCATTCTTTTGCTAATACGTATGGGTGTGCGTATTGGTGTATTGTGACTGTCATTACGCTTGTGACTATTATCATAAATATTTATAGTAATATTGGTAATGTTTGTATATATATACTCCCCCCTCTTTTATGTGATCGCCCCATATAAAAGATGCTCCCCAATAAATCCCTAACAAAAACATTAAAATGGTAAACAGTGCTGCACTAAAATGCATACCGCACATGTAGGAATATGAACATCTAGGAATGGTTTGGTAGCTAACATTCTTTGTAACCTATACAGATGTATCTGATGATGCTGGGACATTGTCTTATCTTCTGTAAAGGTAAAAATAATTCACGCAAAGGAAAGAAAAAGAGAGAATGATAGGAGAAGAGAAAGGGAAGGGAGATAAAGCGAAAGAGAAAGAGAGAGAGAGAGAGAGAGAGAGAGATTTTATTAAAAAATTCCATTTAATACTAGGGTTGTTTGTTAGTAAATAAATGATGGATCAAGATGTTTTATACTAGCTGGATTTATCATTAAAGCAAAGGCAGGACAGCAGGTACTGGGGGCTTCAAGGTGATTGTGTATTATCTGGTGGTGCCCTGCGTACATCCGAAAGATGTATCCAATAACAGAGCCCCTGCACCTTTACGGCGAGTTGGGGGGGGAAACATGACCTCATAAGGACCATGAAATCTGGGGTTATTCCGCTTCTTGACAAAGCTCCTTATGTAAATCAATTCTCCAGGCAGCAGCATTTGAGCGGGCGGGGCGCCTGTTGCTGTTGTGTTTGCAGTGACCGCAGTGTCCTCTTGTCGGGGTGGTGCGATCTGTCGGGAGACACTGCATGTGTTAGTGTTGTCAGGTACTCTTTAAATTCGGCACCTAAGACCGCTGCTGCCGTATGGGCATCTGATGCCCTCCTGACAGGGGATATGAGCGTACTCATGCGCCGGCCATTGACCACTTTGTGGGATGACAGATGATGGCCTTTGCTGGGTTATGTGCGTAAACTGAAGACAGCCAATTTTAAGCAATGCATGCAGTTATTTTTCAACGTGGTGCAAAGCTTAGATAGTTTGCTCTTAAGAAGGTGTTGATCCGTTCCACAGTTCCATTGGCCAGGGGGTGATAAATCGAACACATTTGGTGTTTAATGCCACGTAATGCTGCAATCTCTTTTAAGAGCTAATTAATAAAAATGTGTGCCATTATCGAGCTTAGCACATCGCACACGCTCCATCGAGGGAAGACCTCATGGACCAGAAATATGGCGGCACATTTGGCATCCGGTTATGCACAAGGTCCTGCCTCAACCCACTGTGAAAAAGGGCAGACAGCAACAATCAAATATCGGGACCCATTGCACCATTCTCCTGTGTTGGCATAATCTATGTACAGGTAATAATACAGGGTGCCTGGCTATGTCCTGATATGCCAAGGAGGGTGAACGTATATTCAAAGAAAAAATCAGGATGGGAGAGACACACTTTTGAGATTCAGGATATATTCGTTTAAACTCTGAATTTTAGTAATGATACATACAATATATCAATTGATTGCATAATGACAGATAGACGAACAGTTATACATTTGGTATGTAGGTGTACCACTAGTTAACAACCTCAAGAGTGTGGAGGGTATTAGCCTTCTGGTGGTGCAAAATCTCTTGGATACACAATCAACATGGGTTTACAACACAAGAGTGAATGCAGCCCAGGACCTCAGTTGGTCCCTGGGTATGGTCATAGGAAAAAACACAACAACAGGTGTGTACAGGTAAGTATTGGGTGGAGTTGTGTCATAGATTCACACTGTAGTGTTTCGGCCACAGGGTACGAGGACTGGACGTAGGTGGCTGGGATGGCCTTCTTCAGGATGGAGGTGAAGGGATGAAACACTGTCCGTATTGTATCTGTGGAATTTAATGACAGATAGTTAAGGAGGTGTGGGGTCTCCAGGGTTTATTTGTGATTTAAGTAACTTGTTAGTGACTGATTGGTGTCAGAACAGGTGCAAAGAATATGCACCAATGAACAGAAGCTTACCGTGAACCGACAAGCAGTGCGGCGGTAAAAGCTTCTGAGGATCTTCGACCATGCGTGAAGTCAGGTGAAGGCGGTGGCCCAGTGACCACTGCTGCTGAGGATATTAGTCCAAAGAACCGTATCTGGAATTGGGGTTTTCAGATGGCGGGAGCGTCAATCAATGGCACCAGTAACTAAAAGGTGTGATGCCCAGTCTGTGTGGAGGCTACAGGAGCCTGTATGCACCCAAGTTTACTAAAAGGCAGGAGCCTCTGTGAGGTGAAATGCGTTGGAGACGCATGATGGGAGGCATACATGGTGGTCTATGGTGGCCGTGTGGTTGGGCTGTGTGGTCCAAAGTGATCCAGGAGACATGATGACTGAGGAAGTGCTGGGTGAAGGTGTCTGTGATTGTCAGTGCTTCAAAATGGTCACAATGCCATTGAATGCCCATGCAATCTACTATACATTGGCAAAACCATCAGGCCTATCAAGCAACGCATCAGCGAACACAGGTCTTGTATTAAAAATTGCGTGGCAGACAAACCTCTAGTCGACCACTTTCACAAAAAAGGAAACAGCAATGAACAACTCACCTGGATGGTTATTCAACAACTAAACCCCCAGAAACGAGGGGGTGACATTAATTTGGCCCTCACCCGACTTGAACAAAAATGGGTCCATAGACTTAACACAGTAAGAAATGGCCTCAACATTACCGTTGAATGGAAACATTTCAGGACCTAATTGTCACCTTTGTCCACTTTTCAACCCAGACCATGCCTGCCAACCATGAGTCCAGTGATTGTGAATCCCACCCAGACATCTAGAATAGATGTCCTTTCTATGTTCTTCACTGTTTAGAACAAATGTGAAACGTTAACTCTCCTTCATGCACTAATGCAAACCTTGTAAGTCACAAACGAGTTTACCATGATCAAATGGAATTGTACACTCTGTGTTTTTCATTTTGCCGAGTTTATCTAACTCTGGCCAATGCATTTTTGCCTAGACCATGTCGTGTCCCCTGACACCCTTTGTCCAGACACTCCATGACATAAGCACCTACAATATAGGCTCACACTATGCACTTACCTTCCTACAAATCGTTTGGGATCGTCATCAGCTGACGTAAATAGTCACCCAATTAGTTACCATGAATATGCACATGCTGGTTTTAGCATTTTATTGTTTTTAGATCATATGCCAAGGTCATCTGTGTAAATCTGCTTGAATCTGTCACTTGAGTCATCACCAAAGTCAGTCACGATTAACTTGTACTTGCACTGTATTTTCATGACATTGCTCCTTGCAGCACACCATGTATCCTGGTGCTTCTGCACCCCGACCATTCATGTCGACCACACCCCCGGACTACATTTCCCAGCAGCATCTGCCCGGAGTCAACGTTGACTGATAGTTCTTTTCCCTCTCTAACACCCGGCACATCAGACACCCATTGGCCCACGCGCTGACAGCCGATTGGACAGCCCGATCCAGGGGCGGGCACAAACTGTATTTTTTAGTTTCACTATCAGTTGCACATGCCGCAACGCTCCAGCTAGATGCTTCTGCATAGGCACCCTACCAAGTAAGTTTCCCTTTCTTTTTCAAACACGCTAGTGGTTTTTTAACTCTAGGCCGCTCTTTAGTCTTTTCCGGGACGCACGATTTAACGTATGCCTCAGCCTCAACTTCATGCCTTGTACATCTTGGCTTTTCACGGCTCTCTCACAGTTGCTGCCCACAAGCTTCCGCATTGTGACCATTTTGAAGCACTGGCAATCACAGACACCTTCACCCAGCACTTCCTCAGTCATCATGTCTCCTGGATCACTTTGGACCACACAGCCCAACCACACAGACACCATAGACCACCATGTATGCCTCCCACCATGCGTCTCCTACGCATTTCACCTCGCAGAGGCTCCTGCCTCTTAGTCAACTTGGGCGCATACAGGCTCTTATAGCCTCCACACGGACTGGACATCACACACGCTCTGGTTCCGTTGAATCAGCCCCCTGGCTCTTTCACCCCTGATCAGGTATGTACCACCCCTGACCGGTCACCCATGTCTGACCCTATATCAAGACTACAAGTAGCTCTTGCCTTTTCCTTTTAGTTACTGGCGCCATTGATTGACGCTCCCGCCATCTGAAAACCCTGGTTCCAGATACGGTTCTTTGGACTAATATCCTCAGCAGCAGTGGTCACTGGGCCACAGCCTTCACCTGACTTCATGCATGGTCGAAGAACCGCAGAAGCTTTTACCGCCGCACCACTTGTCGGTTCACAGTAAGCTTCTGTTCATTGGTGCATATTCTTTGCACCTGTTCTGACACCAATCAGTCACTAACAAGTTACTTAAATCACGAATAAACCCTGGAGACGCAACACCTCCTTAACTATCTGTCATTAAATTCCACAGATAAAATACGGACAGTGTTTCATCCCTTCACCTCCATCCTGAAGAAGGCCATCCCAGCCACCTACGTCCAGTCCTCGTACCCTGTGGCTGAAACACTACAGTGTCGATCTATGACACAACTCTACCCAATACTTACCTGTACAAACCTGTTGTTGTGTTTTTTCCTATGACAATACCCATGGACCAACTGAGGTCCTGGCCTGCATTCACTCTTTTGTTGTAAACCCATGTTGATTGTGTATCCAAGAGCTTTTGCACCACCAGAAGGCTACTACCCTCCACACTCCTGAGGGTGGTACCTAGTGGTACATCTACATACCAAATGTATAACTGTCCGTCTATCTGTCATTATGCAAACAATTGATATATTGTATGTATCATTACTAAAATTCAGAGATTAAACGAATATATCCTGAATCTCAAAAGTGTGGCTCTCCCATCCTGATTTTTTGTTTGAATAGGCGTAATCTATGTGTAGTTCGTGCAACGGCCCAATAAGGCAGGGCAAAGTGCCCCGTAAAGTTCAGAGTGTCATGCCTGTGCTGAATGTTTGACACGTGGTGCAGTGTATGATCATGTTCAGGAGGTGCTCCTGAAGATTTGGAATAAACCAATCTTTCTGTATGCCTGCTGCAATGTGTTGGTTTGAAGTGTGGGAGGGGTGTTGGAGCTGAGCAAAAACTATCATTAACAATTTGTACGGCATTACTGCCTTGCCAGTGCACTCTTGTCTCGACAAGAGATAAGTCGGGGATTGTTTGCACTCACTCTTGGTCCACAGTTCTTTCTCCTCATTTCGTGCCTTTCCTTGTAGTTTGATGAGCACAGCTGTATAAAGGGTATTCTATTGATTATTTGGAGGCGCTGTCACAACGTACTCGGCTATTGTGGGCACCGATTTCGTCCATTGCGTCTCCGGCAGCATTCCCCAGTGAGATTTTGTCTGTGCTGTTGGTATGGGCGGTGCATTTAACGACCGCCACTACAGAGGGTTGGGACAATGCAGAAATCAATATGTCTAGCAATGCGGCATTCTGTACTGGGGAACCGTCTGCTCTCTGGAAACCCCTCCTCTTTCACTGTGACAGGCCAGTATGTACTGGTGTGGTGATGTATGCCGAGTCAGAATAGACGGTCATGTGACACCCTTGATGAGCGCTATGTGTTCTGCTGCTTGGGCCGAATAGTGCATTGGCAGTCTTTTTATAATTAATATTTCATATTCACCTCCCTCAAGGCGCACTACTGTGGCGCCCATATGTCTTTGTCCTGTGTCCTGATCAATTGTCGCTGACCTGTCAACAAAGAGGACCTCCCCCTCCTCAAATTGGCTATCTTTTGCCTTGGGGATGTCATCTTCCTCCCCTTCATATGTGGCACAATTATGTAGTTCTAAGTCTTCATCTGTACATATTTCTGTCAGAAAGGTGGCAGGGTTAACTGTTTAACACAGTTTAACATCACACAACATGAATGTTTGGGCTTGAGAGGATAATCTTGTATGCAGATGGTCTCTGTGTAGTCACAGTAGATTTCGATCCCTCCAAAATGGCGAATACTGAATGCTCCACATACAGAGTGAGGGAGCATCCCATCACAATTGTTGCACTTTTTTCGATCACGAACATAGCTGCAGCAAGTTCTTGCTCGCATGCCAATTTCCCCTAAATAACTGAGTCAAGGTTATAACTGTAATAGGCCAATAACTTGTGGCCCATTGCACTCTTTTGGGTCAGTACGGCGGCCCTGAATTTGCTGTTAGAATGTAACAATATGTAGAACTCCTGTGTATAGTCTGGGGTGGCGAATACTGGGGCTGTGGATATTACTTCTTTCAGATCATTGACATTTTGTATCAGGTCTGCTGTCCACTCGAGTTCATGATTGCCTTTTTGTGCTTCCTTGAGGGCTTGCAGGAGTGGCCAGATGTTTGCTGTATAGTCTAGAATCCCTGCTCTGCAGTAGTTACATTACCCTAAGAATGTCTCCATTTCTTTCACTGTCATAGGTCTGGGAGTGGCATGCACAGACGCTGATCTATCTGTTATGATTCTTATACCATTTGCTGATATTAATTGGCCTACGTACAGTACTTCCTGTTGGCAGTACTGGAGTCTGGCCTTGTCAATCTTGTATCCCTTGTGGGCCAGGAGTTGTAGGAGTGTGATAGAGTCTCTTTGGCAGTGCTGCTCACTGTCGCTACACACAAGCAAGTCGTCCACGTACTGTATGATCGTGCTCTTGACAGTGGGTACTGCTTTACCCGGGGTAGCACTGCCCCTACCTTTAGTGTTATATGTACTGGGGTCACATCCTTTAAAAGGCCAGCATCCTGTGGGTTGGTGGTCCACAACTGCTTGGGTACATATTCTAAGTCTGCCTCAGTGAAGGGGAGTGGGGCCACAACAGCCATCAGGGCCCACTGCAATCTTCGATATTTTATCATGATCTTGCAGGGGATAAAAATCTCTAAAATTATTTCTCCATCACTGTCATTATCCTCAAACAGTTCTGCATCAGTCACCTCCTTAAGAGGTACAGTGGGTCAATACAAAGCACTGTACGCCACTCACATCTGTGTTTGTCTATCCCTAGGACAACCACTCTCTTCGCTGATACCAACAACCCTTCTAAGTCTAGGGACAGGAATGTGCCTGACACCAATTCCGGAGACACTACAGGGCGGAAAATAAAATCTGTCAGCACCCTCCAGCAGCCCCTGGCAATCTGTGGCACTGCCTCCACAAGCACTGTTTTTCCATAAATGAACATGCCTGGGTCCACTGGTATCCCTCAAACCACCACTTTTCCTGCTATTGCATGTATGATCACCACCGCTCTTACTGCACACATCCCTGATGTGGAGCAAACAATACCTTGATCAGTGAATAAGATTGTAATGTTCACCTTGCTGGGCAGATACCTGCCCAGCAGGTTGACAGGAGAAGTCTCTGAATGCAATAAGGAAGCGCGCACCACCTTCCCTCCCACCTTTACATCCGAATCTTTAATGCACAGAACCGTAGAAATAACCCCAGAGAAGCCCTGCATTTTAAGCGTTTTGCCCAATTATGGGAAGTCCTCCTCACTGATGCATGATTTCGTATCACCCGAGTCAACCATAAAAATTTAGTTTTAGTTTCCAATCTCTGCCTTCACCAAGGGTCCCTCGTCAGGGTTGAGGGTCATTGACAGGACCAGACATGCAAGAGTTCTCTGTGGCCTGTCCTAGTCAGGATAGGTATTCATCCAGGGGAACGAAAAAGGATTTTCCCCCACTATGGCTGTGCCTCCAAAGAGAGCGACAATACTAATTGGCGCTCCTTCGAATAAGTTTGTGCTACCTGCCTTCTGGAATGTGTTCTGAGGTGTGTATTGTTGAACCGCTTGCTGCTGCTGTACAAGTGGACCAGATATCTGCAGGGGTAACTTTGCATAAGCCTGGTGCATCTCATAAGGTATAGAAGTAATTCTAGGCACCTGCCCTTGTAGAGGCCCCTGAGGTGGTGGGCTATAGTTATACTCCGTCCCTTGTCTGCTTCTACACTCTCTTGAAAATTGCCCCCACTTCCCGCAGTTCCAACATTCTGAGTGCCCCATCCCCCCTCCTCTGGGCCCAATCCCCCTCATTCCCCCTCCCCTTGCTGCTCGGAACCCACCCCTTACCCGCTGTTGTCCTCCTTGTTGCCACTGTGGGCTGGAATATTGTGGACCTCCACCCCACTGTCTTTGTCCTCCTTCCGACCAAATCGTAGCCATTCTAGCATTTGCAAAATTTGGGGTATTTCCGGCTATCTTTGTCTGTATAGGCATCGATACTGAAGCCTCTACAGCAACGTTTGCTAATTTTTTTTGTACTAGTTTTGCCTCCTATGCTTGTTGTCGCTGGCTCGTTTCTTTGTCACGCTCCTTTATCCTCTTGCAATGGTGTACTATTATGCTTTGTATTTCGGCCCACCCCTTTGCCTCGATACCCACAATCTTATCTAGTGCCTTTTGCACCTCTTTGGGACGGACCTTTTTTTGTTTAATAATTTGTATTGAGCATTTTGAAATACAATAAAGATATGACATAAAAAGTCTCCTAACTTACATTGTGTATTGCACAATAAAAATTTGACTGAACAGGTTTAAATATATAGAACTCAATTACGTTATTTTTGTAAAGTGAAGGTGGACGCACAGGGGAGACAAAAACAAACAAAAAACAGGATACAATAGGAGAGGAAGGGGTAAATGATCATCACTTTTCATAGTGGTTAAATGTGGCTAATTGCTTTAAAATAAAAGCTTTGTTATATAGATAGAAGGTGAGAAATTTGACACCTCCTGCAAGCTTGGGGAGTCTCCATTTATCAATGGCAATTCTGGGTGTTTTATGGTTCCATATGAATTTAAGAAGTAAAGAGTCAAGTTTTCTATAAAAATGAGTTTGAATAGCTACAGGAATCATAGATAAAGAGTAAAAGATGATAGGGCTAATCATCATTTTTATAGAGTCAAGGCGTCCCCACCACGACAAGAGGTGGCCATCCAGAAATCAAATTAGTAACTTTTTCTATTAATACGTTGGTGTTAAGGGAAATTGCAGTGTGAATATTTTTAGCGATGTGTAGTCCTAGGTTTTTGATGTATGAGGTTTGCCATGTCATGCCGAATAGTGGAGTATTGACTAAAGTACAAGCGTAAGTGAGAGGCATAATTTCGGATTTGTCAAGGTTTAGTTTGTATCCAGAGACTCTAGAAAAATAATTTATGGTAGGTATTAAGTGTGGTATGGATGAGGCAGGGTTAGAAAGGTAAAGTCAAATGTCATCTGCATAAGCAGAGATTTTAACTTTTAAATATTTAATGAGAATAACATTTAAGTTAGTATTTGATCATATAGTTTGTATGAGAGGTTCTAAACCTAAATTAAATAGTAAAGGCGAGAGAGAGGACATCCTTGACATGTGCCTCTCTTTATTTGAAAAGATGGAGAGAGAGTTATTAATGAGAATACGGGTAGAAGGAGAGGAGTATAAAAAGGGTATTAATTGGTCCCACAAGTTACCTGTCTCCGCTCTCCACATCTCCTGAATTCTAAGAATAAATTGTGAGGGGTCTTCATCATAGCCCATAGTACATTGCATTACTGTCTGTAGGTCTGGTGTGTCAGGGAACGCTCACCGTAGCGGGCCCCATATTTTTGCCGGAATCTTGTTAAATGATGCTCCATCGTGTGCATCGTTCCCCAAAGTCACTCCTGTGTGCCCTGCTTTCACCCACACATCCCCAGCTGGGCCTCCAATCGTTGCTACCAACAGGCTTTTTATGTCGCCAACTGCCAGGGGTACTCAGGTGGTCTGTTTTTCGAATGCTTAAATCCACTTGCCCGCACCCGGGACTGCCTTTATCAAATTGTTTTTGTCCATCTGCACCCATGGCACATAGTGCAGTCTGCCAGAGCCCTTGTAAATATAAGGGGCATCTGCATCTTTGTTCTACCCCATCAGCTCTTTTTACAGTTCCCCTCTTCCTTGACACTGCCATCCGGTCAAACCTGTTCCTTAACCTGCCCTCTCACAAGCTCTCCACTCAACGAGTTTGTTCAGGCGCTTGCTCAACCTCCTCATCCTCATCATCTTCGACTCATCAAATGTACTCCATCGTCTTCCTCTCCTCTGCGAGATCCAAAATTCTTGTGCCCTAGGCTGTCCGCCCTCTAGTCCCCTTCTCCTTCCTTCTCTATATGCACTTATTTTATGGTTGTGCTATCTATCCTGAATAAAAAGTCTCCTGCTTTCCACCCATGGGACCCATGTTCTGTTGGTTTGTTGGGTTTTATTCTGTCTGTGTTGCTCCCAATCTATTCAATTCTGTTTGTGCAGCTACCAATGCCACTTCTAGGTCTCTTTTATTAACATCAGCATGTACTGGGACATCCGGAGGGGATGCATAGGGGAGTGGTGCAGCTGTCACTGTAGTGGACACATAGGTTAGGTTAGTATAACCTACTGTGGGGTTGTCAATGGGTATATTCCTCTGTGCTCTGCAGGTGCTCTGTCCTCTTTCCCTAAACAGTTGCCTCTATTATCATTTTGCGCTCCTCTTCCCTCACAGTCTTCGGTGTCTTGGAACATTTTCCAAAGGTCTAATATTTCCTTACGTTTTTTTAATTGTTTTCCCTTGTATTTAGCTGTCAGAAAATGTGGACATATGATTCAAAATATTCTTATTATGTGAGCCCTCCTCTGGCCACAAGCGGGACATCCCCCGTCCCGTTATCTCTGTTACCCATCGTTTATGATATTTCTCGTATCTGTGGGTGGATTATGATGGTCCCTGCGCCTCCCTACCCTAACGCCTTTGCTAGCGCGCTGCGCATGCTGCCGCTTATTTGTCAAAAAAGTCACTCCTTCATTCCCTCCCGTCAAAGAATATGTTCTTAGATCTTTTATGGCTTCTTGTTTTATGGTCGGTGGTCTGAGGTCAACTTGTATCTTGGAATTCAGCGGTGTTGGGGCTGGGGCAGAGACAGGGGCTATAATTAGTGGTTGGCAGGGTGGGGGTCAGAGGGCCTGCTCTGGCCTGTTTGTGATAACACGTACACCAAGGAGTCCAGGACTGTCTCATGGCCTTTCTTAGAACAAATATATTGACAAGAATTTTAGAACAAAGGAGGGTTTCAGTGAAAGCTAGCAATGGCGTGGGCCTATCCTCATCAGCGCTTGGGCCATGTAGACCCTATGCTTCTGCATAGCTACAAAATGGTGTCTGCTTATATTTGCGCACTATGTTTAAATTTCTATATTGCTTATAATATTGTGATCGTGTGGGAACTCT
Source organism: Ambystoma mexicanum (assembly GCF_040938575.1). Lineage (NCBI taxonomy): Eukaryota > Metazoa > Chordata > Amphibia > Caudata > Ambystomatidae > Ambystoma > Ambystoma mexicanum. The sequence continues at coordinate 677,226,529 of NC_090933.1, read as the reverse complement.
TAGGCCGCTCCCCTCCCTGCTGGGATATTCTGTCATGATCACTGCTTCCAAGGAGCTAGAACCAGCCCAACGTCCTTGGAAGCAGGCCCCTAACCTTCGTCCTAGGCACCAGCCGGTCCCCACTGGGACCTTTTGGACCTTGTCCTGGCACCGGTGGCACCAGGCTCATCAAACTCACTGGTCCCGGCACTGGAAGCGCCGGGCTCATAATTTGTATGAAGATGCTTGGGTGGACTTACCTGCAGCAGACCATGCTGCTTACTTACCAGCCACATAGGAATCCTCTGTGAGCCGGGACTACTTTCTTACCTGGGTGGGGCAAGCTCCACTCCCTGGATACAACACTGGAACTCTTCTGGAACAGGAACTCTTTTCTTACCTAGGCGAGGCCGTGGAGGAAGACGCCTCATCACTCCAAGGCTATTTAAACTACACCCGATTGATGAAACGTGCTTCGCGTTATTCTGCATCTGCAGCAGAACGCTCACCGTGTCTGTTCCAGTTTTCTTCTTTCCGATCCTGAACCTGCAAGAACAAACGCTTACCATTCCTGTATCCAGCCTTCAGTAGCACCTGCAAAGACAAGAAACAACAGGTTAGCACGGCAACCTTCACGCGCAGCGCTTTCCTCACCTGATCCATCGGCAGCTACCATCTCTTCACGCTGCTCCTCCGCCTGTGAAGACAAAAGCATAGTTATTCCTGTGTGGAATTACTTACCGACACTCCGGGAATTCCGGTTTTCTTCAACGCTGCAATCCTGCACCTGAAAGACAAAAGAAGAGACATTAAACAGGTATTTTACTTACGGGCCATCGCGCCCGCCACAATAGGGCGCCTGCAAATACTCCGGCGTTTCCAGCGTCTCTTCAACACCCGAACTCACAACTGCAAGGGAAAAGAGACAGTTAGAGAGCTTTTGAAAAGCAGGCAACCGGCATTTACTTACGCATTTCCAAGCGCGTCATTCCAAGACTCTGGCTCGAACTTCGGCTTTCTTCACACCATCTTCTACCTCAAGAGCCCTGCAAGACAAATAGAAAAAGCATTATACAGAGCCTTGTTCCACATTAACGTGCCCACGCACCTAAAGACTGTAAGGACTTAAAAGGTGTCCGGAAACTCACCGTTCGTGCAGTTAACGACGGTAGCAATCCTCTGATCTCAAGAGGCCTACGTTTCACCCAGTGAAGGAACTGGCAACGGCACCCTGCACCAGACGCAGATGGAGAGTCCAGCATTCACCTATCTAAGGTGAGCACGTTGACCTTCGGGCTCCACGGAAAAGCGAGGAAGGGAAAGGGAGAGAGATACCCGACAACCCCAGATCATTAACCCCATATTCTTTCACCTGCAGATATCTCACTCTTCGAGTTAGACACACAGTGCGAAGAGGCTCAGCCCCGGAAGCCAATCGAGTCCTGCACTTCACTTTTCGAGTCACAGACACCATCCTGCCAAGACCGGCGCCTCCGTGGGAATCAGGTGAGCGTTACAGAACGCGAAGCCCACCGCAAAACTCCTACCCAGGCGCAATGGAAACCTCGGATACTGATCAATTGGCCCAGTTGCTTGGGGAACTAAGAGCAGAAGTACATGCAGCTCGTCAGGAAACAAACGCTCTAAGAAGAGAGCTGATAATATCCAAGGAGCGAACAGAGAACCTCGCTAGGCAATTGCTACAAACGCAGGCAGGACAAACACCTTTGCCCGCTCCAGGAGGAAATTATCCTTCAGCATCTTCCTCAAATCCAGTGCAAATCAATCTACCCGGTAATGTGCCCTTGGCTCCGCCCGAACGCTTTTCTGGTGACCCAAAGAGATTTGCAGTGTTCATTAACCAGTGCCGCCTACACTTCCTTATGTAGACCAGCTGCCTTCCCAACAGATCAGGCCAAGGTGGCTTTTGTGCTTTCTTATCTCAGTGCAGTGCCGCAGATTGGTCGATCCCTTTAGTCACTCAGGATGATCCGGTTCTTCATGGTTTCCAGGCCTTCCAGTCCAGCATGGAGAAACTGTTCGCAAGACATGCACAAGGGCTGGCCTTGGACAATGAACTCCTTTCGTTACGACAGGGTAATCAAGACCTCTTGACTTACATTGCCTCATTCAACAGACTTATAGTGGAAACTCAATGGCCTGAGGATAAAAGAATAAAGCTTTTCTACAGAGGCCTGCGTGGAGAGCTCAAGGATGTGTTAGCTCAAGTTGTGAATCCTCCACAAGAATGCTCAGACTATATTGACTTAGTTGTTCAATTGGACCACATATTACAGAACAGAAAGGCTGATCGTTCCAAATTTGATACCCGAGTGTTTTCTAAACCGCAGACCTCTACTAGGGGAGCTGACACCGTGCAACCCATGCAAATAGGGGGCATGAAAGGACCTTTAACCCAAAAAGAGCGAGAAAGGAGAAGACAGCTGCAATTATGCCTCTATTGCGGAAACTCGGGGCACTTTCTTCGAGACTGTCCAGTGAAACCAGCTAAGAAGGCTGTAGGAGCCGCAGATACCTGTACCACAAATTCTGAGCAGGGAAACGACCTAGCCCGACAAGTGTAGAGGTCCTCTTGCCGAGCGTTAAAATCTGTTCCATGACCTCGCATTTTGTGGTGCCTATGGTCCTCGTTAGCCCTGAACGTCCGGATCGTTTGCATGCAATTGAAGCTTACATCGACAGCGGAGCAATCGGTAATTATGTGGACCGTGAAATGGTATCAAGGATGAATCTACCTCTTGTCCCTAAGGCAGTAAAAGACGTCATTACTACAGTGGATGGCACGGAGATAGCCTCCGGACCAGTAACTCACGCCACCCAACAAGTGACGTTAGTGAGCCAAGAGGGACCCGGGAGAAAATCGTGTTCGATGTGATCAAGGCCCCTCAGTTCCAGATCATTCTGGGAATTCCTTGGTTAGAGAAGCACAATCCTCAGATCGATTGGCGAGCAAAGACGGTTCGGTTTCCAGAATGTATCTCCACTTGTTATCCTCGGCCTGATGTTTCACTGGCGGCAATCTCTTCTGAGGTTCCCAAACTACCTCCCGAATACCAGAAATTCCAAGATGTCTTTCGGAAGGACCAAGCTAACACCCTGCCTCCTCATAGGTCTTACGACTGTCAAATAGATCTGATACCCGGAACAACTCCTCCTTGCAGTAGGATTTATGCCCTCACCGAGCCAGAGAATCTTCACCTCAGACAATATCTGGACTAATACCTAGCTAACGGATTTATCCGTCCTTCAAAATCTCCAGCTTCCTCGGCTTTGTTCTTCGTTCCGAAAAAGGAAGGAGACCTTAGGACTTGTATAGATTACCGCGCCCTGAATCAAATCACTGTTAATAACAGATACCCGTTACCTTTGATCCCTGAACTCCTGGACCAAGTCAAAGACGCATGTATATATACAAAGTTGGATCTCAGAGGAGCCTACCACTTGGTACGAATAAAAGAGGGCGATGAATGGAAGACGGCCTTCCGCACCAAGTATGGGCTGTTTGAATATCAAGTTATGCCCTTTGGACTATGCAACGCTCCTGCCGCCTTCCAGTATTTTATGAATGATGTCCTTAGAGAACTCATAGATGTGTGTGTTGTTGTCTACATTGATGACATCCTCGTCTATTCATCATCTGTAGAGGAACATCAGAAACACGGTAAAGAGGTCCTCGAGAGATTACGTCAACATAACCTTTTTGCTAAGCTTGAAAAATGCGTTTTCAACGTAACTGAAGTTGAGTTCCTGGGATTCACATTGTCACCAAACGGAGTCCATATGGATTCAAAGAAAGTCGATGCAATCATCAAGTGGCCTTCACCAACCTCTGTAAAAGGAGTTCAAAGCATGTTAGGCTTCGCTAACTTTTACCGCAGGTTCATTCCTGAATTGTCTCGAATAGTCCAGCCCATCACCGCTCTATTAAAGAAAAACAAACGTTTTGAGTGGTCTACCGAGGCGGAACAAGCTTTTCAGGACTTAAAAGCTAAATTCATCTCTGCACCTGTTCTAAAACACCCTCGCCCAGAACTCCCCTACATCGTAGAAACAGATGCTTCTAGTCTTGCTATGGGGGCAGTTTTATCACAAAGAGATCCGGTCACACACCAATTACATCCTGTAGCCTTTTGGTCCCGCAAATTCTCGGCTCCCGAGATCAACTATTCAATTACAGACAAGGAACTTTTAGCTATCAGATCAGCCTTTAAAGCCTGGGGGCATTATCTTTTGGGAGCCAGACACACAGTCACCGTAATGACAGATCACTGCAACTTACAATATCTGAAGACGGCCAAAGCTCAGTCTTCCAGGCAGCTCCGCTGGGCTCTGTTTTTGGCTGAGTTTGACTTTATAATTACTTATCGACCAGGCAGTAAAAACGGAAAAGCAGATGCCCTCTCCCAGATGGGAACAGATGAACACTTGACCAATCCTGAACCAATACCCATAATCCCGGAACAAAGGATTTTGGGCTTGGTCAGCGCTCAATCCTTTGAAGATATCGAGACTACAGTCAAATCACTCCTAACTCCGGTAGAATTACAGGACTGGCAATTCAAGGGGAAGGATTTCTCAGTGGACCAAGACCTACCATATTTCCGAGGACGATTGTACTTGCCCTGTGAGAAAATACAAAAACAGGTAATCTCCTGTTATCACGACTCATTAATGGAGGGTCACCCTGGCATTACCAAAACCATGGAAAAGGTCAAAAGACATTTCTGGTGGCCATCATGGAAGAAGGATATTAGAGACTTTGTAATCTCCTGCGGTGTGTGTGCTCAGAATAAAAGTCAGAAGGAGAAACCAGCCGGCCTCTTACACCCACTGGACATCCCTCCCTGTCCATGGCATACCCTGTCCATGGATTTCATCACGGACTTACCTCCATGCTCAGGGTATAATACCATTTTAGTAGTCGTGGATCTATTCTCCAAGATGGCTCACTTCATTCCCCTGAAGGGCCTACCTTCAGCTTCAGTATTAGCCCGAGAATTCTTAGAAAACATTGTTCGGTTACACGGTTTTCCCTCGGTTTTGGTCTCCGATAGGGGAAGTCAATTCATCTCCCACTTTTGGCGAAGTTGCTGTTGCTTAGCCCAAATTGATGTGAGACTTTCAACCAGTCACCATCCCCAAACTGACGGACAAACCGAGAGGACAAATCAAACTCTGGAGCAATATTTACGTTGCATGCTCCAACAAACTGAAAACCCTTGGAAGGATATCCTTTGGATCGCTGAATACGATTATAACAATTCGACCCATTCTGGAACCGGGAAGACTCCCTTCTTCCTATTATACGGAAACCATCCTAGGACCTCTAACCTGGATCCTCCCCAAGAATTCGAAACACCTGCTGTGGATTACTTGCACTCGGTGATCACTCGTACTTTTAAAGAAGCCACTGCCCATCTGCAAAGAGCTAAAGCTCTATACAAGAAAGGTGCGGATCAACACCGTAAAGAGGCCCCTCACTACGCAGTGGGAGATCAGGTCTGGTTATCCACTAAGCACCTGCCTCTAAAAGGACCCCGCACCTTCATCCCGAGATACTTAGGGCCCTTTCTCATCTCTGCCATAATTAATCCGGTGGCTGTCAAATTGGAATTGCCTTCGCATATGAAAATACATCCAGTATTCCATGTCTCCTTACTAAAACCAGTACAACCAGAAACCCGATTGACCGAACTCCCAGAACCTGTTCTAGTGGATGGAGAACTTGAGTTCGAAGTAAAGAACATCCTAGACTCCAAAATCTCCAAATCTAAATTATATTACCTGGTTGATTGGAAAGGATACGGCCCCCAGGAAAGGTCTTGGGAACCCTCAGAACATGTCCACGCACCTCGTCTGGTCAAGAAATTCCATCTGAATCACCCCGACAAGCCAAAAACCCCGGAGAAGACACGCTTAGGAGGGGCCTTGAGGGGGGGTGCTGTCATGATCACTGCTTCCAAGGAGCTAGGACCAGCCCAACGTCCTTGGAAGCAGGCCCCTAACCTTCATCCTAGGCACCAGCCGGTCCCCACTGGGACCTTTTGGACCTTGTCCTGGCGCCGGTGGCACCAGGCTCATCAAAGTCACTGGTCCCGGCACTGGAAGCGCCGGGCTCATAATTTGTATGAAGATGCTTGGGTGGATTTACCTGCAGCAGACCATGCTGCTTACTTACCAGCCACATAGGAATCCTCTGTGAGCCGGGACTACTTTCTTACCTGGGTGGGGCAAGCTCCACTCCCTGGATACAACACTGGAACTCTTCTGGAACAGGAACTCTTTTCTTACCTAGGCGAGGCCGTGGAGGAAGACGCCTCATCACTCCAAAGCTATTTAAACCACACCCGATTGATGAAACGTGCTTCGCGTTATTCTGCATCTGCAGCAGAACGCTCACCGTGTCTGTTCCAGTTTTCTTCTTTCCGATCCTGAACCTGCAAGAACAAACGCTTACCATTCCTGTATCCAGCCTTCAGTAGCACCTGCAAAGACAAGAAACAACAGGTTAGCACGGCAACCTTCACGCGCAGCGCTTTCCTCACCTGATCCATCGGCAGCTACCATCTCTTCACGCTGCTCCTCCGCCTGTGAAGACAAAAGCATAGTTATTCCTGTGTGGAATTACTTACCGGCACTCCGGGAATTCCGGTTTTCTTCAACGCTGCAATCCTGCACCTGAAAGACAAAAGAAGAGACATTAAACAGGTATTTTACTTACGCGCCATCGCGCCCGCCACAATAGGGCGCCTGCAAATACTCCGGCGTTTCCAGCGTCTCTTCAACACCCGAACTCACAACTGCAAGGGAAAAGAGACAGTTAGAGAGCTTTTGAAAAGCAGGCAACCGGCATTTACTTACGCATTTCCAAGCGCGTCATTCCAAGACTCTGGCTCGAACTTCGGCTTTCTTCACACCATCTTCTACCTCAAGAGCCCTGCAAGACAAATAGAAAAAGCATTATACAGAGCCCTGTTCCACATTAACGTGCCCACGCACCTAAAGACTGTAAGGACTTAAAAGGTGTCCGGAAACTCACCGTTCGTGCAGTTAACGACGGTAGCAATCCTCTGATGTCAAGAGGCCTACGTTTCACCCAGTGAAGGAACTGGCAACGGCACCCTGCACCAGACGCAGATGGAGAGTCCAGCATTCACCTATCTAAGGTGAGCACGTTGACCTTGGGGCTCCACGGAAAAGCGAGGAAGGGAAAGGGAGAGAGATACCCGACAACCCCAGATCATTAACCCCATATTCTTTCACCTGCAGATATCTCACTCTTCGAGTTAGACACACAGTGCGAAGAGGCTCAGCCCCGGAAGCCAATCGAGTCCTGCACTTCACTTTTCGAGTCACAGACACCATCCTGGCAAGACCGGCGCCTCCGTGGGAATCAGGTGAGCGTTACATATTCGAGGTCTCCCAATGGGGCTTGCCTTACCCTAAAGCACCCAGGGGTGTGGGATAGGTTTGTTCCCTTCCCAACTCTATGTTCACTCAGCCTCTGAAGGACTGCTCTGACACGTTTGATGTGATTTAGCTTGTTTCGGGAATAAATTAAGATGTTGTCAATATAAATGACTGCAAACACATCGAGATATCCACGAAGAAGTGCTGAAATGCGGCGTGTGCATTACAGAGGCCAAAAGGCATTACCTGATATTCATAAAGACTGAACTTTGTTCGAAAAGGCGGTCTTCCACTCATCCACTGCACGCTCCCGCACCAGATGGTAGGCACCTCTCGGATCCAGTTTTGTATATATCGATGCATTCGTACTTGGTCAAGTAGAACCGGAATGAGGGGTAGCGGATAGCAGTTCTCAATGGTAATACGGTTTACTCTGTGATAGTCTATGCAAATCTGGAAGTCCCCGGTCTTTTTTCGGGACAAAGACAAGAGGTGATGACACTGGTGAATTAGAGTGCCTGATGAAACTGTTATGGAGATTAGTGTCAATATAATCAAGTAGATGTTCGGTTTCAGCCTCTGTCAGGGCATAGAAATGACTGCATGGCAGAACCGCACCCGGCTCCAAATCAATGCGGCAGTCGAACGGCCGATACAGGGGTAAGGTTTCCACTGCCTGTTTACTGAATACGTCTCGGTAATCGTGATATACACGAGGCAAGGCACTAAGGTCTACAAGTTTAGTGTCCACTCTCTGCACTATCTGACCAGGACCAGACGGCCCTGGAGACACACGGAAACTGTCATGATCTCCAAAATCCCAGTATGAAATATCGGGAACACCTGGTCTAGAAGAGTGGCTAGGTGGCGCAGAAACAGGTTTCTGCCAGTGTTTTCTAGCAGTTTCCCCTTCCAAAATGGCCCCGGGACATGTCACCCAGCTGGATCCAAGATGGCCCCCACAGGGCCTGCAACACAGAATCCTTGGTGGTCTAGTGGTGCTGGGTGGGGCCCAGGGCTATATAAACCCTGCCCTGGGCTACACCCAGCGCTTAGCGTTTTCTTTGGCTGGAATCAGCGTGACGTTTGCCTGCTTCGATCCGTACGAAACGGACCCAGGGTCTGATTCAAGGACCCAGCGCTGTCATCTCCAGCGCTTTCATCTCCAACATCACAGACTTACCTGATATTCACCTCGGACTCCCCGGGAACCAGTTGGCAGCTCCTCAGCTCCGCTTGCACTACGGGATCTAGCGATTGATGCCGCTCGTCCACAACACCAGGAAGGAACACCCGCAACTCCTGCAGAACAGAAAGGACACGGGGGGTACCCCAAAGCTTATCTATCATCTCCACCACACCCCCATCATTGCTCTTACCTCGGTCCATTCCACCCACGCAGCGGGGCTCCACGGCTGTCTTTATGCGCCGCAACTGCAGAGATTACATTAGTGGACCTGCAAAGAAGACAAAGGAACAGTTTGAACATTGGGCACGGATGCTGCTAAACAGCAACCAATAAACATTTACTTCTTTTGACAACAGAAACCAATAACATTTACTTCTTTGGACAACAGCAAACCAATAACATTTGCTTCTTGGGACAACAGCAGAAAGCGTGCCTCGGAACACAAGAAGGCCCGCAGGCACTATGCTCTACGCTGTATCATCACATGCGCAGCGCGGATTCTAGCACCCACAAACAAAGAGACACTCCCCAAGGCAGCCAGGTGTGCCGCAGCTGGCCTGGGCCACCGTGATTCAGTGAAGTAACTGGAATAGACTGCAGAGAAACTGTGTTGGACTGCACCTACAACATACCAAGAGGTTCCCGAGAGACCTGTAACACAGAGTGATCCGGAACCTTACTCCACCAATCCAGACCACTCTCCACTCTCTGTCCACTGGGTGATTAAGACAGCAGTGAGCAGAGAGGAGGGAGTGTTTTGGGCGAACTACAAAAGGTCCAGCATAACATGTCGACAGACTGGACCAGTATACGCCGACAGACCGGACCAGGCACTCCTGCAGGGCCCCAGAGGTAAGCGTTACAGAAACTATGCTCTAAACAATACAAGTAGTTCAGCTAAACTACAGGTTCAGTGGTCAGCACTTCCTGCTGACCACTGAACCTGTGGGTTATGTTGTTTGAGCAATGGAAGCCAATATATGAGGCCAAACTGTGGTGCAACGATGAGGTCAAAACCGATGCCCTTATTTTTGTCAAATGTCACTTAACACTAACCTCAAACGCATACGGTTTGAACTTGAAATATATCCAGCCTGTGTGACAGAATAAATAACACTAGTTTACCCCACAAGTTCCTGTCACTTTAAGTTCATCGTTCAGCCTTGTGTATTATGTAATGCTAGGTGCTATACTCGCCCAGTGTCAGCCGTGTTTCGCTTGGCCGGGAAGGTATTAGATGGGCGGATTTTTACTCATAGAGATCTCTTGTCACTCTGTAGAGAATTAAACATGGGAAAGCCATGTAATAGGTAATGTTGCATCCAATACTCGCGCATTTAGGTTGCATAATGCCATAAGTACTAGCATACGTATGTTGTTTACAATACAGTGGGAAGGAATCTACCCGCCACTATCCAAAATGAACTAATCTGCAGAGTAGCAAAGTGCCCCTGGGAGGCCATGGATCATTTGTCGAATCCAACCTGCCGTAGTAGGGTGCTTAACACATCACAGACCATGTGATCCGCCATTTATTAGCCATGTTATAGGAAATGTAGCATTGAGTGCTCGCGCATCTTGGTGGCATGATACCATAAGTATTAGATACGTATGTTATTACTAATACAGTGGGAAGGAATCTATCCGCCACTGTGTCGTACAAAGTAAACTAATCTACAGAGTAGCCAAGTGTCCCTGGAAGGTCATGGTACATTTGTCGAATCCAACATGCCATAGCAGGGTGCTTAACACATCACGGACCATGTGATCCTTCACTTATTAGGAGGTAAAATACATAAACCGTGAACGCCTACCTTAAAGAGTTTAAGGGATTTGGGACACGAGGCAGTCGACTGAGAAGACTGTCTCTCGTTTCGCTCCTGTGTATACACTAAACGTTGACATGGCAGCCTAGCGCATGCGCAAACGCGTGCATCTGGAGGCCATCTTAGTGTGGGACTTACTGCTTACCATTCATGGTACTATATGTGAAGTTAAGTTCCCTAAGGGTTTACCTAATCACACTGAGTACGGGTGAACAGACGAAAACCGGTTTGGTGCCCTGCCTCTGTGTTAAATTTCCTGGTGGCCAATACAGCCCTGCTGGTGCATAGCTATGCACTAAATGGGCGGCCGGCCATCTACCCATTGGGTGTTCTAACTCACAAGTCAAAGACAACCAATGAAATAGAAATACGGCTATCTTGTTAGATTACAATGATCAAATGACTAAATCAATCATGCCAGTGATGCCATCAAGTATGGTAACAAACTTACATAGAGTAAAGTAGACCATTCATGCTGCAACTCAGGTGTTGGATGCAGTCTATCTGTCTGTCAAAAAGCCAGCTCACATTCTTGCACAGCCTTCGACAAGCAAACATTTATAAGTATTGCCCTCTTAAAGCACATTTGGTCCTGTTCATAATTCTCATGGTTCACATTCGTGGTGGTAATACAGACAAGTCATGCTGATGTGAAGATACATGATTGCTTTGATTGAATCTTTAGATTTTAGAATAATCAGGCTTGTGGTAGTGTACAATGTTCTATAAATGTGTAAACACTGCAACATCTCCTTTCCCCTTGTGTTTCAGATGCTATCAGCCTTTTGGGCTCCAGGCCCGCTTACATTCTTATCATATCATAGTCAAGCACCGGTACAGTCACTTTATGTTGTCTATACGAAATGTCTACACAAAACACATTAGGTCATTTTCACAATTCGTCCCCCGCGGACTCAATGAGTCTAGCGTGTCTATCTATGAAATCTCTCTTTGTAGGAGCTTTTTATGTAGATCACCTCCCCTACTGCCCACTGTCACTTCTTCAAGTATTACACATTTAAGTTGAGCAACACTGTGTCTAGCTTCAATGAAATGTGTGGCTACTGGGGATTTCAGATTTTTTGTTTGTATATTCTGGTCTTAAGGCCATTACCTTCATAGTAAATTTTGACATCCAGGAAATGGATTGTCGTATCGCTAAATTGTGTAGTAAACTGTATCCGAGGATGCATCCCATTCATCATGCCAAAAAACTCATGTAACTCAATCACCAGTCCTGTCCATACCCCAAATACATTGACAATGGGCCTCATTACAACTCAGGCGTTAAGGGTTAACGCCACCGTTAACCCTTAACGCTTGATTCTGATTTTAACGCCTGCTTTTAGCAGGCGTTAAAATCCATGGCGCTAACCTGCCATGGTGCTAATTACACCGCCGTAATTAGCGCCTTCCCCACTCCCATTATGCCCTATGGGGCAAAATTGGGAATGGGGAAGGGAAAATGGGAAATGGGGATTTACCGCCCCACTCACCTTGGAATGGGGCGGTAAATCCGCCATCCACCATGGTGTAAACGGAGTTTACACCATGGTGGTAAAGTTGGTGCACTTAGCACCAAGGTTGTAATGAGGCCCAATGTATCTGACAAAGACGGAGAAGTGTTGCATCCATCTTCTGGGGAAGCCATAGGGTTAAAACATTCAAGCACTTGTGATTCCCCGAATGTAGTATACACACTTAAATGTCTGTGCAGCCCCTATTACGTAGGCATGAAAATGGCAAGGCAAAAACCAGATGGACAGAACACAAGTCAAATATACAAACAAAGAAATCTGAAATCCCCAGTAGCCACACATTTCATTGAAGCTAGACACAGTGTTGCTTAACGTAAATGTGTAATTACTGAATTAGTGACAGTGGGCAGTAGGGGAGGTGATATACATAAAAAGCTCCTTCAAAGAGAGATTTCATGGATAGATATGCTAGACTCACTGACACCGCTGGGGATGAATTGTGAATATGACCTAATGTGTTTTATATAGACATTTCGTATAAACAACATAAAGGGGCTGTACCGGTGCTTGACTATGATATAAGAATGTAAGCGGGGCTGGAGCCTGAGAGGCTGATAGCATCTGAAACACAAGGGGAAAGGAGATGTTGCAGTGTTTGCAGCTGTATAGAACATTGTACACTAACACAAGCCTAATTATTCTAAAATCTAAAGATTCAATTAAAGCAATTGTTTATCTGCACAGCAGCATGACTTGTCTGTATTACTACCACAAATGTGAACCATGAGAATTATGAACAGAACCATATGTGCTTTAAGAGAGCAATACTCATAAATGTTTGCTTGTCGAAGGCTGTGCAAGAACGTGAGCTAGCTATTTGCCAGACAGATAGACTGCATCCAACACTTGAGTTGCAGCATGAATGGCCTACTTTACTCTATGTAAGTTTGTTACCATACTTGAGGGCATCACTGGCATGATTGTTTTAGACATTCGATCATTGTAATCTAGATGAGATACCCGTATTTCTATTTAATTGGTTGTCTTTGACTTGTGAGGTAGAACACCCAATGGGTAGATGGCCGGCCGCCCATTTAGTGCTTAGCTATGCACCAGCAGGGCTGTATTGGCCGCCAGGAACTTTAGGGAACCCTTAGGGAACTTAACTTCACACATAGTACCATGAATGGTAAGCAGTAAGTCCCACACTAAGATGGCCACCAGCTGCCAGATGCATGCGTTCGCGTATGCGCTAGGTCGCCATGGCAACCGTTAGTGTATACACAGGAAGCGAAACGAGAGACCGTCTTCTCGGTCGGCTGCCTCGTTTCCCAAATCCCTTAAACTCTCTAAGGTAAGCGTTCATGGTTTATGTATTTTACCTCCTACTAAGTGAAAGATCGTATGGTCTGTGATGTGTTAAGCACCCTGCTACAGCAGGTTGGATTCGACAAATGTTCCATGACCTTCCAGGGACACTTGGCTACTCTGTAGATTGGTTTACTTTGTACGACACAGTGGCAGATAGATTCCTTCCCACTGTATTACTAATAACATACATATGCTAATACCTATGGTATCATGCCACCAAGATGCGCAAGCACTCAATGCTGCATTTCCTATAACATGGCTTTCCCATGTTTAATTCTCTACAGAGTGTCAAAAGATCTCTATGAGTAACAATTCGGCCATCTAATACCCTCCCGGCTAAGCAAAACGCGGCTGATGCTGGGTGGGTATGGCACCTAGCATTACATAATACATGAGGCTGAATGATGAACTTAAAGTGACAGGAACTTGTGGGGTAAACTATTGTTATTTATTCTGTCACACAGGCTGGATATATTTCAAGGCCACACCGTATGCGTCTGAGGTTAGTGTTCAGTGACATTTGACAAAAATGAGTGCATTGTTTTAAATATAATGTTTTTAAATAGAATTTTGAGGTTTCCAAATGACAGGTTTAAATGTTTAAGAACTGTTACCTGTTATGTATTATAGGTTTACAGATAAACATGATAATGTTGTTTTACTGAATTGAGATGAAAAGACAGCTCTAAGCCCTTATGATGGATTTTACATCCGAAAAGCATCCGCAATTATGTTACACAAATTGGAGTTGACTGTCTACAGCAAAAATACTGTAAAACGCAACTGATTTTGTTGATTTATGTGGTGGAGAAATGGTTGACATTCCTTCTCTGGATTTGTAAAGAGTCCTATGAGCAAAAGTGAATATATAAATATAATTTTGAGGTTGTTGGGTGGGGACACACCCAATTAACAATACATTTCAGTTTACTACATGTAAACCCCCTTGGTTAACATGTGTTTTTCGGTTTATATGTTTGATAAACTTTGAGTTTGGATTTATACAAACACATATCTAAGAATGTGAGGATCTTAGTAGGACGTTAGTCCACAGAGAGTGCAATTGGGTTACCTATTGGCAACTACAGGTTTGGTGGAAATAAAAAATTGTTACCCATGTAAATATTTGTAGAGTGTACTCACCTGAGCTCCTAGTGCCTAGACGCTCGGAACGGAAAGTGCAAGTAAGAGAGCGAATGGGACTGCAGAGCGGGCAAAGAGGAGAAAGGATCTCCCGGCGCCCCTTCTCCCACGTGCAGAGAACTATATCCCCCAGTCAATATGAGGCCTGCTCTTAACCCAAAGACAGGAGAGACTTGACAGTAGTGAGGAAACTGCTGTGTGTAAATAGTTGCTGTCCAGTCAATCAATAAAAGAAGCAGTCATCCAAATCAGTGTGCCTCATTATTCCACAACATAAATGGCGATGAGGAGGTAGCTGAGAAACCACGACCAACATGATGCAGGGCGCAACACCATCCCCACCATTCCTCCAAGCTCCAGGTAGACCCTCAATGCCTGGGCCTCAGTGGGAGCCCTTGTTTGTCACGTACGTGGACCCGGTTGGCGGTGTGGACTTCATGGCTGCGAGGAAAAGACCAACGCTCCTTCATGCATTGAGGGTTGAAGGTCAAAGGGTGTTCGACAGTTTAACGCCCAAGATGATCGTAGATGAAAATGATAATATGTATAATGAAGCCAGGAGGAGGATCATCAAGAGATTTTCCAACAAAGAGAACACAGTGCTGCACGTGATTAGGTTCTATGGCCAGGAACAGGAGCCTACTGAACCAGTGGATGACTACGTCACGAAACTGCATGAATTGGCAGCGTTATGCAATTTTGGAAACAATGCAGAGAACATGATCTGCAACATGCTCATTGTAAACACGAACAGCAGGAAGGTTCCTGACAAGTTAATCTTGGAAAAAGAACTGCAACTGGACAAGGCCATCGCGATAGCAAGAGCAGTAGAAGAACCAATGGGTAGATGCAAGGAGTTTGCCAGAAGTCAGTGCAGGCCATGATGTTCAGAAGAAGAAAATATAAGCAGTCATCTGAGTGCAGAGAGAAGGGGGGAAAAGGGAACCACTGAAATGTCATAGATATGCTAGTACATGCCATTTGGCAAATGACAGAGAATGCCCAGCAAGAGACAAGGAATATTCCAACTGCAAGAGATTTGGCCACATTGCAGTTGCATGCAAATGGCGCAGCAAGAAAGTGACATCCGTCCGGGTAGAAGAAGCAGTGGGAGGAAACAGTTTGTCTAAAGAGGAAGGTAGACCAACCATAATAATGGTTAATAACTCGAGAGCCAGGAGAAAAAAGCTGCATTGTGTCATCAGGGTGGACGGTAACGAGGCAAGAGTGATGGCCGAGTCAGGGTTGGATATGAAAATATTACCCATCCACACAAACAAGGAGATGGTGGTAAGAGACAATGTGGAAGTGTTAATCACAAAACACAAGCACACTGTGTTCGGAGGAGCCTCAGTGAGCTTGTCGGGGTACATAAACTGCGTCATTGAATTCAAAGGGAGAGAAACCCGAGTATATTTTGCTAAAGAAGGCCCAGCAGTCCTAGGGTGAGAACCAAGTAAAACTCAAAATCAAGCTACAACCCAGCATGGAGGACGAAGTGATGGTGGTAAATGCAGAGGAGCGCCTGTGTCAAAAGAAGAATTCCCCAAGTTGTTTTCCGAGGGGCTCGGTGGAATCAAGAATTACGTACACAAGATAATGGTCAGATCCAATGCAGTGCCGGTAAAGCACAAAGTACGTCCGGTGCCAGGGACAGCAAGGAACATGTTGAAGCTGCAGCTGGAGAAGATGGTGAAGGAGGGCACCATTGAAGCAGTGGAGTCCTCTATTAGGGAGAATTCTCACACAAGTGGTAAATTCCCTCTACCGTAGAGCCCTCCAGCTCTTTTGCTATATTTTGGGACTTTGAACTTTTCATTTTCAGTGTGTTTTACTTTTGTGTTCTTTGGTTATGGAGTTTTAACACAACTCCATAGGCATCATCTTTTTCTGTGTGTCACACAGCACCCTCAGTGCAGTGACACAGGGGTGTCTTTCAGACTCCCCAATGTTTAAATACCTTCTCTGGGACTGACTACTGCCTTCCAGAGCATTTAAAGTTAAATTGACAGACCCAGCACACATTATCTTCCTATAGAGTGCTGGAGGGGTTGCCTAGCATCCCCTGAGTCAAGACACTCATGTAACAGGTGAATGTTAACCTTTCCTACTTTAAATGGCTGGTGGCAGTGGTTTAGATCAAACTACCATGATTTTTCCCAACCGCGAACAACGGTAGCTAAAAATCGGGTCAGCCATGTTTTTCAATATGGAGCCCAAGACCTATCTGTAAAAACAGACACCGGTCATCTTTTTTCGCCATTCTTTTAGGAAAGGTCCTTCTTGTTTATGTCTCTGTGTGCCAAACCAGGTTTGGTCCCTTTGTTTGTTGGCCATTGGCGGACTTCAGTGCTGAAGCCCTCCTCTGGCGCCTGAGGGTCTGAGATGGACAGGATGTGAGTGAGGTACCCGAAACTCCCTGTGCTTAGTCTGCTAGGAGACCTGAATGCACTCTGGCATGATTGGCCGGCTGGCTGTCCGGCAAAGACAGACACCCTGCTGTGTGAGTGACAGCCAGGCTGGAATGAATGGGGGAAAACTGTTTAAAAGCAGGTCTCTGGGACTTGGAAAGCAGAGTCAACCACTGGAACGAAGGAACCAAAGACGAGCTAAAGGAAGAGGACTGCTGCAGCTCCTGGACGACCGGTGAAGCCCTGCTGCAGGTCCAAATTGCCTGAAACTCCATCGACAGAGAAGCCCTTCAAGGTTAACTTCTTCCCTTGAGTTTGGTGGGAACAACCAACTCGTAAGCTGCCTGGACACCGTCCTCTCCTGGTCGAATTTTCTGCAGAGTGCTGTGGGAAACCGGATAGCCAGTGGGAAGGATACCAGTTTGTGGTCTATAAGGCACTCACACCTTAAACCGACATTTTGCCAAGCTTGTGGCCTCAATCCTGTGCAGTGCAGGAACCTCCTGACGTCCTCCTTCTTGTCCCCACGACTGAAGCTCAGGAACAGCGAGACCTGCTCAAATTGCCAGGAATAACTGCCTCAGCTACAGCTCTTCTTCACTTTAAAAGTACTGTGCAAACGCGGTCCGGAAATCTTTTCGGCCACGGTGAAAGTTTGTGAAACTTTCCCGACTTTGAAGGCTTGTCCTTCCCTAAACATTCGTCTAACTTTTCGTCTGACCAAATTCTTCAAAACCCTGTGGCAAAGACTTAACCGTTTACTACCAGAACTGTGCTATCCTATACAAAGACTCTGAGCCATTGACTTTGGCTCAGGCCTATGAACTGAATTGCTGGTTGTAGTTTACTGAAACCCTTTGCCCTGCCTATGTAAGTATTTGTGCTGTTGATCCTTATAACCTTGTCTTTTTACCCCTTTTGAAAGTATCTGAAGTGCCATTTTGCTCCCACTTCAGGGGAGCTGAACTTGTTCAGTAACTTATTGGTTGTGTATTTGTGGTTTATTAGTATATGATATTGAGATGCTCTTGCTAGTGTAATGTTTTCAAACTGACCGTAAATAAATGTATATTCTTTTACCAAGAAACCTTGAGTAAGTGTTTGTTTGAACCACTGTATTTGTTGCTACTTTGCATAACTTGTTCTACTGCCCACTCAACTCTTGAGATATGTTTGGCTACTCAGCCACTGCTACCAAATAACTGTGTAGTACAGGCTTGTACCAAAGGTGAAATTGTACTGACACTTGTAGTCTTAATTGCATGTGATTCTGCCTAACATCCTCTAAGTGGTTGAGTCCAGTAGTATTGATTTAAAAACAGAATTTGAACGATCTTACGGTATGCATAGATCTCCGCAGTCTAAATTTGGAGGTCATCACAAATAGCTACCCCCTCCCCAGCATAAATGAACTGATACTGATGATGAAGGAGGCCAAGGTGTTTTCCAAACTGGACATGAGGGACACATACCACCAAATATACTTGCATAAGGAATCAAGGTCTTTAACAGCGTTTATCACCCCGTTCGGCACGTATCAGTTTATGAGGATGCCGGTTGGCAGCCTCTGCATTCCAGCAGATGATGGACTTGTTGTTACGCAACATGGGCAACGTCTCGTACTTCCAAGACGACATCCTTATTTATGCTGAAGACGACCAGACCCACGATACAGTGCTGAGAAGGGTCCTCAGAAAGCTACAAGATGCGTGTCATATCATGTGTTAAACTGAGGTATGACAAACGTGTGCTTAAGAGCCAACGAAGTAGAGTACCTAGAGTACAAGATATCCAGTAAGGGAATCATTCCCAAAAATATCTTGTTGCAAGCCATTGTTAAGGCCCACGCACCTGTGAACAAGGATGAATTTTGATCATTCCTTGGGCTCGCTGAATATTATGCAAGGTTTGTCCCCAACTTTTCGTAAATCACTGCAGCGTTGAGATAGTTGCTCAAGAAAGGAGCTGAGTTTGTATGGTCACAAGATCCGAAGCTGGCATTTGAGTCCATAATGGGACGAATCGTGAAAGCCCCATGCCTGCAAGTATTCACTCTCCCTTGGAACACAGTCATCACAACCGACGCAAGTGCGTACTGCTTAGGCATGGTGCTGACCCAAAGGAAGGGAGATTCTGAACACATAGTGGCATTTGCATACAAGGCATTGTCCAGGGAGTAGAAAAACTACTCGATGGTGGAGAAGGAGATGTTGACTTGTACATGGACGGTAGAATACTTCAGAACATACATATAGGGTACCAAGTTCCGGTTAGTCACAGATCACAAACCTTTAATTCACATGTTAAGCCCTGGAGGGATGAAATTGTCAATGCCCCGGTTAGCATGCATCGCAGCAAAATTACAAGAGCATACGTACGAAATTGCGCATATCGGAGGGTGGAAACATTCCCAAGCAGACTGTATGTCAAGACTACCGGAGAACAGGAAGAAGGCTATCACATTTCTCGAGGATGAGTGAGTGGTGGCGTCCAAATCCAGGATCTGAAGAGCAAGGACTTTTTAGAAATGAGTGAGGGCCATTGGAACGAAGAAGCCAGCAAAGATCCCACATTGGTGAGGCTCACCGAATGGGTTAGGAGAGGGTGGCCGGAGGAAAGGGCCATCCTGGAGGGCAAAAGGCCATACTGGAAGGTGGCAGAGAAAATCTTCGAGGCAGGGGACTGTTAATCAAGGGCGATCAAGTGATTCCACCACTAGGCATGAGGAAGATCATCTTGTACAGGGCCCATTCGGGACATCTGGGGAGCACCATGACACAGCGCTGTGTGAGAGAAGCATACTGGAGGCCTGCCATGGATCAGGATATAGGTGTGATGATAGAGAGATGCCACAAATGCCTGCACAGTGACAAAAGGTTGAAGACAAGACAGGCACCACTAGTACCCACCAAAGTCCTGGAAGGAGTATGGCACAAACTAGGTGTGGACTTTATTGGCCCTCTGGAAGCAATGCCACTGGAACATCGGTATGGGGTTGAAGAGGGAAAATTTGAAGGTCCCTTCCCTCGCGACGGCCCCCCCCACCGGAAGAAGCACCCCCGACAGAAGAACCACCGACCATATGAGGTTGCACCAATACCCACCGCTCCCAACATGAGCACGCACCACGAACGGTACCCGACCACATAACCCTGCGATGGTACGGACTCTATCCAAACCAAGCGACGACAGTCAAGACCGAGCTGGAGATGATTATATGGACCGAATCGACTGAATCTCCCGCAAACCATGCTGCAGGTAGAGACACCATGACGACCTAGCTGCGTTAGACAGGAAGCACATGTGCAACCTGCACATTATTTTCTTATGGCTCAATGAGTCTTTACAAAACATAAGCAAACAGACCAACAAAACAGATTTATATACATTTGAATATAAAATAAGTATGAAAAAAAGAAAATAATAATAATAATAGCAAAATAAATAAAAAAAAATTAATAAAATTAAAAAATAAATAAATAATAAATCCAGCCAAAATTGACCATTAAAATATTCCAGCCAGTGAGGTTGCTCAACAGAAGTGGCTGTCTTTCTAATTCCACTTTGCTCCCCAGTCCTTTTATTGGTACCAGAAGTTCTCTAGTCAGATTGATCCAGATTTCCCATTCCACACACAATCCATCTAAACGTCAATTTTACAATGTATTAGCACCTGAATTGCAGCTGCAGCAAGCATAATGTTTGAGCCTGAGATGATTCTGTCCCATAGAAATTCTGAAATGATGTCATTTTCTTTTCGAACAAAATTTCTAAAAAGTCTAAGTTGGTATTTCCATGAACCTTCGCAGTCCATTAGCAGGTGCCTTAGTGTCTGTTTGGCCGGATTTATACAGATCGAACATTAGGGACACTCACACCCCAATCCACACGAAGAACACACGCGTACAGTTCTTTAAGTTAGAGGACGTGACATATACATACTGCCTGCATGTTTATTATTTTGCCACTTAGGCTCGCTACAGCACCGCAGAAACGCAAGATGACAGAACAGCTTGTGTATATGCTTGGAGATGCTACACGCTATTAACTCTATGGATGGACAGGAGCATTCAAGGGACCGGACCGACCATGACATGCCTTAAATCTATGGATAATTATGCCAAATGCATAATCGGAGCCAAAGTAGGCATTAGGAAAATCCAGCAAGCCAGAATCGTCTCACAGACATCCCAAGCCACGAGATGCTGTGCAAGTAGAATAGCCCTGGCAGGGACCGCAGCCGCCAAGGACATGATGTTGCAAGTGACATTCCTCACCCACCACGCCGCGGTGAGACCGGCTACAGGAAAGAATATTCCAATCCAAAATACAAATTAAATCAAAGTAATTCGGCCTCACCGATGGTCTCTTCACACGTGGCTTGGCCGAACTGACACGATGCCAAGGCCTGGAAGCTGGGAAGGCGCGGCTGTCTTACGACAGGGACCGAGCTTGCAACAAATTGGAACAATCCACCTACAGCATGCGCTGGGAATGGACCGCTCTCATGGCATTAGCAGAAGCACACCATTGTTACACACTGTCAGAGTCACACCTTATCAATACACACTGTACGTAAGCAGGTGTCTTGCGGGCTGGGAACAACGGTAGTCCCAGGCTTGGGGGCCCGCGGCCTGACCAATGAGGACACCGGCGGATAGGGGCTGGCGGCGGGAATAACCAGCCAATCATCGGGCTCTATAATGTAACATTTTCCAGGTAACAATTTTTAGGGACTATCCAAGTATATCACCTGACACAGTGCCCACCAGTAACAACGTGCACTATATGTTCCTGTACTGGACCTACCACTCAGGGAGCCAACCCAGAGTGGAGTTAGGTTCGGGGAAGGATTTTGGTAAATGACACTGATTGTGATGTCACAAGTGTACAAAAGTGGCCTGCGAGCCCGAAATCGGCGAGATGTGCCTGGGCTGGATTTTGCCCCATGCGTGTGATCCCTGCTTGTTTGCTATAATAAAACAGCAGTAACCCTTTGCTCCTTGTGTGAACCTCGACTTCTTTGGGACATTAGAAGGAGTTAGGGCCTTCCGAGAGCTGGAGGTCCGCGGACCCTAGGTACGGCTATGCCGACCACAGAATTTACCCTAACAGGGTGGTCATGATTGACTACCAAAGTGGGTGGAAGCTTAATGTGTGCAAAACATCACCACAGCAACTGTAATTCTAGTATTAACAGCTGTGTCCAGAGGGAAGGGTTACCCAAGGACATTGTTATAGACAATTGCGTACAGTTGGTCTCCCATGAAATGGAGAGTTTTATGAAGAACATCAACATAAGACAAATTAAAGCAGCGTAGTATCACCCCCAAGCAAATGGTCTTGTGGAAAAGAGTAACAGGTTTATGAAAGGGGCAATACAACTGGTCACAGCCTCAGGCATGGACCCATTCAGGACAGTTAAGGAGGTCATTGCTGCTCATCACCTGACCCCCAACCACATCACGAATGTATCACCATTCCACATGCTAAAGGGAAGAAGAGCGGCGTCCACGTTGGTACCTCCGTTTTTGTCATGTGTATGGAAGGATGATGATGTAGATATGCAGGATGTAGTATGGAGAATAAGGAACAGCAAGAATCAGATGAATAAATGGAGTGACTGACGAAGAGCAACCCAAAGCCAGGCATTCAGGGATGGTGACTGAGTCAAAATCTGGTTGCTGCAAAAGGACCAAGTGACAGGTTCCAAGTTCAGTCAACCATACCTAATTGCAAAGATTGAGATTTATCACCCCATAAGATCTCAAGGGTCTACGAAGCAAGATCTTTTGTTAGTTCCACCTTCTAAATCTGTTCGCTGGGGGACAAAAGGCTTTCAGTGGCCGGCCCTCGGGCCTGGAACTGTTTGCCGTTCCACGGACGTAAAATTGAGTCTCTGGTTATGTTCAGGAAACAGCTTAAAACATACCTATTTGAGTAAATTGCATTCTTAGTAGCTACCATTGTGCCCTATGCATTACTAATAAAATCTGCACCTAGATGTGGTTTGCCGCTTGGTTCCTCAGGGATATGTGTGTTATAAATTTAAAAATCAAATCAAATCGATCACGGTAGTGCAAGAGGAACGAATCATGTCTGTACCCTAGACGGTCCCAATTGGAACATGGACAGAGTGGCCATGTTTGAGAGAGGGTCCAGCAGGGACATTCATTGAGACAGGAGTCACATTATAGTGCAAGACCAGAAACCTGCATGTGGGAAGAGTCTGAGCAGGCTACCGCAAGGGAAGGGAACCCGGCCCAGACTATGTATCCATAGCAGCTCGACCCAAGCCACGAAGAAGCTAGCATACCACTAGATGAGGGAGACAAGGAGACCAGTCCCTGGAGAGATCGGAGAAGACCGGTGACGTATAATGACTTTGTATTGGAGTAATATCAATACGTTCATCAAAGGGAGGTAGGTAGAGTGTACTCGCGAGAACTCCTAGTGCTGAGTTCTCGCGAGATGCTCAGAACGGAAAGCGAGAGGGACTGCAGCACGGAGGAGAATGGCTTTCCCAGCACCCCTCCTCCATATATGCCAACCCTCTCGATTTAGGTGGGAGACTTCTGATTTTTCAATAAAAAATGTTGCTATTTTTTTTACTATCTCCGCCTAAAAAAATTATAACCCCAATTAAATTCTATTGGAAAAATACATTCTCTCGATTTCTGTGGAGAAATCTCCCACTCAGGAGCTACAGAATGTTGGCATGTCTGCTCCTCCCACGTGCAGTGAACTATAACCCCCAGACAATATAAGGCCTGCTCTTAACCCAAAGACAGGAGAGACTTGACAGCAGTGAGGAAACTACTGTGTGTAGGCATGCCGACATTCGGGAGCTCCTGAGAGTGAGATTTCACCACAGCAATCGGGAAAATGTATTTTCCCCATAGGAATGCATTGGGGTTATCATTATTGTAAGTGGGAGACGGTAAAAAAATAGCCCGATTTTTAAATTAAAAATCGGGAATCTCCCGCCTAAATCGGGAGGTTTGTTATGCGTGTGTGTAAATAGTTTCTTTGCATTCAGCCAACAGTCATCCAAATCAGTGTGCTTCATTATTCCACAACAATATACTAGACTAAAATAAAGCTAGCTTTCCAGCACGCCCGGTCCCTGAAGTAATTCTACCAGGCCTAGCTGCTTTTGCGCCACAGGACCGCGCAAACCCTAGAACCGATTTCACGATTACCAGTCGCCCATATCTTTGTTGCCTATCCAACATACAGCACAGTACGTCTGTGCCATTACATGTCTTTCACAATTATAAGCCGTGTCAGAGACCCTGTCGTTTGTCGCTGCGATATAACGTGTGCGTTCATTCACAACTAGAAGTTACCGATCTTTTCTGGCCCCTCTCTGCCACAAGCTTCAAGTAGAGCCTACGAAACGCCCTGTGCCAGGCTTAGCCTGCGCGTACACACACACACATTACGTACACGCATGCGCTCGTCGTGAAATTTTGACAGGAGCCAAATAAGCTACTTCTGTCAAAGACTGCATATGCGCAGTGCCACCCGGGACAACCCGCCCGCCCCCTCAAAAGGAGGATATTCTTCTGCTCAAGTCAACGTTATGCTCTCCTGGCGGTAATGAAGTGAGGTGCAAGGAAAAGGCGGGAAATGTGGTTATGTTTGCGGGTCAGAGCAGTCTAGAAGCCGCAGCCTGATACTCTCCACTCGCACTTTTTCCCCCCGTCCATACCTCAGTCTGTGTTGTCCCTCGTTGCCAGCGCGCGCTCACTCACACGCCCACTTCGTCCCAGGCAGCTACACGAGCCAATGGGAAACCAGGCCGCGTGCGCACATTCAAACAGCATTCTGGAAGGAGGCGGGGCGCGAGATTCGGCGGCACAGACAAACTAGATCACCAGAAAAGTGAATAGAATAACACAGAGCGGTAACCAGGGACAGCGAGCCGGGCTACAGCGGCACTGGAGCGCTTCTCACAGGCACTGGCAGTCCGCGATCTCAGTCCTCCCGCCAGTTGAAAGTGAAAGAGTGCCCCAGAGGTCGTCATGACGCGCCCTCCTCACCGCCGGCGCTGAGTGGACATCCAGTTCCAGCACCCAGGCGCTGGCATGGCCCGGAGACCGCTTCGCAGGTGAGAGTGCGCACACACTACGCGCTTACTATACACATTGATGGGATGTGTGTCAATTTCAAACCCATGCAGTTGGGGATCTGCTTATGCCATTCCCACAAAGGATAGCGATCCGCACAAAGCACCCATGGATGGGGCGAGGGGATCTGAACAAGCCACTGTCGGATGGGACTCGAGATCTGCATACGCAGTCATCGGGAGATGGAGCCAAATCTGCACTTACCATCTTCTGCGGGGGTAGGGTGGCTG
The DNA here is from genome assembly GCF_040938575.1 of Ambystoma mexicanum. Classification (NCBI taxonomy): domain Eukaryota; kingdom Metazoa; phylum Chordata; class Amphibia; order Caudata; family Ambystomatidae; genus Ambystoma; species Ambystoma mexicanum. Next base: position 677,201,339 of record NC_090933.1, on the reverse strand, counting down.
CGCTTTGCCCAGGGTCGGACTGGGATGTACATTCGTCCCAGGCACCAATGAGAAAGTTGTCCTCGATAACACATTGAAATTAACTATTTTTCCTGAAGGCGGTACTCAAGGGGGAGCTTTTGCTAAAATGTAATGCAAATCGTGCATTTTAAAGTATATTTAAATATGGTTAGTAGCATTGTCTTAAACTAGCGCAGTAGCTCAAACTGGCCCCCTTTGCCCCAACAAACTGGACCACGTTACCCAAAAAACTGGCCCAAACTAAAAGGTTGGCTCAGCCCTTTGGCCATTGCCCCATGGGCCAGTCCGAGCCTAGGTATCCCCTAGTGCCGGCGCTAGGAGGGTGTAGTATTAGGAGAGTAGCACCGTATGTCTTGAAAAGAGGATGCCTCCACGTATAACATGCATCTAGGGATGTATCTACATACTACCCCTGTTGAGATTGCGTGTGAACCGATGGAAGGCAGAGTTACACAGAAGTGATAGCACCGATGGCAGTCTTCAAGGGCGCCAGCTGATTTTCTTAGGAACTGTCAACAAGTGTTTGAATGAGTAATGACCCCATTCACTGGCAGCTATCTTTTTAAGCGGCGGTCAACTCTTGGGAGTAGCGATGGGCCCCGGACGCAGAGGAATATATTCACTAGCAGCTAAAGTATTTGCTAACGTCGATGGTCACTTGAAATGTAGCAAACGTGATCTGCACTTATAATATTTAGTAATCGATGTAATGGCTGACATTTTGTGAAGGACAACTATATAGCAATAGTCAAAGGCAAAGGCACTCGACACCTTTTTTAAAAATTATTTATTTTAATTTATTTAGATACAAAACACATAAATACACATATCAATCAGTATAAATAATTCATCAATGAAAAACAGGTATAATCTAACAACGAAACTATGTACATTAAAATCAGGGAAAAAATACAGTCCACATTCCTTTCCCCATCTCCTTATCCCACCCCCTCATCCATAGCATAACCAAACAGTCTTGTACAAGTGCATAAACTTCCCCCAAATCGTATGAAAAAGAGAGAATTTCCTTTCTCTCCTATAGATAATTTTCTCCATTCCAGCCACCCTGTGCTTTTTTCAATCCAAATCTCAATTTTCAGTGAGACATTAGATTTCCATCCTGTAAGGATAATTTTTTTCCCCATCACAGCCCCACGAAATAGTCCTTTCTTTTGACAAGTAGTTAATTCTTCAAGCAAATCATCTCCACCCAAGATCAATGTCTTCAAATCATAATCAATTTTCACCTCCAATACCTTCTCACAAATTGCACTGAATTACAGCCAAAAACCATGCACCCTCACACAATCCCACATCATATGTTCCAGTGTTCCGACTTGATGCACACAACCCCAACATTCACTCGTGTCTGACAGACCGCTCTTATACAAACGCTCTGGGGTCCAATATACCCTGTTTAAGATTTTATCAACACTTATCACAATCTCTGCATTGGCTTCCAGTGGCTGCAAGGATTACGTTCAAGACCCTCTGTATTGTCCGCAAGGCCTTCTGGGGCCTTGCTCCTCAATACCTCCAACTCTCTCTTCGTAAATACCTTCCTACTCAAGTTCTTCGCTCCTGCACCTCCAACTACCTCAGGGTCAGTTGCTTCTCCAAGCAACAAGTTGGGGTAGATCTCTTTCTTTGGCTGGGGCCACTCTCTGGAACAGCCTCCCTGCTTCTCTGAAAATTGAGGATAACCATATCCGATTCTGAAAGCACCTTAAGACCTTCCCCTTTGCTTCTGCCTTCTCTCTTCCTCTCCCCTGCTTAATTCCTGTCTGATATTGCACTACTCACCTAGCTGCCCTCTGATTTCTGGCCCAGGTCCTTACCCGCCCAGTTGCACACCCGCATTGCCTCCCGGAACCCCTTGCACTTGGGTCTGTATCTGTAACCCTACAGTCCCCCCCACCTGCACCTTTGGAAACCTGCTGTCTGCACTTACCCTTGCACCTGCCACCTGCTGGCCGCACGTCTCGTTATTGTTTGGATCCCATCTACAGCACTTCCCCCTCCCCTTTCCCCTGGCACTTTTCCCCTACTCTGCACTTGCGCGGTCTCAATGTCACTTGGCATACTATGAGTGTTGTCTGTCCTCCCTCTGTTCCCCCTTCCTTGCCTTGCCACGCCTTGAAACACTTGTGTATAGGTGCGTTACAAATGCCATATCATATCATCATATCATATCATATCATGTGTACATGGCACGTAGTAACAACTGCTCTGATGTCAACGAGAGATAATCTAGGAAAGACAGGGACTGGCTAAGATCCCACATGACGCTGCGGTGAAGCGAGATATAATAAAGGTCTGCTCATGTTGACACAGTGCTCCCTAGGAGCATGCACTTGGGGTAAACACAGAAGTAGCACCAATGATGTGTTGATGGGCCCATTACATATTTACAAGGACTTTGGGTACAACTATAACGTCTTCATTCTTGTGTATAGCTCCACCATGACACGAGGCAGAGTGTACAGCATGTCACCAGGAGCGGGGAACGACTAAAGCCATATGAGTCCTTAACCAATATTGAAAACGTGCGTCCATTTAGTAAATTAGGGGTTGCTAGGCGCTACAGGTATCTGACCCTAAGGCCATCACCCATAACCAATAACAAGGGATCCCCAACAGAAAATGCCTTGCAGCCATTGAATGTATTTAATATGCACACAGATACTTCTACTGTATTCATGAATCATTTGGGATATGCAAATTAATTTTAGTATAGAACCAAACTCACAAAGCTCTCATTTTCTCTTCATTTCACTTCCTATTTCATGCTGAGCTGTGGCACCAGTGAGGTACCTCGGGCTACCCAAGAAAACAGCATGGTGCACATGCAAAACAGGGGCGTTCTATAGCTAGTGCCTACAGAGCACCTTCTTCAAGATACACAGTACTGTGTGTGGGCACCTGCAGAGTGTCCCCGAATCTATACACATTTTTTTTATATGAGGTGTATAAAAAGACATTTTACCTGGGGTTTACAAGGGCAGATAATGTCTGATTTCCTTCTAGAGGATGTCACTTAAAGTGTTGTAGATCCCTTGCTCCTCCAGAATTTGCTGTAACCAATGACAGTGTGAGAGGACTCCTGTACATTATGTGTTGCAGAACCCTCAGACATTAATATAGCTCAAAATATTAAAGGCACTTTGAATCCCTCACTCTTAACATAAAATAAGGAAGGAATGCTTCAGGAGCTTGTGGAGAGCTGACCCTTTGAGAACACATACGAGGATGGTATGGTTAGGGGTCTTGTGGAGCCCTCAGCCTCCGAGAACACACATAACAAGGAATGCTTAGAGGTGTTGTGGATCCTCACCATCTGAGAGCACACAACCTAGTACTCTAAATCTCTCAGCACTGATCGGCCTACTGGACCCTCACCCCTTAACAGAAAATAACACATTTGAGTGTTCTGTGTATTTGCCAGTCAGTCCATTCAGCACACTCAGATCTCTGACACCATGTTTGCCAGGGCGCTACCTGAGACAGTCCCCATGTAATCTCCTACTTGATTGGCATTCCATACAGTCAAGCACAATTCTGCCATTGTATGTTGCAGGGCTCCCTACCCACCTGAGAAGAGAATGTGCCGTGGGCCTCAACAATATCTCTTGTCGGTCCCAATTGCATTTTCTATCATCCTCTACCTCTCTCATGGGTCTTCTCCAACTGATTCAGTGTCCACTTTCAATGTGTCTTCCCTTGTTGTGTAGCATTGGACATAGAAGTGCCACCTAAGGTAAACGCCACTTACCATAGTGAAAGCATGCTAGCAAATGAAACACCTCTGATGTCCTCGTCGGGCACAGGAAGGCTGGAAAAGGACCTGTTTCAGGTCCTGCCATCGATGATACAGTACGAGACAGCTACTCTATGATTAATTATAATAAGACCTGTGGTGAGGGGACTGGGAGTAGCTTTGATTTATAAAACATCTCTAACTATAAAAGCCTCACCAGGTTTTGTTTTACTTACCGGAGAAGCTCTAGAAGCCACCATTCAGGTCTACCCTTAACGCAACATTAAGCTGCTGATAATATACCGTCCACGTAAACATAACTCTACTTTTGGAGGGGCTTTGATTGATTGGTTGCTATCCCTGACCAAGACGCCTGTGCCATTGGTTCTAGTAGGGGATTTTAATATGGATCTACATGAACTACGAGACAACAATGTAGTACAATTGAAACATGACTTAGCTGACATAGGTTTGATACATTTGGATTTACCCAAAACACATATTAAGGGAAGAGCCTGGGGCTGGGTGTTTGCACATAATTTGAGCCTGGAGAACCATTGAACATCATGGATCGACTGGACTGATTATGACCTTGTAACATTCACTTGTCCAGTTAAATCTGTCATCAGCTCATCTAATAATAATTGGAAGCATATACAGAAATAAACTGTCAACAGAGACACTGAATCCTTTGTTTTCCAAATCTGAAATCTGCACAAATTATATAGCAGTAACTGCAGTATCAAACTTGTTACAATTGTATAGCACGACAATCAAACAGATAATTTATGAGGTAACCCCTATTTAACATAGTCATCAAGATAGAACACAAAGGAAATACATGGTTCATGAGGCGTTGGCTTATATGAAAAAAGAAGTTGGAGAGCTGGAACATAAATGGAGACATAACCCTAATCTACACAATACCTTGACTGAAATGCCTTAGAGCAAAATGTAGGATAGCAGTTACCATGGCAAAAAAAGTGCCTGGCGCGAATAGATATTAAAAGCTTACAACTCTAATAGGGCCATATTAACATTTCTGCAGGAGCAAAATGATAGTTCAGATCAAAAGTGCTTGAAAACGAAAACTGGTGCAACCAAATGCAAAGATCTTTTAGGAAACAACTAAGTGAGATTAGGAACAGTGTCCTCTCATGTCAGCCAGACAATGCATTTAATTTGGAAACATAGATACCCCAATCCCTCAATACACTTGAGGTGAATAATTTGAAGAGGCAGGCTGAAACTGACAATAGGAACATGCAAGCGGCGAGCAGTGGATATGGTGGGTTTATTGCCTTCAGAAAAATCTCCATATCAGAGACTAAATATATAGTCTTGTTCCTAAATACCACTAATTGCTTAGGTGATCTGTGTAACCCCCATATAGTTAAATCCTGCATTGTTGTTTTGGCTTTTATTATTATGAAGATTGTGAATAATTATTTTCACACTTCTTCTATTCCCGAGGTTTTGAAACGGGTCTGGGTAACACCATTACTTAAAAAGTCCACACTGGATCCTGAAAATCTGGAACTACAGACCAATCTCCAACGTGCTTTTCCTGTTAAAAATAATTCTGGATAAGGTATCAAAAATACAGTGACAAGATCACCCTGAAGACAATGTGATCAGAGGAGATAGGCAATCTGGTTTCAGGCCCCATTGTGGGACTGAAGTAGCGTTACTGGATGTTAAAGACAGCTTGCTCCAGATTAATGATGAATTCAGTACGGTTATGCTGATGATGCTGGATCTATCTGCAACGTTTGATACTCTGGACCACGCTATCCTGTTAAATAGACCAATGGCGGTCACTACTTTGGCTGAACCTGCAGTAGACTGGTTCAGATTGTTCCTTATCAACAGAAAATCTAGAGTGAAAGTGGGGGGGGGGGGCAGGTTCTCAGATCCAGAGACCATAAACTGTGGAGTCCCACGGGCCTCGTGTCTCACCCTTGTTCTTTAATATAAAACCGTTGCATGACCTACCTACCTACCTCGAAAGGGCTCCATATTCCAGAATTATGCAGATGACACGCAATTGGTTTTTAGGTTAATAGGTTCATATGTGGACAGCATGTGTTTTTTAATCAAGGGGACATTTACAGCACTCTGGACATTGGTCCCCCAAGGGCGTTCCCACTAACAGCACATTGAAACTATAGCAATGGTAAAATTGGCACTATACGAATGACAAGTACAATACAATATCACAAGATCGATGTCAGCTAACTGGTTGAGTCTTAATCAATCCAAAATAGAAATACTCCATATTCCAATATTTAAGATCATATATAAGGAGCGAGCTTCCAAAATGTGTGGTTCTCGATGATACTTGCTGCCCAGTGCAAGTGTTTGAACAAGTAGAGTCGCTTTTGTATTATTTTCGGATTCTGCTCTGTTGCTTGCCTCACATTTCAGCCATCGTATAAGCATGACACATAATCGGAAGATCTTAACACCAATAAGGCCTTTGATTTCAGAGGATAAATGCACCACATTAGCCAAGGATATTATAGGAGCAACATTAGACTATGGCGATTGCTTTTTTGCAGCGTTAACAAAATAGCCCATCATGAGATTACAAGATGGAAGGAAGAAAGCTGTATGTAACTTATTGTTTGGAAATAACAGTTATATTTGGATTTGAGTCAAATGGCTGAATTCAAACCTAGAATTTGCATATATTTGCTCTTTGATTTTAAAACATGCTGCTACTCTGTTTGCTGAACAGCTTATGATACAAGTATAGTTTGGTGTGTTCTCTGAACGTTGAATAGGGTTGCCAATCTTTCAGAGCCACACAAGGATTGAATGGACCTACAGGGTCGTGTATAGTGCAAAGAATGGAGGTTGAGATGAGAGGAGTGGGTTACTTGTTACGTAAGGGAAAGGTTGGGTCATTGGCAGGGTTGTTAAGAGGACACACATTGCAGACATTAAACTGATACCCTGCAAATGGATTGGGAAAAAGGTGTACACCCTGCTTGAGCCTAGCCCTGGGCCATTGGTGGAACCCAGATCTTGAGGTAGCACCATTCCTATAAATATGAACTAGCTGAAAGCTTTTTTTTAATCCACATCTATTAGTAGTAGCATTATGGTAGAAGATATGTCACTTTTCTATAGTCCCATCTCTTTCTAGAATGCATCGCTTTGATAAGTCTAAGGGACAAATATCTAGCTAGATTTAACACAATGGGTCAATTGGGGGCTGATAATATTATCTGGTCACAGTGCCTTGCTATTACCAATATTAAGGATGGGCTTGGTGTGGCGGGCTTTATTAAAGCTCTAGATTTGTATGCCCCCATTTCATGATTATGCCTGTCTATATGAAATTTTTTAACTTCTGTTAGTTCTCTGGTATAAGCTGTCTTTTAGTTATTTGAAGATGTATTGTGTATTTTATATTTCAATTTACTATGCTGAATCGCAATTGCACTGAATCTTTTAAAATGTGTCCCTTACTTATGGAAATTGGATCTTTGTTTTTTATGTTTGTTTTTTGTATGTTTTTTTTTGTATTAACTTTAAAAAAAACTGATTGTATACACGAAATTTAGATGTAATGAATGATTTCCTTTTTTTAAACTTTTTTTTGTAAAGGTTTCTTTTGTAAACCACATACAATAAATAAATAAAATAAAAAAAATAGTCCCATGGTCACTTATAAGTGCTCACTGATCATGCCATATTCCCTGCTCTGAACCACAAAAAGACTAAGAATTCAGGGTAACTTTGAGGGAAACTACCAATATGTGTAGCCTACTGCATTGGAACAATAATGCAACAATATCAACGCAAAACATTCTGATGTTAGCTTATTGGCAGGAGTCAAAGCTTGAAATTTTATCGAAGACAAAAATGAACAAAAACGTACTGAAGGTTCTAAACCTTACTCACAGTAGGCATTTTGAACAGTCCTAAAGTGGCTACGGTAGACTCAAATGGGAGGACTAGGATTTTCTTCACCTGGTGGTTATCGCCGCTAACAGAAAACCACATGACTTATCCAGCTCGTTTCGTACTATTTGCCTTGTAGACAATGAGGTGGATAGGCCTTAGCTCTTAGCATCTTAGCTCTTAGAGCATATTCAAATTCTATATCACCTGTCACCTAAAGCGGTGTCCAGTTAAAGTACCTAATACAAAAGGATTGAATGCCAAAGGGTCGACTCAATTTGACCTAAAACCAAAGGGTCGAATTGTTTTGGGTTTCCATTTTTGAAAGAAAAGGGGGTTTGGCGGGGACCCCCCCCCAAAAATAATTAAAAAAAAAAAAATCGACCCATTGGTTTTAGGTCCTTTTGATTCAACGCTTTTGGCATTCGATCCTATGCATTCGAAACTTTGACCTATAACCACCTAAAGGGAATCCGTGGCGCATTTTCCTGTCTTCATCTGTTGTTTGAAAGAAAAAAATCATTTCATTGTGCTTTTGGTTTTAAGAAAATACCTCTGACCCGCAGTACATCCTAATGCAATACAATCTATTTCATTCTGATGCAACACTCGGGGGGTGACAATGGAATTCATGCAGCAGGAGCTGGAGGTAGCTCCTGCGTGTCAGGATTTCCGTCTAGCCAACAGCTACACCTTGTTACCTAGGAACTATTAAAGTCCAGTCTCACTAATGGAGTGTCTGAAAGATGGTGGAACTTAATTATATTCCAAACTCTGGAACGCACCCAAAAATACACAAATTACCATTGCTGTGTTGCTCTGTCTTTTGGGTTCCATGTGATATTTTTTCCGCAAAAATATCGCAATGCAAAAATATCGCCATATTTTTGCGGCGAAAATAACACATGGACCCTGCGGGGGACACCCCCGCAACTCCTGCATCATTTTTTATGTGCGGGGGACACCCCCGCAACCCCTGCACCTAAGAAATTTCGCCACCAAAAATATCGCCTATGGCCGTTCCCGACGACCGTATGTACGGCGATATTTTTGCTGGCGAAAATATTACCCGATACCGTCTTTTGCGCTATTGCCCACTGTTTCTGTTGAATGCTCACTCTCTGGCCATGTTGCTTTATATTTCTTCACTTTTGACATTCTTTAAATGGCTTTCCGTTTTGTTTCGTTTGCATTTCGATTTTACCAGTTCTTCAATCTTGTTGCTACCCCTCCGTTAGTCTTTACCGATCTTTGCTCCTATATCATAACTCTGCCAATACATCTGTTACAGCATTAATCTCTGTTTACTCACTTTACTGACACCTTTTTATCTCTGTTGACACCTTTTTCTGTGATGTGACCTTACTAACTTTCACTCTGCTGCTGCTAGAACAAGGCACTAAAACATAGCATGCAACAAATCTGACTTCCAAATGAGAAGCAACTATAACTTTGTGTCCATTACATATGACCATTCATTCTATACACGTCTTCTAGAGATTTACTAGTACACCAGACACACAATGCCGGGTAGGTATATTTGTGTTGCGGCATTTGGCTTGGGGAGCTCAAAGTAAATGAAATGAAATTATATTTTATTTATATCGCGCTCGTACACAAGTGTTTCAGAGCGCGACCAGTCAGAAAGGGAGGGGAACAAGGGAGATTAAAAAAAAACAGAAAACAGCGATCTTACTAGGCCCAGTGACATGTAAGAAAGCGCAAGTGGAAGGGAAAGGAAAATGGGGGAAAAGTGCAGGGGGGAGTGGAAAGTGCAAAGCAGAGGAGAGAAAAACATAAATAAAATATTAAATAGAATAAATAATAAATAAGGGCTTTAAACCGTGGTAGTGCGGCCAGCAAGTGGCAGGTGAAAGTTAGTCAGAAAGGTATATCTGATAAGTGCAGAAGAAACGTGGGAGGGGGACTGTATGGGTACAGATACAGAAACCCTAGTGCAGATGGTGGCCTGGAGGCAGTGCAGGAGGGTGGCAGGGTGAGCAGATACCTGGGCCCGAAAGAACAGAGGGTGGCCAGGGGCACAATGCCATGTGAAGAAACAGATCAACAAGGGAGATGGGGGGAAAAGGCAGAGGCGAAGAGGAAGGTCTTGAGAAGTTTCCGGAAATGAAGATATAAAAGTAGCTGTTTATATCAAGCTAAGTAGGGCCCTGTAGGCCCTATCCAGGAGCTAAATAGCTCCCAGCACTTTAAAACACAACAATTGAATCTATTTCGTAGTGCTCACCATTACACACCTTTAAAATCAGTGTCAAGCTAACTGGGGCCTTCTAGGCCCTATCCAGGAGCTAAATAGCTCACAGCACTTTGGAACCCAAAAAGGGACTCTATTTCGTACTGCTCACTATCACAAACCTTTAAAATGATAACATCAATAACAATTTATCAACACCATTTTTCAAATCTTACTGATAAACCTAACAGGTAACGTCAGTGAATTATGGTTACACGCAAATAATCTAGACCAGAACCTCATAGAGGTCAAACACTCCTTTTCGTGTACAATGTTTCTGAGGTGAAGAAACTGTAAGTCACTAGCACCAGGAAAATCGAGAAACACATGTCTGCATGTTTCAGTACAACTAGTAGCTGTGCAAAGTCTACAAAGTTGTCTTTCAGGGTCTCTTCCCCTTCCAGGTAGACCTGATTTCTCTTGTAGCTAGTAGGTTAAAATGAAACCATAGGAATGTACGTGTGAGGGTACACATGGACATTTGCATAAATACAATGAAAGTCGACCCCTCCCCTTTTTCTCTAATGCCAAATCCTTATGTAATGTATACATAGAGATCACCCCTTTGTGTCAATCCAATCCATCTGAGTTTCTTCTTTATGGACCTTGGATTATCAATTAAGTTTTCACAGTCAGTCCCCAAGCAAGTGAGAAGTATCTAACATTTCGGACTTGCTTAGCCTTCTTTGCCCTCCTGACGCAGTAATGTTCTTCAAGTCCACATACATGTTTGTTTGTTTGTTTATTTATTTGTAGCGTGCATCCGACCCAAAGGTATCAGGGCGCGGGAACAAGAATACTTTAGGCTTACAAGATGCTTACAGGTTACAGGTTACATAAACAAACATGCAGATTAGTACGAATACAGCAGGTAGTACATACGCATTACAAATGAGGATTCAATACAGTAGGTAGTACAAATGCAGTGCAGGTGCGGGTCACGCACGAAGGTCAAAAGTCCAATTTGTTTGCCAGGTCAACTAGGTCGTAGGGCTGGACTATAGGTCATTTTCTTTAAGCCACTTAATCACATTTGTTCTAAAATGTGGGTATGACATGGAGTTCACTGGTGAAACCAGAATTTTGTGATACAGAGTAACTTTACAAATGCACTCAGTGGGCCTAAACGTAACTCATTTCTGATTACTGAGGCGGGAACACAGTTGGGTAAGGGCAAAACTCTTTTTCACCGGGTACCCTCCTGCTTCCCAATTCATCCCAATCATCCAAATACCAAAGCTCCAGACTGCAAGTAATACGTGGAATGACCTTTCTGTTGTAAAATTTGAGCAATGGGATACATGAGAAATTGCAGAATATGGCTTTTAGGTGCTTCATTTGAGCTGAGAGGAGACACATTTTTGTTTTCAGCAAGTGGTACAGTGATATCAGATTTGATATATGATATATCTAATAACTTAAGTAGGTCAAATGACCAATCACCTCCAATTTAGTCCCCTTTATAACAAAATTTGGATCTTGATGTTCTGTATTTGTTAGAGAAACTATTTTGGTTTTTGAAGTGTTTATCTCTAACTTGTTTTCCTTTGTGTAAGTGTAGAACGTGTTAATCAGAAGTTGCAGCCCCACTGAAATTTAGTAAAACAGAGCAATATCCTTGGTGTACGCAAGCCAACGAATGCTCAGTCTGCCCAAACTAGGTGGAAAACTGTGGGTTCGTTCATGTTCTTTATCTAGATAAACAAGCAGGGTGCTAGCAACCATCCCTGTCGTAGAACTCTGTGTTGCAATCTTTTAGGACAGCGTCCCCTGGCAGTTCAATCTTATCCCTATGTATGTGTTAGAATGGATATGATTAAGAATACTTAGTAACCCCAGTGGTAGTCCTGAGGCTGACATTTTGTTCCAGATGCGGTTGACCTAGTCGAATGCAGCGGACATATGAATGGTAGCTGCGTATATATACACAGTATTCTTATGCCGGTGTAAGCAAGCCAGGATAAATCATTCAAGTTGGTTCCAACCCCTGTCTTAAGGCCAGTCTGATGTGTCTCCGATTAAATCCTTGTCCTGAGCCCATTTCTCCAACTCTTTGAGTAGAGTGGCTGCAAATATTTGACTGTTTATGTCTATGAGTGATGTTAGTCTATAGTTGAATGGATTGCATATATTCCTCTTTTTTAAGATTGGGACACTGTGTCCAATGTGCAGAGTTACAGGTAAATATCTTGTAAGTATTATTTGTTTAAACAATACTGTAAGAATCCCTGCCCACATCTGACCAAGCTTTTCGTGATGCCATTGGTCAAGCTGTCTGGGCCTGGGGCACGAGAAGTCTTAGGGCCTCATTAGGACCCTGGCACTCGCGAATGAAGGGGGCCGGTACTGGACCGGCCCCCTTCATTACGGGAGCGCTGATTACGAGCTTCCCTTTGCGGGACTCGGAACAGACGCCTGGTAAAACCAGGCGTCCTTTCCGGGTCTTGTTAGGGGAAGAGGGAGGTAATAACGGGCCAGATGTAATTTGCCCTTTATTACCTCCCTCCCCATTCCCATTGAGCCCTATGGGGGATCAAATGGGAATGGGGAATGCCTCCTGCAAGGAGGAATTACCGGGTCCTCCTATGTCGGAATGACCCGTTTATTCCTCATTGCAGGAACCCGGTAATGGAGCCTGGTTTGGAGGCAGCCATGGAGCTAATAGATCCATGGCTACCTCCAAACTCGTAATGAGGCCCTTAGACTTGGAAATCAGATGTTCAACCCAGGGTTCAAAATTTGCACACACCACTAGCCATAGGCTAGTGAAATGTAACTCTTGGCAAGTAAGAAATGGTGTGCTTTGTCTATATATAGAATTGGGATGTGTGGCAGGTCAGAAGAAGAGCACAGACTCTGACTTTCCATCTCACTGCTGATGTTTATTAAGTGAAAGGTAAAAACTCCTATCTTTTCCTATGATCACGGTGTTCCCTACCCAACTGACGCGCACCTTGGTTAGTTTTGTTGTCGGTGAGAGCCCAAATCAAGATTAGTCCACTGTCCAAACTAACCTTTCCTAACCCAACCACTATTAGAACAACAAAAGTTAAGTTCAATAAAGTATCCTTGGGTGATTCTTGGTAACTACTTATTATCAAATCACACAGTTGTTATACTGGGTTTTACAAGATTTCAACCGTCTTTCACTCTATTGCTCTTTCTTTCCTTCTTGTTCTCTTGTTTTATTCTAGTTGTTTTTGCCCCTTTCCTTTCATGGGACAAGTTTATTCCTTTCTCTTCATTCAGATTTAAGACTTTCCCTTTATTCAATGTCCACTCTTTATCTTGACTGGGACGAGTTTGAGGCTTCCAGTATTGCTTCTCTTGTCCTTCATTCACTCTTAATACTATATCGCAACTAGGACGAGTATGAGTGTCCTAGTAATGATCCTCACTTGCTTCATTTACTCTTGATACTTTGTCTCGACTGGGACGAGTATGGGCGTTCCAGTAATGGTCTTCGGTCCCCCACCTGGGTATTCCGCTTTCCCCGTTACCTGGATTGATCTGGCATAACGTCACCGGGGTTCCTAACAGGCTGGGACCCTCTCCTTCACTTCTCAGGTTTGCTTCTTGTTTCTTCTCTAGTGTCACATAAGGTTTCTCCGTTCTTTATTAGGTCGGTTCGCTCCCCGATACCTCAATGGAAGTGGTATCGGTGTTTTTCACTGACCTCCTGGTCCACCACTACTAGCTTGCGGTCATGCCACCACTTATCTCTCGCTTAGGACGCCTTGTGTGCATCTCAGTTTCTCCTGTCTCTTCCAACGTCACAGGTCTGAAGTTGCTTTTGGGCTTCCCTCTAGCATCGGACGCCACGCATCCAAGTTTCCTTCAGCGTACCTCTGCCAGCTGATTCGAAACTCGTGGGTTCTCTTTCTACAAATGTCTCAACTTCTAAGTTTTATGATGCTGCTGTGGGACTTCCCGGCGTAAGTCCTTCTTCTCTGTTTGTTTCAGACTCTGTATTCTTCCATGGTTTTCTTTGTCTCAGTACCATATAACTTTTTTGCTTCACAGGTATAATTAGGGTATCCAGTCATTGCATCGAATACAAAGCATTGAATGCCAAAAGCATCGAAAACAATGCATCGGAAAAAAAGCATCGAATGCATTTTTTTCAACGGTAAAGTTTTTATTTTATTTATAATAGGATTTAAGGGGTAAAAAAACAGGGGTTGGGGGACCCCCCATCCCCCATTAAAAGAAAAAGATGCTAAGACATTCGATGCTGTGGCATTCGATGCAATCACTATAAACCTATAATTAGTGTTTGGAAGACTATAACAGATTCTGGTTTGTTCTTCATATCTTTCTTGACTTGATGTTTTTGAAGGTGAGCTAGTGATATGTTGCTGAGGGAGTTCCTCATAAGAACGTGTGTCCTTGTCCCCAGAGGGTGAGTCTTTGCCGGTGAGATCCCACTTGCCTCAACCCCTAAGGAGGGTATTGTGGAGCAGGCTCACCGCCTTAGCCTCACAGGGAAAGGCTATCCCCTGGGGAGAAGTACGGAATCCTGCGATCCGTCACAGGTGGCAAGTGACTTCTTTATGGCTGGCTACTAGCTTGCAACTTGAATTTTTGCCCCGTTTTCAACCTCATCACCAGCCAAGTGTAGGGTCCATTCACATGACTCGATATTTACAGGAATTGAAATGCAGATTTTTTTTTGGTTTAGAATATAAATTCTCTTTGTGTTGAACCCATACATCCTCCAATATAGGGTTGGGCTGTAAGTACAATTGAGTACCTGGACCTTTGTTCCAAAATCATAAATGTGCTTGCTCAAGTAAGCTGACTACTCTACAGAGAAGTTGAGATTTGTGGTTGCTAATCCAGTTATTGTAGCTCTGTTTTAGAGCCTCATTTATCTGTGGTAGGGCAGTCCCTTAATGTTGGATTTTGCCAAAAGTCTAATTTATTAAATCCAGACTTAGGCTTATGGTTTCCATTATAATAGTTGGGCACTCTCAGCATAGATTCTGTAATAAATGTGTGGACATTTGCTGGGGCCAGCATGCTGCTTTATTCCACATTAGGTAGGACCCCAATAGTTTACCTAACTCTTCTGTAATATTATCTACTTTCTTGGGATGCAAACTAATACCGTTTCCTCCTAAATAGGATGTAAAAGGCATTAGACACTCTGATGAATGATGGACCACCAGCCCTATATCAACTGAGGCATTACAAGCCAGTCATGGTCACTTACGGTTGTATTATGGTAGTAGCATTCAAACTGTTTAAAAGAAAGTAAAGATTTAATGAATGTAGGATCACATTGCACCATTGTGTTAAGTCTGGGCCGGAGGATAATTCCCTGTTGCATTCAATTATGCATGCCCCATATGCCTAAGAAGTTTGCCTATTGAAAACGATCTTCACTTAAAATCTTATTTGTGTCTGTGCAACCGCTGTAAAAACAATGCAATTTCTCATCCAGGTCTGGACAAAATGTATTCAAGTCATCTAATAAGATATGGTTTTGATGCTCACTCCAATCCAAGTATGTACGATTTCCGCTGTTATAGTAGTAAAGTCCAATTCCATGTGGACTTGATTCCAGTAAACATGAATTAATAACAATTCTCTATACACTGATTATTGTTTTAAGTTCAATCTTACAGCAAAAAGACCAGGACAAGCGTCAAGCCATACTTCAGAGTTTGCCCCAATTTCTGTGTTAATGACTGCAGAAGACGGCCTGAAGACTGTCCCAGCGGCTCACACATTGCTTCCTGTAGAAGGGCCATAAACCCCATATAACGGGAGATCCCTCAACCGTACCTCCTGTAACATTATGATGTCAAACCTTTTAAAATCTGGAGGTTCTACTCAAATGTTAAAAAGGAGGATGTTTGACCTCGAGAGTACCATGACAAAACCGCCAAACATTTTTTGTTAAAGAAGTTGCTCTCCTATCCTACTCGTCGCCCCAGCAGGTTATAAAACTGAGGGTAACCAGGACCAATCAATGGTCAGGTAGGCTTCATACAACCCCTCTGAGACAAAGTGGAGCAACCTTTTGCTGGGAAAATCATTGTGGCAAGGCCTCTAGAGGACAAGTGGCCTGAAAAATGTGGTTCCAAGGTGGGAGTTGACAGTTTAGATTTTAAGACAGCATGCTATCTTTCTTTCGGACAAAATACGTCACTGCCAAGGCTCAAGAAGTTTCTGGCATTTTCTAATAACATAGCAGCCATTACTCTCTACTTCAAATGGACAAAAACTCTGTCAGTGCGAATATCATTCAGAAATTAGATCAACTTGACATCTTTAGAGTCCGTATTCTTTAGTCTGGGTATTTCGTAAAAGAAGAACACAATTTTAATTCTGTTCAGAACTATGAGCTTATTACTGTTTAATGCACATTCCAGGCCTAATTGTTTTCAAAATCAAAGTTTTTTTTTGTCATTCATGAATTTTGGTACTGTGAAGGTATCATGAAGCAAGACACAGACAACAGATTCAAAGTTCAAACAAAAAGGACTTTATTAACTCAAATGTCAGGATGGTGTAAGGCCTAACCTGCCCTATACTAAGGTGGGATTTTCCTACCTAAATAAACTAAGGCTAGCCAGTAAGTTCAACTTAAACATCTGTTTGTGTCCAAAACCTATACTTTCTCTCAGAGCTAAAGTTAAACAATGTGTAGGGTTGTCAGTAGCCAAAGTAACAGTGTCCAATCTAAAGTTCTGAGCTTCTTTTCTTCTAGCTCCAGGCTTGCTCTTGGCTCCCTTCAAAGGGTCTTGGGGCTCCATTATCACAGTTCCTCAGAATGGCCTTGGGGTGCCCTTCCCCAAGTTCAACACAGTTTCACAAGGCTTGAAAGTCACAATTAAATCCACTTGTGTAATTTGCCTTTTCTTTTCATCCCTTGAACAACTTTTAGGCCGACCAGCCTCGACCTCTTGACTGTTGTTGGGTTACTCCAAAGAAGGTTTCCTCGGTCTAGGCGCAGTTGTCGGACCACGCGGTCCACCCATCACAGGTCATGCAACTGATAACCCTTGGTGCTTTACCACAGTTTATACTTTCTCATAGGACTTTCTTAACAACACAGGTTTCCTTTCTGCATTTGTGTTATTTATTTATTTTTGCATTTATAAAGTGCACAAAGCAGCCCTCAGGCATCATGGTGCTGTTACATGAAATGCTTACTTAGTTACAGGAGACAGAGAAAGTACAGCCTGTCTGTGGTTCGTGATTACAGTGAACCTAAGGCCAGACGGGTAATAGTTAAGCGTGAAAGGTTTACAGCTGAGTGGGAGGGGCTCTACGGTTCGCAAGTTACAATGGAACCGGTCACAACTAATACATTCTGAGATGCAGGTAACGAGGGGATGAGCCCGGATGTGTAAGGTGAACTAGTTGAAGAGCCTTGTTTTGAGAGCTTTGCGGAAGGACAGGTGCATGGTCTCATTCCTAAGGGTATTTGGGAGGGAATTTCATTGTTTAGGAACTAGGAAGGGGAAGCTGGTGCCGCCAGCTTTGGCCCGTTTGATGGAGGGGATGTTCATTTGGTTAGCATAGTGTGCGCGTATGGGTCTGGTGGAACTAGCTGGGACTGCTTTCTCTGAGAGGTAGGAGGGGGCAGTGAGGGATAGGCATTTGTGGGTTCTGGCTAAGGTTTTAAAGATGATGCGTTCTTTAAAGGGGAGCCAATCTGCAGCACGCATAGCATGGGAGATATGCTCCCTTTCGGAAATGTTATTTTGAATAATTTGCAGTCTGTTGAGATTTCTTACAGAGGTTCCAGCAAAGAGGACATTGCAGTAGTCCAGTGTTACACCAATGGTAGCCCTTGCTATTGAGAGATATTTCTGTGTGGAAAGGAAGGGTTTTTAACTGCGTTGATCAATTTTGTTGTGAAAGATGTCGATGAGGCGATGGCGCTCACTTGGCGTTCATGGAAAGTGTCGAGTCAAGGTACACCCCCAGGGTCTTGACTGAAGGGGAGACTGTTTTGTGTGTTGTCAATGGTGAAGGAGCTATATTGTTTATTAAGCTTTTTAAGTGTTTCTTTCGGGCCGACTAGGAGGATTTCGGTTTTATCCCCATTAAGGCAGAGCATATTGGCTGTCATCCAGGTTTGGATGGTGGTATAAGTATTGAGCAATGTTTTGGCATCAATTTCGTATGAGCCAGAGAGTGGGAGGAGGACCGGAGTGTCATCGACATAGTTCGTGTATGCTATGCCGAGCGCGTCGATCTTGTCAAAGAGCAGCATTGTAAATATGTTGTACAAGGTGGGCGAGGTACAGGAGCCTTGAGGGACTCCACAGTGAATGTTGGTGGGGGACGCGCAAGCCTGCTCTGAGAACACTTTCATGGCTCCTCCTTCGAGGAAGGAGGTGATCCAGGTAGTGGCTTCAGGACTGAATTGCGCAGATGTAATGAGATGTCTGCAAAGGGTCTTATGATCCACAAGGTCAAACGCGGCAGATAAATCCAGAAGGAGAAGTGCTGGTTTGGCTTCGTCCATGATTTCCGCTAGTTGATTTTTAAGGTCCAGTAATGCTGATTCAGTTCTGTGGCCAGGGCGGAAGTCTGATTGTCTCTTTCCCAAGATGCTGTTGGTTTCAAGGAAGTGCTGGATTTGGGAGTATGCAGCTTTGTCGAGAATTTTTAGCACAAATGGGACTGTGGTGATGGGCTGGTAGTTGTTAGGGGAGGATGGGTCTAGGGAAGATTTTTTCAGGAGAGGGCATACCCAGGCCTCTTTAAGGCATGATGGGACAGTGCCAGATGCAAATGAGGCATTTATGAAGGCTTGCAGGAAGGGTGCTAGTGTGTCGGCGCAGTCTTTAACAATATTGGCGGGCAGATATCACCTTTGCAGTTGGATGGTTTTATGTTATTGTGTAGGGTCAAGAGTTCGGTTTCTGAGACGTCTCTGATGGAGAAGAGTGTTTTATCAAGGCGGGGGTGATGGCAGAGGGCGAGATGGGTGGGTCAGTACTGGTCATGGAGTTCTGGTGGGATCGAAATTTGCCCTGAAGGACGCCTATTTTATTGAGCATAGGTGATTGAATGCTTTCGCACCATGATTCATCTTTGATTACGTCTTGGGTCCTGGGAGCTGGGGTAGCTAGCTCCTTGTACTATGGCAAACATCTCTTTAGAATCTGATTTGGCAATGATGATTCTTGTGTTGAAAGAGTTGGATTTGGCTAGGATAATGGCACTTTTATATCGGGTAGATAGCATTTTGAAATCCTCTTTAGTGGAGCCATTAGGATTGGATTGCCATTTGTTGAGCGCGATACGCTTGAGCTTGCGTAATTCTTGAAGTTCCGATGTGTACCAGGAGTTTGCATGCCTAGTTATTTTGGCTTTCTTTCTTTCACGAGGAGCTACGGAGTCGACTGCATTTTTGAGCATGCGGTTGTATACTTCGGCTAGAACGTCGGGATCATTGGATAAGGAGGTTTGAGGGCTGCACCTCCAGATAAGGTAAAAAGTTGGCTTTGGTCAGTTTGCGGGCGCATTGGTGAATTTATACATGCACTTGTTCATCTGATGCACTTTAATGGCCTCTTGCCTCTATACACATGTGACTTCTACACATGTTCCTTGCTTTCATACTGTCCAATAGGTTTCTGTTTTAACACACTTTTCACTTTGTTTGCCAGTGCTGTTTCTTTAATTTCATCTTGTTCACAAAAGCACATCACATTTATTTATTTAATTGTTTTTTATAACGCACCTAATACCATACATGAGTTCGGTTTCTAAGCACGGATCTGGGATTCGAACCTCTGTTAATTTGCGTTGACTTGCTTCCAAGACCAGTGCTTTGCCCCAGTACTATTCTGTTTCATTCCTGCAATATTCTCATGTCATTACTTCAATTCAGCATTCAGACTTTTACATGCTTGTAAAGTTCATTTGATATTCAATATTTCATCTCGGTCTTCCGACCCATTCATTATTATTCAAAAGCTTGTTTCATATTTGGCAAATCATATGGTATTCAATAGTTTTTTTCGTGCTCCGGACCCCTTTTCCTTGTATTTCTTTTTGTTCGGCATTAGTCGTCACCCACACCATGCCTCAGAGTGCCCCGGCCTGAGTGAACCTTCCCTGTCACTCACCGGTGTGCGGCTGCTCCTATGAGTGCACTGGTTGCCGTTGCAGGTTCTCGTTTTCTCCTTGCGCACTTTAGAGGCGCTCCAGAAAGCAGCGCTCGCTCTCTCGGGTCTTTCCTGCAGTGGTCGGTGGCTCCTTGGTGTTCCCCACTCCAAACGGGAAACACAGCAACTGGCTTTGCCCAGACCCTCTCGGAGCCTGCAATGGCCCTAGTGTCTTCCTAACTTTCCTTCTTTCAGTGTCCTTTTCACCGGCGCAGGTGTTGCCTCGTCCACCTGGGATGGCCATGCTCTCCGGACCAGCTGCTTCTTTTGTATGCCGCTTCTCTCCCTTTTTATACACCTGCAGCATTATACCAGGTTGCAGGGGTGAGAACTCAGTTTCACCTGCCAGACCATAGTTATTGGGACATGCCTGACCCTCACAGTACTCCTCAGGCCTCTTACCCATCCCAGTACCAGGTGGTGAAATGAGCTGTTAGTGTTCACTACTCTTAGTCGCCTCTTCCTCGTCCCAGTACTATCATGGTTTACATTAGTGGAAATTAGAAAGATGGTTTACAATATGAAGGCAGGGGGAGGGTGAGGTTGATTCTCATCAGAAAAGGGGGATACCATGTCTCGCCTGCGGATATCCTCTCCCCAAAGACCCTCCACCTAGGTAATCCTTCCTCGCATCTCCACTCCCGGGTTCAGGATCCAAAAGCGATGGCCTTTCTCTGTCCACCTGAGCAAAGGATCCAAGGGGAGTAGGTGTGAGGATACCCTCAGGTTTCTCACAGTACTGTACACTTTCTGTGAAATCTGTCGTTGACATTGGTATACAAGTAAAGAATCTGAGGTAGGAGCAGCACTGTTGAGGGTCCTGTGAACTGAATTAGAAGAGTTCTCAGATCCACTTAGAAGCTGCTCTTGCGCCTCTAGTTTGCACATATCAGATTCTAATGAGGAAGTCTGGGTTATCCTTTTAGGATTTCTCAAACTATTAGGTGATACGGCCTCTTGTTGATTTGATGGCGGTCTTGCGCTTGCTTTTCTATTTCTTTGTAAATGTAGCATTGTTACACGCCTTGGCCTTATTAGATGACTTCTGAGATTGAGTCCATTGAATTGATTACTTCTAATTAGGTTTTACATTGCTGCATCACCTTTGTTTTTAACGTTGCAAAGGAATTTCCTAGAAGACCTGTTTAGTGAAGTAAATGGTGTATTGCCGGAGCCCGCCCTCTCCACAATTACCAAATGTTCTGTTTATTGTTCAGATACTGCTGTAAAAGAATGATTGATTTGTGGGGGGCTCGTTCTCCCAATTTTCAAGTCTGCACAATCCCCTATAAACTGACCAATTGCAATTGTAGCTCTGAACAGATGTGTTTCGTGCAGTTTTATTAACAAGTTCAGGGCCAAGTTGTGTGCAGAGCTCAAATTGGGCCCCTGTTTATTTGGGTCTTGCTATGATTCAAACATATCACACAAAGATTTTCCCACTAGGGGACTCGTCTAACAAAATGAGGAGTTTGAGTACGTAGATAAATGTTCCGAAATAAATGGGGGTTGGGGGTCAAGGATAGCGAGCCCCTTATAAGAGATCAGAACAGGGACTCTGTAAGGGGCACTTGGTCTTGTGTTTCCTCATTGACAGAGGTGCCTTGTTTAGATGTGAAAATAATCTGAGTGCACAGGTATCGGGACTTTCAAGAGGGATTGGGCGTATTTCAATTATAGAGTTCACATTTGCAGTATTCACAATTTACAGACCGGCCACAGTCCTTTTAGATTTTTGGTGTGAAATATTTTGTAATCCTAGATTTTAATAGGCCCTTTGATGTGTTCACTCCATCCATAGGATTCAAACCGTCAGTTAGCTTCATGTTCAAAGGCAGAGGCTCAGAAGCAACTGGTTTCCCGGGAGCTCCCCGAGGGACTGACTATGCTGGAGGGATGCTCAACTGCGTAGATTGTTCATGGGGATGATGTATCTGGAGCCGGAAAACAGCTTTTCTTACCTCCACCAGCTGCAGTAACTGCACTTAGCACTGCACGCTGACGCTGTTGAAGTAAGTCCCTTCTTTTTATATGGAAGACATCTCGAAGCAGCAGCCTCTGAGCAGGAAAACATATCTGTACTGCAATAACTGCACTTTAAAGACTGCAGATAAGAATTTCATTTGTAGTGTTTATTTTGCTGTTTATTTATAGCAGTGGGCACTTTTAAGGGGTGACAAAGTAGTGTCAGGGTTCTTTCCCTTATAGCAGTGCTTTTGGATAGTGGTGACCCAGTTTATTACCCTTCCTTGTCCCTCGTTCATGTCTTAATCTGTGGGGCAGGGGAATCTCCAAAAACAATTTTGAAGTTCTGTCAGACATGTGGTCAAAATAACATTTCTATGGATGTCAAGCATCTTGATCCTCAATGAAGGATTGCAAGGTTGTTGGCACCCTCAATGGCAAGATCTGGATAGTCGCAGGCACCTAATTCATTAGTTTAATGGTTTTGCGTATCCTGGGTCAGAAGCCAATTCCTTGGTAGTTTCACCTTGGATTTCATGAAAAAGAAGTGTCTCTTGGAAAGGCACCTGGCACAAATGGGCAAGGTCTGATGAAATGCCCCTTCTGTGAAGGAAAAAAGGGTGGTGAAGGCACCAGTCCTAGCCCATCCTTCCAACTGTCCTCACCATCGAGCTATGCATCAATAGCTCCCTCCTCCACGAAGGCTGGTGTCTTTGCATGCCTATCATTGGATGCCTGTCATTGGTCCATGACTGTTACTTAACAAGTTATCAAGCAAGTCTCAGCAAGAGGTCCACTCATCCACGAAAACATCACCCACAGATAGCAATCAGTCTTCGAAGACTCCGGCATATGGCCTTGTTCAAAAAGCCCTTGTTGACTTATAATTCCAAGCACCATCACCCCTCTTTGATGCGCTTATCAACAGAGGCTTTGTGATAACCCTGTCACTTTCACCCTGAATACTCGTGTCAGCAAATTCCACAAAGTCAACTATCACATCAAACTGACCCTGTTGATGGAAAGGGCAGTATCTCTATCAACTACACCATTCATTGACAAGAAAATGAAACTGATCTGTCAGGTGGCCTAAAGAAAGAGTTGATATGGTGGTTCTAGACCATCTAAATCCTCCTTAAGTGCTGGTAGCTTCTACTTCTTTTTATGTGTGATCTGTATTCGTTCTGCATACTCTGCAGGCCCTCCTCGATATCTTAGGACACCACATCAATACTGACTTTGAAGTCTTGGAAGAGCTCTATGAATCTCAGCGTTCGGCATCCGGAATGTCGGATCTGGCAGTGGTCACTTCAAAGTGGTATGGTACATTCCGCGCAAGGCCTCCGTCTCAGCTGGCCCCTCAACTGCAGCCACAACTCCCGCCCCTGCAAATCCTTTAATTGCTACAGACACTTCACCCAGCTGGACAGCAGACTACCACCCAGAGCGCCTCAGCACTTGCTGAGCCATCTGTCCTGGCTCTACAACCACAACAACCAGACCGTCCATGCTTCATTCCAGCACACCTAATGCAACCCCATTGCCCAGCCAGAGCCCTCAAGGCCTTTTAGGAAAATAAAGATATTTTAAAAGTGCCAAAAAGTGTTTTCGACCCTTTTAATGTGTTTGCATACTGCCTGCGGCTAGGCTCACCTTATACTTTACAGGGTCCGAAATGTAGCTCCTGGTTGTAGCCTAGAAGAGCCTAGTTAGCTTGACACCAACAGCTACTAGGAGCTACTTGTGGCTCCCAGGCCAACACAAACACACCCATGTATATTTAACTATGTGCATTTGAGACAATCTATAAATAAACATTAGGACACATCTATATGACATTTAAAGCATACTAGCTGTTCCCGGCGTAACATATGTCCAGTGCACCAGATAGGATTTTGGAGTAAGAGTGTTTTACTCCCAATTTTTACAATTGGAGAGTAAGTCCAATTTCAAGAGTAAAAATGAGTTTCCTCCTTCGCATGAGAGTAACAAGTGCCTGACAACTATCCAATTTGTGCGTAAAATTAAAACTTTGTTAGAAAACAGTGACAAAACAGCTGTATTTCCAAATGGTTCTAAATAATTTATTGCACCTGTGGAAAATATTTTGCCCGCCCAAGAACCTTGTAGATGCATACTACGCAGCTTCATCTTCATGATACATGGGCACAAACTCTGTTAAGAGCTGCTACAGATGTCGTCTAGTTACATCGGGTGATTCATGAATCAAGTGCCTCACCCTACCAGCAGCACTTCTCTGCCTCTCTGGCCTAACATTGCTGTCTGGCACTAGCTGCTTGACAGCCATGCCATGTTTTTGCTCCATCTCACCTTCCCTTTGCTACTCTGTTTTTCCTGTCTCTCACTTTCCGCCGCTCTGTCTCTCACCCTTAAGTGTTGCGATGCCACGCTTTGCGGTCTGTTTCTCTTTCACACTGCCTCTTCTATCTCTGCATTCTATTGTTGCTGTTTCCCTCCTATATCTCGCTTTATCGGTTGATATAACTCCTCTGCCTCTCTCATGTCATTACTCTGGCTATATCTGTTTTTTCATGTTCTCGGTTGTGGTTGCTACTCCGTTTGATTATCTTTCTTGCACTGTCTCTTATGTTATTGGGCTGTCCGTTTCTAGTCTTGCTTTTCTATTTCCATCTCTCCCCACTTGCTGTTGATCTGTGTTTTATTTTACTGTCTCTAAATGTCTCTTTTGCTCGGCTTCTATCCCTCACTCCTATTGTGTGTTTGTCCTATTAGTAACTCTGTTTCCTTTCTCACTTTCTTTTTTGCCTTATCATGTAGCTCATTGCTCTCTCTTCCTGTTGCTCAAATTCCTGTTTTGGAGTGTCTAGCATCTGCTCTGTCCCTTTGCGCCCCACCCCACACACCTTTGTTCTCCTGTATTGCCGAGGGTCAGATTTGCTCTACCTCGCCTGTTTTTCTGTTTGTCTTTTAACATAGCACCAATAAATATCAAAAAGCTGAAAATGCCCTTTCCATTAGAAAATCTAATGCAGCTTTACCATTGGGTGCTCCTTTGTAGATGTGTGAAAACCTCCTTTTGGCCATTAGGCAGGGAATTATAGAGTTCGAGGTGTGTCTGACCCGATGCAATACTTGCTTGAATGCAGATGGTTTACCAACACTGTATGCCATTAGAAGTATAAAGCCCATATGAGCTGTGTGTTCTGAGCCATTGCAAGTATAGAAGCCCAACTGAGATGTGTCTGTTTTGAGCCGTTACAAGAATAGCAGCCCTGAAGAGCTGTGTTATGAGCAATCACAGGTATAGCAGCCCTGATGATTTGTGTGTTCAGAGCCATTACATGTTGAGCATCCCCGATGACATGTGTGTTCTGAATCGCTGAACATTTAGTAGTCCTTTTGATAAGTCAAAAGGTAAGTCAACTCTGTTTCAATTGAATGTTACCTGCATCTTAAACGCATACCTCTGATGCAGACTCATTAATTCACCTATCAACAGGATTTGAACTAACTGGTTACACAATAATCTCTGAAGAAGGGTTATTGACCCACTGAGCTGCCTTTCCCAACCGGCTGTTGACACTGAAAGGAACATAGCGTTAGGGCACTGGCAGTTCCATGTGAGGCTTGCCTGACATAAATTGCTTGTCAAAAGCTCCAAGCCTGTTTGAACTATCCTACATGAGTCAGGAGATTCATAATGAGGCTTTGAAATGTGCTAGATTTTTGGCAATGGGACTCAGTAATCGGACATGGGAGAAGCAGAAGTTTTGACAATGTCAAGACCGAGTAGAAGGGATTGAAGTATATGACAGCAATGCCATCTTCTCAGACTGTCTGCCAGTGTGCATCACACCAGCTCAGGAGGTTGGTGGAAAAAGCTCAGACACTGTTCTTGCTCAGTACTTAAGCTTGCTGCAGAAAATGCCAACACATATTCGTGCTTTGTCGTTACAGCAGCTCTGTTAAGAAATTCAGGCACTGTCCCAAAACACAGCAGTCCTGCTAAGAAATGTGGGCATGATGCAATTAGCCTGTTGTGAATATTTGGCATTGTGCCATGACATGCGTATAGCTTGAATATATAGCAGTCCTGTTGAGAGGTACTGGTACAATATGTGCCACTGAACATATATACAGCACTGCTTCTACCTGTATCCATTATACCTGCTTGCAGTGGGTGGTCAGAAAGGGAGTTAAAGTTCAGACCACATGCCTAGCCATTTGTTGCTCTCTAAGAAAACAGACTATGTCTAGTGCCCTTTTATAGACGCAAGCACATCCAATCTTTAGGCAAAAAAAAACACATCTTCATACAGAACACCAAAAACGTTTTTCCTCTTCGCAAAAGCCAAACAACTGCTTGCTGGGAGGCTCTTTTAAAACTTCAAGAGATCAAGAAGCCCAAGCCATTAAATTCAATTGATGTGCTTCTGTGATGAAAAGAAAACAAAGTATGAAATGCCCATGCTGCTGAACTGCGCTGCCTCTATTAAAGCGGATTAAGACTGAGAAAAATGAAGCAGAAATGCACCCCTTGTTTAAGACAATTTTCATTTTACACAATACTACATGTAAAAGCAAAGCGAAAAGCATGTTCATGATTCAAGATGCTTAAATAACACTATAACCTAGAAAAATGCAAATGCAAGCAGTTGAACAAAGTGAACAAAACACATTCCCTTTTAAATTACTCAGAAAGTATTATCTTGATAGAATCATTAACAGAGGAGATTGATACAAAAAATAAAACTGACCAGGACTCCTCCCAGTTGCGTCTTTGGATTTCTAAAGTAAACAGTGGATTTGCAAGCTGCTGCTAGCCAGGCTGTCACCAATGAGCTCCATGATTTATGGGGGTGCTGCCATTAATAGCCTGTGTAAGTGATACGCAAGGAAGAATTAAAAGGGCCGTATTGACAAGATTTCTGTTCGTACAAAGGCCTGATACCCACCTTATCTGGAGGGCTGCATACGCCGTTCCAGCATATCTTATCGGTCGGTAATTCATAGGGTCACTTTTGTCCCCCTTCTGAAATGTCGGAATTACCACTGATCTCTTCCAGGAAGGGGCCGTAAGTCCCTGTGACTTATTAATGGTCATTGAAAAGAAATAGTATAGGAAACTGTCTTCTTTTGAATTTGAAATGCATATTTGTATCGGATGGAATGAGAGATATGCACGGTATAAGAACAGTAAGTTTAATCCATCGATTACACGGGCCTCTATGATGTGTCTTTGTAGACCCGCAATTGTCAACCATGTTCCATTACAGAGTCCCCTTGATGGCATCAGATTGCTCAATAGCATAATTACAGCACCTACTTCCAGTTTCAGCTTGTTTCGCTCTTTAGAGACTGAACGTTCATCCGGTATTTAACTGTACACTGACTCTGTAACCGATGTGCCCTGTGTGAAGAGAAGTGGGGGTGGAAAGAAGTAACTTGAAATTATTCTGAATGTTTGCGATACTGGAAGGTGAAGGTGACCGCGTAGAACCATGCTACTTCGTTTGTTAAAAATAACAGCTGTTGTTGAAGTTGGCAAAGTGGTGCACTTTGCCATTTGGATAGCAGAGGGCAATCTAACGCTGATAAATTGTATCAGCTGAGTACGGAAATATACGTAAGCGTTGTGTGTGTGTATATATATATATATATATATATATATATATATATATATGGTCATAAATAATGGACAAAATTATAAGTTTGCATTTTATGTGAAAGTTAGATTTACGGAAACGCAGTGTATCAGCTCATTGTTTCCCATTGGTATCCCCTAGCCAATAGTTAATGCTTGATACCCAGGAGCTGCTTTTAGCGCCTACTTATCAAATCTTAATTTCCATCTCTGCTTTGGCACCCTGGTCAAAAGAGAGGAGATGTATGCACGTATTTATTCCCCAATCTCTCCCCCACTCTGACCTCCACCCAGAGGAGAGTGTTGATATTTCACATTCTTTTTCATTTTTTTTTCTCCTCAAATCGAATTTTTTTTAATTTTTCAAAAATCAAATAAATACAATTAAGATTTGGGTCAGTGCCAGATGCCCGGAGGAGTACCATTTTCACAATCCTTTTCCAACAAAATCCCCAAGCATGTTAAATCCCCTGCTTCGGTTACTCCGTCTTCTCCCCGCATCCGTCTTTACCTCCTAAACAGGGTTCCTACCAATATAATTGCAACCTATACCCATCTGTCTTCAACCACCACCCAACAGAGTAACAGAGTAACCCACCTACCCTCTTGAGTAGCTCATTTCAAATCCCTCTTATAAAGATTTACTCATCTCCCCGTCCGTCATATCTCAGTGTATTTTAACTCTCTACATCTGTTCAATCCCCTTGTGTACCACTTCCGCCCTGATTCATGTATTTTATGAATGGAAACCAATCCAGCTCAATATTACGCTGCAACTTACTAAGCAAATTAGTTAGCTTTTCCATTGTGAACAGATCCCTGGCGAAACACAGCCAATCCTCTTTTGTGGGGAGCCCCTGTGCTTTCCACTTACATTCCAGCGCCACTATCACAGCTAAGAACAGATTATGTGTCATATGGCCTAATGGCTCCCACCCTCCTTCATTACCCTCTAACCCAAACAGCACTAACCGTGGCTTTAGGACCCTCTCTAGGGGATCAAGGTACTGTATCTAAGATAAATCTGCACTCAATATGTTCGCACATTTCCAGAAGTACACCACATTGCCTCCCTCTTACAGCCCTGCTAGCAAAGAGCACTCATGCCCGGATACACTCTGGATAACCTGGCTGGGGTATATTGCCACTGGTGTATATTGCCACCGGTGTAGAAGTTTGAATGTGTGTGAATGGTATTGGGACGCCACTGATGTCTTCACCCCCCGACATATGGTACCCCACAGCCCATCATCAATTTCCTGCCCCAGGTCCAAAAGCCAGAGTTCCCTTGTGCTTAGCGGCTCCCTAGGTATTGCCGTTGTCAATTGGCCATACAACCTCAAAATTTGACCCTTTTCTGCCCTAGACTTTAGAAAAGCCTGTTCAAAGGTTATCAGCTCCCTTTGCAAATTAACCCCCCATTTACTGTCTAGCATTGCCCTTTTAAATTGCAATATTGGAAGACAGACAATGGACCAACATCCAGTAATTCCTCCAATCGGACAAGTGGAAGAAGTGCCCTTGTGCCCATAGTTGCCTCGCCTTGTCAAGTCCCCCCTATTCACAGCCCCAACTCCCCCAACACCAGTTGAATCTTACCACCTCTCCAGATGTCCCCCCCTGAGAACTTGATTTCTGCTCTTACCCAGTCTCCAGTCCCCTCAAGTCATATGCCCCAGTATACGCCTTTCACCTTCAACGGCCATACTGTACAGCCTTATAAAAGTCCCCTCCAGGCCTCCCCTCTTCATCTCTGCTTCCTACGCATGCTCAAAACCACCTTACTGGACCTTCGCAGTCCGGACATCTTCCTCCGAGCTCCCGCTTCTGAAAAGGCCTTCAAGTAGTTCTCTTGTTTAACCTTATTTTGTGCTGGCTCCTCCCCTTGGAGTTCCTCCAGAATCTGGATAGCTTATTCTGCATCCGTCGCTGTGTAGGCAGCGCCACCAATTTCAAAGGATTGGGAAAACCGGTACCCCCATCGATACATACAGTTCTTCTCCATGAGCCAGACCTCCTACATTCCAAAGTTGAATAGGAAAGATCTTGATAAATGTGGACCTCAGCTCCTTCACCACCCCTGCTTCCTTGGCCTTCGCCAGGATCTCCATCCTGTCTGTCTAGTAGTGGCATTTCACGATCACTGATAAAGGTCCCCCAGCTGGCCTGCCTGCTCTATGGATTCTATCAATTAGGATGGCCTCTCGTTGTTGTTCACCAAAAAGTGTTTGCCAGACAAGATTGACTTTGCGCTCAAACTCCTTGGGGGACTCCCCATCAGCTTGTGGAAGGCCCAAAAGAGGAAAATGTTTACGCCTTTCTCTATGTTCCAAATCTTCAAGCGTTAAGGATGTTTCCCTATCCTATATCAATTCTTTAATCTTCCCAAGAGACTAGCTTCCAGGATATCCATATATGCGTGGTTATTCTCCAGGGCTTCCACCCGTTCTTCCACCGTATCCACTCTCCCCTTCAACTCCTTTATTGCAAGTCCGTCCGCAATGCCTTTATTTCCTGAAGGATGTTTAAAACGTCTTCTTTGGAGGCCATGTTCTCTTCTGAACAGGGCCATGCTGATCTCTTGACAGGCCTTTGCTTCAGCGTTAGCCATGCTGCACCTCCTCGGTCCTGAGACCAGAACGAACAACAGAGTCTCGAAGAACCGGGCTGTCGTGTCAGTACACAATAACAGGATTATAGTGCTCGCTGCACAGTCCC
Source organism: Ambystoma mexicanum (assembly GCF_040938575.1). Taxonomy (NCBI): domain Eukaryota; kingdom Metazoa; phylum Chordata; class Amphibia; order Caudata; family Ambystomatidae; genus Ambystoma; species Ambystoma mexicanum. The sequence continues at coordinate 677,170,947 of NC_090933.1, read as the reverse complement.
TCATTAACGCTGCAAAAATGAGGCTCAGGTGTTGGGTTCCAATGGGGGGGAACATTCCATTCTAAGCCTGTGCTATCAGACTGGGACCTCCACGTCTAGGCAGTCATTTTCCTGCGCCGCCTTGTGGTCTCCCCTTCACATCCTTTTTCATTGAAAATTCATAGCATATACCAGTATCAGAGTGTCAGGTTTTCAAAAAATCTCAAGGCTAAGGCACGTTGGTACACTGCTTTATCATCCTACAAACTCTTCTAAAACAAGCATGAGCTTTTCTCCATGGGAGGAAAAAAAAATTACAGTCGTATGTTAAAGCCAAATTCCTCCTCATCCCCCATCAATGTGGTGGTGGTGGTGGTGGAGGAGAGAGGCATTGAAGTGTGCACAGCGTTTGCAATGACCATACCATGATCCCCTTGTCAAGGCCAATCAAAGTATTACAAGGCCCCACCACAGGTCATATGCCTATAGTCAAAAAAATAATGAAGGGCCTTCCGTTCAAATATTGTCTCATGATAGTTCTGTCTCATTCATGTGGCTGGAACGTCTTCCAAAAGGGTCCGAGACTAATTTTATTGGAGAAAGAGGGCCATGCACTGCGGTGAATAATACACTATTTGATATTTTGTGTATGCCTCAGCTGTATCCTACAACCTTGGAAATCCTGCAAAAAACATGGTTGCACATCGGTATTAGCGTCGCTTTGAAGAAATGCTTGTAGTCTACCTTCTCTTTCAGTGACTACATGGAAAGAAACAATTGACTGCCAGTCCATCGCAATAGAAAGTTCTGTGTGCATGGTGTTTTCTCCTGCTGTGTTCATCATGCTAGGACGTGGTCAATTGGCAGCTGGTGGTTTTTTTTTTTCAATAGGGTGCGTAAAGTCTGGAAGCCAAGTATTTGGGTGCCTACCTGAGTGCTGCTGGAATGCTGCAGTTACGCTACCCCATTATCTTTTTACGGCAACAAATCACCATTCCTTGCTGTTTTCAACAAAGATTAACCTCAGCGTAGCTGGCGTTTTAAGAAATAGGAGGTCCTTTCTTTAAAACCACAGGCTTGCGAGAAGTGCGGAAGCGAAGTGTGGAAGCCAAGTGTTTGGTTTTTTTTTCGTTTGAGGGGTGTGGAGGGGGCTGATTGGACTTTGCCTTGGCATATACTATAGGTAAGTCAGCAGCAAACTAACTTATATACTACCCTTCAAATTTCGTATGCTGCCGAAGAAAGACTAATTTAATGTGTGTTCGGTGACTGCGGACACAAAACCTTTGAGCCGAATGAAAGCAAACCAATAATTGAAAAACAAAGTTATTTTGTGTTTGATGACTGCGGCATAAAGCCTTTGAGCCGAACGAAAGCAAATCAGTAATTGAAAAACGAGCGCAAAGTTATTTTGTGTTCGGAGACTGCGGGCATAAAACATTTGAGCGAACGACTGTGCTATGAACAATCTGCTCCGTACGACTATAGCAAACTAATATATAAACTGTAAACTAGCATCGAGCTACCATGTACTCAGTGATTGTGCGAATAAAGCCTCTAAGCCGAATGACCGTGCTTAGAACTAACTATCTTGCAAGGCCATTGCAATTCCGCACGCAACCTGAAAATTAGCACAGTGCTACACTGCGCTCAGTGACCATTGGCAGAAAGCCTTTGAGGCGAACGATTAATGTATCAAGGTTGAACTAACTTGAATTGTTCAGCAGCATGTTTGTGTGTGATTTAATGTTTTTTTAACTACTAATAGTTATTTGGGACGATTGTACAGTGAGCGCTTAGCACGACTGGTAAATAGTTTGTTTTTTTGTTCCCATTTTATATATTCTTTTCTTTAGTAGCGTTCTAACATTTGTCAAGACAAGTCTGTATGTCTAAATTAAGAAGCTACACTGGTTTAGGGTCGAGTTTGGCACATTCACCTAGTACAGTGCGTGGTGATTTAAGTAAAAAAACAAATAGCCGACTTGAGTCAGCCGACTGCTTTAACTGCTGTCCTGCTACTGATCTAACAAATTGGGGAGAATCAAGTACAATGGAAGAAAACTTTGCTGCTATAGTGGGCGATACATTTTCTAAATAAATTACACAAGCTATACCCCTAATCAATGGAACAGAAACCAAAAAGCAGTTGGTACAAATGATATGTACTGATCTAAATATTATGGCTGAATCCAGGTGCAATAATGGTTTAACCGCTGAAGTGATCTCTGGAAACAATGATGTCTGTAAATCTAAGATTGGAAAATGTAATACACCTATTTCGACCCAAAAAATTACTGATTATTTTCCTCATGGTGGAACGAGTACAGAGGTCAGGTAGCTGGCCCCTACAATAGTTAATCTTAGATAAGGTGCAGACAACATAACAGACCATCGTTTTCTTGCTTTTGTGGGTAATGTAAGATGTGTATATTCTGAAACCTCTGAGAATATGGAGGTACTAATTGATGCATCCATTGACCTTCACAGACAAACCAATAGGCCTGATAAGGCAACACTTCAAAAAAGGTAGCAGGCGCTCCTCTCCAGAAAGAAAATGGCATGATAGCCTGTTCTGAGATGAGAGTTTGCAGCACACGCTTTTTGCTCACTGTACCTTTCACAGATGGGAAATATCCATTTGCTTATCAGTCTTTGAGAGGAGCACCTGCTACCTTTTGAAATTTTCTGATAAGGCAACACTTCTAGTTCAGGGGGAAATTATATCTGCCTTACACTTCGAACGCTCACCATATTTGCTGTCTCAACTTATGGAATTGATGTCATTGAGTAATTTGGCACAGGGACCCGAGGGAATTGAGAGTAATGTTATACATCATACATTAAAGGAAATAGATGCTCAGATTAAATTATCCTCTTCCTCTATTTCCGCACTAAATTCCATTCTGAGTGCCTCACACGAACTGTATGAAAACATTCGGGATGAGGTAAGGGTGCATACTCTCATCCTCAGTGAACTAAATTTCAAAATCGACATTCTCAGTAATTCTCTTTTCGAGTGGATTGTGTCCTCCAACGTATTCCTCATCTTAGATGTATTCCATCCAGCTTGGCTGCTCTTCAGAATTTTTTCGGCAGAGGGCGCCGTGCGACGATGTCGTCGAGTCGATGGTCCCTTGAAGGCCTCCGTCGAGGGTGACGTCATCGGGTATATAAGTAGTAAGCGCAGCACCCGTTGGCCTCAGTTCTGTTTTTCTGCAGTATACGTTGCTTTGTAGATTCGGCGCGCCTCGAGTTCTGTGAAGATATAAATATAACAAAATATGTCCTCGTCACCGACGTCGACCACAACCCCGAAATCGGGTTTCAAAAAGTGCAAGTCGTGCGGTTCAAAAATGTCGATCACGGACCCGCACCGAGAGTGTTCGTGGTACCTCGAAGAAGGCCACGACATGGAGGCCTGTACGAAGTGTCAGGCGATGACGGGGAAGGCCTTGCGAGAAAGGAGAGGAAAACTACAGGTAGGTCGCAAAACCGATTGTAAAGCCTCTAGCGTCGAGTTGAGGTCCCGTGAGGAGAAATCTCCTTGACGCGAAAGGCATCCATCCAGGTCCCGAAGCGATTCCCATCGCTCGTCGTCTTCGACAAAAAAATCGAAGAACCGACACCACAGGTCTCCCTCCACCTCGTCGTCAGGCGAGACTCCGAAAAGGATGAAATGTCCCACGAAACATTCGTCTCCCGTAGAGTGGGAAGCGTTCAGGGTTAAAATGATGGAGGTGTTTGAGAAAGCGAAGCCTCGGTCCGTGCCTTCTTCGGAAGCCGTCCGGGAGCGTCATCGCTCTGAAACTCGCGCGCCCTCGAGCCCGGGTGATCGAAAAGGGAAGGATAAGGAACCTTCCAGGACTCCGAGCAAAAAACAGTCGAGTCGACCGTTCGAGGTCACCAACGCCGTCTGAGATCCATCACACCTCAAAGGGAAAATCTTCAAAGAGCGCCTCGACGCCCTCGAAGCAAACCCCGTCGACGACCACTATGTCGTGGACGCCCTTGTCGACGCAGAAGCCCTCGGCGCCAAAGGCTCCAGCCAAGCCAGGGCAGCCAGAAAAAGGGAAAGATAAGGTTACAAGACCTGTAATATCCTCAGAGCCCTGTAATACACCTCTTCCTCCTCCTCTCCCAGAGAAGGTATTCAAGCCTCTCCCCAGGAAGGAGTTTTTCAAGTCCCTGACCTCAATTTTTGAGGAACAGGAGAGATCTGATGAGGAGAATGTACCTTTTGGGCTAGAATATGGCACCCCAAATGTCCCAGAATGCTTGATTTTGGAAGAAAGCAGAATGAGGGACTTGGTGGAATCATTACACAATGCAAGTGGCATTGACACATCTCCTGAAAATGACTTTGGCAGACCAGAACCAGGAGAGCATGCCAGTCCATCATACCGTCAATTAATGACAAAGGTAGTAGATTAGGATGGGCTAGACATCAGCCCAATTCATCCAGGATGATTTAACAGATATATTGGAATATGGTCCCACCGAAGATCCAGTACTACCCTTTCATGTAGCCTGCAAAATAGGGTGGCCAAGAATTGGGAAACTCTGGATCCTGTTCCTCCGGTAAATAAATCCCTCACCTCAAAATACCGCCCGGCCAGTAGCGACCCTGGCTATCTGTCCAGACCTCCAATTCCCGAGAGTCTGGTCATACAGGCAGCCACAGCTTCTAACAAACTTGCGTACCCTTCTATCCCTCCAGACAGGGACGATAAGCGTGTCGATGGCTGGGCACTGAAGGTATTTTCAGCTGGGAGTATGGCTTTAAAATCTGGCAACTCCACATGTGCCTTGGCGAAATTTTCGTACACTCTGTGGGAGTGCATCGCAATGGCGGCGGAGCACTTACCAGAAGGGGAAGAAAGGGAAGGGTTCCTAGCCATCGTTAGAGATGGAAAGGAAGCCATGCAGGAATCCCTTCAATCTGGATTGGACACGGCGGATAGTGTAAGCACGGTAATGCACAGATTTGCGTGGTTACGGAAGTCAGGTTTTGCACCGGACATACAGAACCGCCTTCTGAACATGCCTTTTGACGGGTCTCACCTTTTTGGCAACAAGGCTGACGGGAGCCTTGAGAGGTTGCAGACCTCAAAAGCAGCTGCCAAATCTTTAGGAGCTGCTATTAGGCAACCTCGGCCTTTTCATGCGCAAGGACAATCGTGGAGGGGACGATCCTATCGTTACTACTCCTCATATGGAAAGGCGAGAGGACTTGCATCACAGAACATGTGTAGGAGGCAGGCTGTCACAGCATCTGCAAGAATGGCGAGCCATTACTTCAGATGTTTGGGCTCTAGAAATAATAGCCCAAGGCTACTGCCTTCCTTTTCTAACGCAACCTCAAAGCAATCCACCAGGGAGACACCCGTTGAAGTTTTCAGACCCGCTCCTACAGCAGGAAGTTCTAACCCTGCCATCCGGATTGACCTCCTCCCCGAGGATCTTCACCAAGTTAATGGTAGTGGTGGCAGCGCACCTCAGGAGAGGGGGGATTCATGTCTACCCCTACCTGGACGATTGGTTGATCAGGGCACGTTCTGCCGAGCAAGCACTGGATCATCTGAAAGTCACCTGCCACTTCCTCCACAGACTGGGCTTCTTCCTAAATTTCAAGAAGTCGCAAATTACACCTTCCCAACAGCTTCAGTACATAGGAACTGTATTAGACATATCCTTGGGAAAGAGCTCGCCTCCCAAGTCGAGGGCTCAAGACATTCTTCAGATGGTTTCCAAATTCCAAAATGCCCAAAATCTCCAGGCTTACGACTTTTTAAGGTTGCTCGGTCTCATAGCATCCTGCATCTTCCTGGTGCCAGAGGCACGCTTGAGGATGAGATCTTTTCAATGTTGCTCTAAAGACTCAGTGGTCCCAGTTCTCGGATCAAATGATGGACCTTCTCCAGATTCCGAACAAGGTTCGACAAGATCTTCTATGGTGGACTTGGACAGAGAACATCCTAAAAGGAGAACCTTTTCGGCAACCATGGCCGGAGATCACAGTAGTGATGGACGCCTCACTCATGGGGTGGGGAGCTCATGCCAACGATTTGACAATCAACAGTCGCTGGTCTCCATCGGAGTCCAAACTACACATCAGCCTTTTTAGAGCTGAGGGCAATCAGACTAGCGCTGAAGGCTTTCCTGCCATCTGTCAGGGGAAAGAATGTCCTGATAATGACGGACAACACAGTGGCCATGCATTATCTAAACAAAAGAGGAGGTGTGGGGTCACTACCTCTGTGCAGAGTGGCAATGCAGCTCTGGTATTGGGCAATTCAGGAAGGAATCTCTTTAACGGCAATTCATCTAGCCGGGGAGGAGAATATGACGGCAGATGCTCTGAGCAGGCAGAGCACAGTGTCCCACGAATGGGAACTAGCTCCGGAAGTCATTCAAGAGATCTTCGCCCTTTGGGGAACCCCTCAAGTAGACCTATTTGCAACCGGTATCAACCGAAAGTGCGAAAGGTATTGCTCATGGGAATTTCCCCCGAGAGGAGCCCTGGGGGACGCGTTCGTGGTGGAGTGGAATTCCCCACTATTGTATGCATTCCCTCCGATTCCCGTCATTCCTCAGGTCATCAGGAGGCTGAGGCGCTTCGGAAGCCGCATGATCCTAATTGCCCCAGATTGGGCCAGGAGAACGTGGTACCCAGATCTTCTAGACATGTCCATCTGTCCTCCAGTACGTCTTCCTCAGAGAGAGAACCTTCTCTCTCAAATGGAGGGTCAGGTTCTCCATCCAGAGGTCAAAACGCGCAACCTTCATGCTTGTTATGTGAAAGGCTGAGATACAGGGATTGGAACCTTCTGGATGATGTTATGGAGGTGTTGCTTTTGGCAAGAAGGCCAGCAACAAAGTCTCTATACCGTTGCTGTTGGAAAAAGTTTTGCATTGGAACCTTCTGGATGATGTTATGGAGGTGTTGCTTTTGGCAAGAAGGCCAGCAACAAAGTCTCTATACCGTTGCTGTTGGAAAAAGTTTTGCAACTGGTGCAGAGAAAAGAATGTCGATCCTTTTCTGTGTTCTATTCCGGAAGTACTATCTTTTCTTAGGCACTGTCTTCTGGGCCACCCTATACTGTGTTCCATAAGGACAGAGTTGTGTTGAGGGTTAAACCATCTTTTTTACCGAAAGTAGTATCTGATTTTCATTTAAGTCAGAAAATTGTTTTACCCGCATTCTATCCTCCACCCCATCCTACTAAGCAGGAGGAAAGATTACACAGGTTGGATCCAAAAAGAGCTTTAAGCTTTTACATCTCTAGTCTTTCCAGACTTCCAGAGTGGACAACCAGCTGTTTATAGGTTACACAGGAAGGAAACTGGGTCAATCGGTGACAAAACAGACAATTGCACGCTGGATTGTGCTTTGCATTTCAGAATGCTACAGATTAGCACTAAAAGACCCACCAGAAGGGTTAAGGGCTCATTCCACCAGAGGCATTGCCTCTTCGACAGCCCTTCAAAGAGGTGTTCCAAGAAGGTCCATTTGTGAAGCAGCAACTTGGTCTTCACTACACACCTTTTCAAAATTCTATAGCCTGGATGCTTCCCAGTCTAAGGAACTGAGTTTTGGAAAAGCAGTGCTTTATTCTGCCATCTAAGGGCATTGAAAAATGTAACCCCTCCTCCAGAGAAATTATACATACTGCTTTGGGAGTCTATCTAAGATGAGGAATACGTTGGAGGACACAATCCACTCGAAGAACAAGTTACTTACCAACTGGTAATGTTCTTTCGATTGGATGTTCCTCCAACGTATTCCTCATCACCCTCCCAACCGACCCCTCTGTAGATTTTTCCGTGTTATTGCCAACTCAAATCTCGCAAGGCTGATACCTGTCTGCCGGAACAATCTACACAGTACAAAATCAAAGATAAAAAGGGGAAAAACAGAACTTAGGCCAACAGGCACCACGCATGCTACTTATATACCCGATGACGTCACCCTCGACGGAGGCCTTTGAGGGACCATCGACTCGACGACATCGACGCACAGTGCCCTCTGCCGAAAAAAATTCCGAAGAGCAGCAAAGCTGGATGGAATACATCTAAGATGAGTAATACGTTGGAGGAACATCCAATCGAAAGAACGTTACCAGTTGGTAAGTAACTTGTTCTTCTTAAAACTTGCAAAAATAGCTACGTTTGATAAACAGGCTGGAGTAGAGAAGGGTGACTGGGAAGTCGCGACACTCAACACTGTAGAAGGCGAACTAAATCAATCAATGGTCATAGTGAACAAAAATCCCAAAATTGAGGATAAACCTAGAAAAGCATTAAGAAAATCTAAAAATGGAAGAAGGAATAGACAAAGAGCAGTCTCTTGACTATTTCTTAAACATCTCCATTTGTCTGAGTCAGAAGTAAACATAGCAAATCTCCCTGGTACTAACCGTGAGAATATGGGTAAAGACACAGGAGTTTATTCTCAAAATGCCTACATGGGTTTAGGTACTGATAGCCACGTAGATAAACAGAGCGTTGAGCAAGCTACGCAAACAATTGAGCCCCCAATAAACAAACTAACTTGCTTGTCACTAAAAAAAACTTCGGAACGTGGGATCCACATGCAGCAACCTCTGGGAAAACCTATGCCAGATTCTAATACTGGAGGAAGCCACCTTAGTTCAAAAAAAGATTACACAGGAAACCCAAACGTCAGGAATTTAAATGCTTAGTAACGAGCCATCAGGGGGCACCATGAGTGTGCCTACTCACAATGACGAGCATACCAGACAAATGGCTCTGGTCTCCTCAAAGGAGCGTTGGGTGCAGATTTTCAAGTTACATAAAAAGCCTACTAAAGATCCTCCCAATGTGGAAGTAGGGGAGAGTCCGACAGTGAGTGAAACGCATGTGCAGTTTAACACCAATAGGACTGAGACCCAGATGATAATTATAGTAAATAAACCTGGGGAGGGTCTTGGCCTGAATCATCTGATTCTACATGGGTAGATAAAGAAAGCGGATACCATAACGATGTACCTAAAGATGGCAGTAAACTCCTTAACAAATCCTGTTCGGAAATAGCCAGGAAGGGTTATGGAGGGCTCTTGAGTATATTTGTAAATTAATGAGAAAAACAATATAGAAGTGATGTGTTTGACTCAGTCTCAGACTCCTCTAAGTCTGTAACCATCCCCCAGTAGAGGGGGGGGGTGTCAGAAAGATGGGGGCCGGTTTGAAAAAGGGACGTATACTCATTCTAAGACAGAGTATGGTAGGGAAAACAAAATTCTATACTTTGAATCAGAACCACATGTCAGAATATTAATTGTCCTGAAACGCTCCAACATCCTGAAATGACTGCATGAGATGCCTACATTAGATGGAGTAACGTCTACTGACATAGATCATATTAGTTTTATATATGACGCAAGAACACATCTGGTTGAAGTCAATCTAAAATCAGAATTTGTTAAAAGGGCCATATTGTTCGTATGAGATGAAGTCGAAAAATTGGTTGGAAAATCCTTCTAGACATAAAACATATGGAGGAAATAACTAAGGACACGAATAAGAGGCAAAGACCCTACACAGGTATAATCCCAGAGGCAATAAATAGCCCAAATGAGTTTAAAGTGGTGGGTGCATTTTTGGATGTTATTAGCCACTCTAGGGACTTGGAAGAAAAGGAAGGCTGGGCTTGGCTACTTGGTATTCTACGGCTCGATGCAGCTAAAACAGTGTACCAATGAAAAACCTTAGACAAAAAGGAACTTTAAAATGTTAACTTGGAATACAAGAGTTTATAGCAACTTCATGTGTCATGAGCAGGACAATAACATCTTTGAAGTATATGATGTGATCTTATTTCAAGAAACCTGGGTTCTGAAAAAAAATGGTATCAATGGTTTCACCATTATGCAGCAATTAGCTCAGAAATCTCAGGTAGGAAGGCCATCGGGAGGGCTTTTAATCGCCACAAGAAATTCAAAGATTTTCAATGTAACTGTAATTTGTGACAATCTACCAGGTATACTTGCAGTACAAATAGATTTCCTGTGGTACCATGTCTTTACAACGATGCCCTAAATAACGACATACGTTTAAAACGACACCTGAATAACGAAATAAAACTTTTTTATTATTTTAATTTTTTTTTATTTGGGGTGATCCCCTCGACCCCCTGTTTCTACTGCCTTTTTACCCTCCCTCCAACTTCCCCCACCCCTTTTAATCCCTTACCCCACCCCCCATATATATTTTTACTTTAAAATTTGACTTTGGTCGTTATTTAGGTGTTGTTTAAAAAGTGTGTCGTTATTATTTTTCGTTATAAACACTGGATACCATTTTCTGTCTGAAGGAATCTGCACTAATGCTCATCAGTTTGTTTTGGAATTTGGTGGTAACAACCCTCGATGCTTATTTGGATAAGATTTCTGCGATTATAGGAGAGTGGTTGTCTACCAATGAAGCGACTATAATTCTTGCTACTGACATCAACACTCAATTGATCTGCAAACTACATCTTCAATGAACAAGGAAAAGTGGAGAGCCATGTTTCTTGAATGGGATCTCTTAGTGACCAATGGAAACCTAGTCAGTGACTTAGATTCACATGTAACAAGGAAATGTGTGTTTAGGTATTCTGTTATCGCCTGTATGGTTATGTCTAGGCCTCTGTTTAAACTATGTATCAACTTGAGGGTCCAGGAAACCACACCCAGTGACCATAATATGTTGATTGGGATGTTGACCCTGGAAAACACGAATAAGCCGAGCAAAAACTGTAGTAATCTAGCTGTTAATCTTGGGAAAAATTGTATCAGACGTTTCAAGAAAGGGTGGGCCTCATTAATGAGAAAATTAGAAAATTATGTGACTACAAATATGAAAGAAGTAATGCAGGTGGGATGCACTAGTTGGATGTTAAAAACCTTTCTATGGGACATACAGAAGCCAGTACATCGAAAAACACCCCAAATACAGACTCTTGAGCATAAGCTTGACAAAGCTATTAGGCTGAATAAAGAAATGCACAGGCAGCAATTAAGACAACTGAGGCTATCTATGCTGAACAGCGATACTTTTAAAATAAGAAAAAGGTGAACTTATGCGGATATATAAAAACTGGTTACGCACACATAGATATGAAATGATCCGAAACGATGGTGAAAGAATGCTAAGTACTCTGACTAAAAAATATACTTGCAGCTTCTGGTCTTTATTTGGGTATCTGACGAATTCGCAAAAAGAAATGGAAAGCTGTGTAATCAGTGAAAATAACTGGTGGATGCACTGGGAGAATATGAATTCTACACTATGGCTGGCCCGCATAAAAGAACAAACTGGCAGATAGATTTTGAATTGACTGATGTGGAACGTATGATAGTCAGGGCATCGAAGTCTAGAGCAGCAGGCCCAAATGGGCTGACGAACGCTCTATTAAAGATTAATAGAAAAGTATGGGCTAACCTGCTCTTTTCGCTATTTGAAGATATTATGGCTAGCTGTAAATTGCCTGACACATGTAAACTTTCTATTATAGTCGCAATATTCAAGAAGGACGATCGGCTAGATCCAATGAATTACCTGCTGATCGCCCTTCTTGATGCGGATAGCAAGATCTTTGCCAGCCTGATTTTGGAGAGGCTGGAGGAATGGATTAGTGAAAATAATATTCTTACCAAAAACCAAATAGGTTTTTCGGAAAAAACATGGGGACTGCGCTAAATGGATTAGTAATGATATCATTGATGGACATTGTCTGGTCAAACAAAGAATCTACCCTATATGCAGCCATGATTGATTTCAAAACGCATTCAACACCATTAACTGGCAGATATTATGGCCAAAATTGAGGTGATGGAAAATGCCAACCCCCCTTTTGGCTATCCTTGAAAATAGTCATTTGGACAATCGAAAACAAATCAGATTGGACACAGAGGGGGATCTTGCTAACCCAAAAAATATTAATAAAGGCCTCACACAAGGATGCATACTACCACCATGCCTTTTAACCTTGTACCTAGCAGATCTGTATGAGTCACTTGCCATCCCTAAACTGGGGGGAGCACATATCAGTTGGCTGGCATATGCGGATGACGTTGTACTAATAGATTATACCCCGATAGGCCAGCACAGACTGCTTACTGCATTGGCTAAATATGCACATAACAACTTGTTAATCATTTGAAGTCCAGTGTTATTCAATACGTGAAGCTGACAAAGAAAAAAATTTGCAAAATGTAAATGGTGCATTGACAATAATAAGATTAAATTGATTAACTGTAATCTAGTTAGGCTTCTGTTTAACAGTGCAGCCGAAATTGTCCTTACATATACAAATTATTGAAAACAAAGCTGATCAACTTACATATCAAATGAAGAAGATCTAGAGTAAGTTCTGTAAATTCAGCATAAAACCACTAATAAGTTTCTATGTTGGGAAAGTGTTACCAAAAATATTATACAGGATGGAAACTGAGCCAAACTTTTACAAGATGTCTTGGGATAAACTGGAGGGTAGAATCTAGCAGAAGACTCTGAATCTGCCGACCTCAGTTCCCATTGCATCTTTATGTTATGAACTTGGCTTGCAGTCCCTTCGTTCTTAGTTTCACTGTCGTGTCATTTCAGAATATAGAAACATTATGCTTCTAATCAAAGCCTCTCCATATGAAGCATTGCAATCTACACTAAATTTGAAAAACTGTGCATTTCTGCTAGAGATGAAAAGGTTGGCACAGGTGTCTCTTGCCTGTAGAAAAACGCTTGAAGAATTAAAGGTAAACCCTTTAAAGGTTAAGAATAGACTGCGTGAAAATGACTGGATCGGCACGATTAATAGAGCAAGGAGTTACCATCTACACTCCACGTTCTCTAGAATTGACAAAGCTCTGTGAATGTTGCCCAAATACCTAGAACAATTCCCATCTCCTTTTTATCGTGAGCAGTTTTAAAGATTTAGTTTGAACCTTTTGCCAACTTAGGACAAGTAGATCTTTTAATTCTGTTTTAATTGAGGAGAAATGAGGAGGCATGTCAATTCTGTCAGGTAGCTGGTGTACAGACCTTGCAACATATATAATGATAAATTGCATAGGCCTTGCAGAAATAAGAACAAAGTATTTGGGTCGATTTTCTTTTTATGAAGAGCATATTTATGGATCTGGATAATATGAGGTAACGGTTGATCGCAGGAAATGAAGTGTTTTTCTGAGATTGTAATAATGTTACTAGATATAGGCCTTGCGGGCAAAGTGAATATGAATGCTAAGAATTAATTTTAATGTGAATTAATTAATGTAATTACTCTGTTAATACTTTTTATCACATTTTTTTAAATATAATGTATAAAATTGTATATATGTATCTTGTGAAAGATCAATGTTTGATCAAAGCACAATAAATAAATAATAGGGTGCGTAAATATTTCACAGTAATTGGCGCAAGCAAGTGAGTGAAGCAGGCACACTAAAAAAAAACATGGGAGGTGTATTCTTGCCCAGAATTCTTTGTGTCAAAATGGTGCATTTTCAGTACATTTTCTATGAAAAATTGGGTAAAAAGCCACAAAATGTACAATCGGTTATGTAAGAAAACACATGAAATCATCCAATACATGCCTATTCACCTACAGTACATGAAAACATGTTCCAACAGACACTAGCAGGATACTGCTTCCCACTGTTTAGGACAGCATTTCCACACTAATATTTGTTATGGCTTTACCCAATAATGTGTTTATTTATTTGTAATATAATTCCAGTACTGCATCTGTAAGAACACACCCATGATGTGTTTGCTTAATGCGGCCTGTACCGTAAGACCACACCCATGATGGCTCTGCCTATTAGGGCAGTGTTGCCAGCTGCTAAGTGTGTTGTGTTGGTTTTGCCCAATAATACCAGTACTGTAGCTGTAGGTACACACTTGTCTTGGCTTTGCCCTGTAAGGGCTGTAGTGGCAGCCACTGTAAGAGCACACTTCCCTTGGAGTTGACTAATAATGCTAGAAATATAAGAACATACCAATGATGCCTTTGTTTAATAATGCCAATGCGGTCAGCTCGCCCACTGTAACAACACAGTTGTCTTGGCTTTGACCAATAATCCCAGTACTGTAAAAAACGCACATGATGGCTTTGCCCAGTGAGGCCAGCAATGCTAGCCTCTGTAAGGACAAGCATGTCTTGGCTTTGCTCAATACGGCCAGTGCTGTCACTATAAAAACACACTTGGCTGACCCCAGTTATGTCAGTGTTTGCGGAGATAGGGACACTCATGCTGGTTGTGTCCACTGCCCAGTAATGTAGTATTGCCCTGTAAAACACATTTCCATGGTGCAAGGTAGGCGCACCTCCCCAGCCAAACTCATGGCAGTGGAGGGAAGCCTGCCTTTTACCATGGAAGCTTACACATGCACACTCAGGCAAACACAGTCATGCAGACACACTCTGTCTATCACTCCCACATGCTCGCATCATCATTCACACCAACTTTTTCTCTCACATTCACAATTCATTAATCTTTTGTAACGTACCTAATACTGGGGACCAGTCTCTAAGCACAGGACCGGGATTCAAACCTGTGGTGCTCTGCGTTGTCTTGCCTCCAAGACAAATGCGTTGTCCCTGAGCTATCCTCCCCACCCACATTGACATGCATGTGTATTTTGTTTTTTAAATATACTTTGCTTGAGGCAATGGAAGTGACTTCTTCTCCATCCAACACAGACTTCCTTCAGATGCCAGCAGCATGCAGCAGGTCATAGTTCAGGAGCCTCACTTCAGTCTTCTCTGGAATCGGGCCAATGTTAGTATTCTGACACCCGGACTGAGGGGTAAAGGGCATTCAACTCCTGAATGAGCTGGATTTTCAAAGTCCTTTGAGGACTATGAAGCCAGTGACTTCATAGTAGTTCTCACAAATGCTTTCCTTAAGGTTGCACATGTGTCTGTGCCAGGGCACTGATGGCCTTTGTCCCTGGGCCAGCCTAGGAATGACATTAGGAATACCACCAGTCTTTGAATTTGCAAAGAATGTGAATGTTATAGATTCTTTGCAAAAGTTGTCTTGTGAAAGACACTCACTCCATAATGCAAATAAGCTATATTTCTTGGCCCGATTACTTTTTTGGGAACCCTTTGGGTGGTGATATAGTGCCCCCTGTAGGCGAGCAGCCCCAGGCAGGGGCAGCGTGAAAAAGACTACCTGATTGGATCCCTACAGGAGAGCAAGGCAACGTGTTCCTGTCATATGTGTCTTGCTCTTTTGTCGCCTCCCCAGTCTGAGAGGAACTGCACTCAAGCAGAGGAGCCGCTTCAATGCTCCTGCCCTTACCCTCCCAGTCACTTCTCCCTTTGGCAGCAAGCCCATGGAGAGGGGCAGGCTAAGGGCAGACCGGGGATTCCATGCTCCTCTGGCACTGCTGGTAGACAGTAGAAGGAAAGAAGCGCAGCAACTCTGTTCCCACCCACCTCTCGCTACTTCCAAATGGCATGAGTACTTGAGCAAATGACATCAGTCCCTGGGAAAATTATGACCCCTCCCACTGGCATTATTATAGCAAGGGCATCCAGCAGGGCCACGTGTAGTTATGCTGTTATCTCATGATGGTTATGTATATGAAGTCTGTTTGCCCGTGACGTTATAGGCAAAGCTCATGTCATGTTAATGAATACGTTTCAATAAATAAAAATAAACTTTCTGCACATCATAATGTACCATGTATGTAGCCAGTTCCAACTGAAATGCTGGTATTGTCTGTTCTGTCCCAAGACTATGCAATTTATATATACATTGTTCCCCATCATCCTCTGGTCACATGCCCAATATTCCCTTGCTTGTGGATGGCACCTGTTCTTAGGAATGACCTGCTGACCGTAGATCTCTTTGTAAGTGTTTCTGGGAGAAACAACTGTTACTCTCAATAAATAAAATACATTCAAACCCCTCATCAACAGCCCCAGATGCATCTCTCCACATGCTCTCTGCCCACTCACCCTACATTCCAAGTATCCACCTACCCCCATGCCCCCCCATAGGCATATAACCACCCTCAAGTCACCCCAACACACATTTCCATTCCAGTCTATGAACTACTCTATCCCCAAAATAGTTGCCGTCCATCTCCAAACCCCAACCTTTTGTAACATCGTTCTCTAGCCACACTACCACAGACACTTAGCCACACATGTATCCCCCATCCCCCTCATCACACACTCCCAACCTCGATTTGCTCCCAAATGTACACTGAAACCGCACCATAATATATTCATACTCCCACAGGCACATCCCCATTCAATTGACACAAGAAAGCAGAGAGTAAAGGAGGTAGATGGTCGGGGGGCCGTTTTGGAAAGGGAGGAAAAGTCACGGTCTAGTGTCTACGTTCCCAACTTTGGAATCAGATCTGGATTCTAAGTCTGGCTTCCCCACTTGACCAAAATGGTGTGATATTGGGTATTTCACTTTAGCTATTATGGCTTACCTTATTTGCAATGTGTCTGTGCTTTCCTTCGCCAGTATAATGCGCTACACTAAGTCAAAAAGATTGGGAAGATGAGCAAAGAAGGTAGATGCCTAGAATCAGCGTTGCAAACATTTGGAACCATAAAATCAGGGTTCTAATCCGGCTTTCCATTTTAACCAACACTTTTCTTTTTACCATGGCCAAATTTCTCTATCTCTTCTTCCCTCGCCTATCACATTTGGGAGCAGTTTAAAACAAACTGAACACCAGTGTACAGTGCAATATTAAAGCGAAAAGGCTAGTGTGGTAGTGGTTGAATCATAGATTTTTTTAAGGTATGAATTTATTTAGGCGTAGTTACTCATTGCAGCCACTAAGGACCATTTTCCAACCCCTTGTGAATTAACCAATTGTACTACTGGTATGTTAAATGTTAGTATGACTTCATTCTTTGGTAGTTTTAGTGGATCTATCTTATTACTTCTCAAAGAATGGTTCCCCAAAATGTTAAACTGGATTTGTTTGGTTTTGAAATAATCATTTTCTGTTTTAATGGGGTCTAGTTCGACCCCCTCCCCTTCATTCCCACATTGGACTTCCACTTTCTACTCACTCTCCCTCATCTATAACCCTATTTTGCTTGAGTTTTGTAATATTGTGCTTTTGTGGGGCAGTTGCCCCTTTTCAGTTTTTTCCTTTTGGAGTAAACACATAAAAAGCTGCAGATGTGAACCCCTTAATAAATCCCAGGTTCACCACTTGGCCATACTTTACCCATTTGATTATGTTTTATTATCTGGCAAATGTGGGAATGCTTAGAAATTAAAGTCAACACCAGTATAAAGTGCCCCATTAAATCAAATTGGTATGAGGAGAAAAGTGGGTTAATGTACCCTAAATGATATGTTGCAGGCTTCAGAACCAACATATCCAAAAGATCTGGATCCTAATCTGTGCTTTCCTGCTTCACTAATATATGCAGAACATGGGCAAATCAGTTTATCTGCTTTGGTGTCTATATATGACATTTCTTTTTTTTATTCCCACTTGAAAACAAATGTGCTCTGTGCACATCAGTGGTCAACTGCAACCTCTTTTTTTATTAAGGTTTTTGGTGGACAGTCTTCCTTTCTCTTGTCACTGTTTAGAAGGTGGCCATATGTAGAATGAGTTAAGGGAGGAAAGCTGCATCTAGTCATTCTGCCTGACACTGGTTTCTTTTTTCAAAGACATGTGTGATGTTTCTCCCACAAGGCATGTACTCATTGGATCTTTGTAATCTTATAATTGGTAAGCATTAATTATTTCTCAAATTGTCTGATAAATGGGTTCCCTGGTTTGGGCATATTCGGAAACACTTGTTATTGAGTGAGATGCAAAGGGATCCAGTAACCCAGAGAACATGAGCTGAATGCTTCTTAGTGATATTTTAGTCTACAAGTTTCCATGCAAGATTTGCTTGATCCTGTTTTACTTATCTTGATCTAAGTAGAGTGTTTGATTTAATGCTTAAACTTTGATACACTTGGTTTTTTTAAAATTTAAAATGCAAGTATTATTTTTTATTACATAGTGAAAACAAAGTAACATTAGATAATGATATATATCAGTAAGCAAGTGTCTTCTGGTTTACTGGCTCAAGTGTAGAGATTAGAGAAGTTGCTGCAACACCAACACAGCAATGACATCTCACCTGCTGTTTTTCAGTCTGTCCGGTCCACAACAGTGAAGTTTCACTACTAGATGGACTGCTCATATCTCCTGCAGTCATTAGTTAAAGTCCCTGAAAGTAGTCTCTTTTCAAACAAATTGAGGGTTCCGGAAGCCAACGGATCCCTAGCATTCATGCCAGCATGTACTTTACTGCAAGCCTGGGTCAGTCCTACATCAGCTCTCAGGAAGACAATCCACTTATGGCAGCTCTGGAGAGACAACATAATTCTTGCCAAGAGCTGTGGTCTGGCTTTGGTGATGGAGGCTCTTTGTTCAAAAACAATCAATTCCTGAGCTTCACAGCCAAATCCCATTCAGTCAAGTATGTCCTTTTTTTCTGAGTTTGAGACTTTCTCTGTTGTTTATATTTCAGGGTTAAAATGTTTTTTTCTAAAGTAAGTGACATTAACTTAGGATTTGACTAATTATAATACATAACAGCACTAAGAAATTGTTGTGCTATCAAAGGGCCTTTGTTGAGATTATTTATCACACATTGAAACTCAAAAAGGGATATTCCTATGTCAGTGCATGTTGACTTGAGCTTCCAAAGGGACTTCAATATTTGATGGATTACTCTGATTCATTTTTACATAGCTGCAATGTCAGTTTTGCTTACAGAATCTGCCATGTAGGTAATAATTAAAAAGAATGGGGATTTAGTCTGTGTTGCAGGAGGAATATATTTGTAGTGCTTTAAGTGGCAGTCTAAACATGTGGGTTCAGCGAAGCTTCACAGCCATACTTTGCCGATCTAAGAAGCTGCAGGCCAATTCAGATAGCAGAGTGATCTTGTTGCTTTTTGATAATTGTCATGGACACCCTCATTAAACACTGTAAAGGACTGATGTAACGTTGCTAACAATGGTGCACATGAAGAGTTTGAAAAATTGGTTTCCATAGTTTTTTATTAACTTTTGTTGATATATTTGCAGATGTAAATGTTCATTTATTTTAGTATCCTGTAACACTAGTTTCAGCTGATTTTCTAACTATCCTTACATTTGAGATATGGCATCTTAGCCATGTATAGATACATTGATTAGCCTAGAATCTCACAATTTGGTTTGCTGGGGAAGCTGCCAAGAGAAATGTGTTATAATTGTTTTGTTGTACATTTAGAAATTAAACTTGCATCTTATCCCTTTTCTGTGTAAATGTTGATTGTTAGGGGAATTTTGCATTAAGGGATTATAAAAAGAATGATGAGATCATTGAAGATCAAGTGTCGATCTTCAAGCAATATATTGCAATGATGAAAACTATTTCAAGAAAATTGTGCCAACATTTGGCCATCAATGAAATCCCGCAAAGGTATCTGAACAGAGGTAGTCCACTGGGAGTTTGGAGACATGTATTGCAAATCGCTGTTGCCAATTGAAATTTCTCACTTCTGAAGAAGGGGCCTGCATATGCTATCTAAAGATAATCATGGATTCATATGTGTACTTCATGTTTTATTAGATACATGATATTGCCTACTAAAACATATATTATTATCAATTAGGCCAACTTGCAACAAACAACCTCTTTGTCAGCCATGAAGAGGCAGGATGAAGCAGCTTGCTTGTGCTTAGCACCTGTGCAGCAGTTTCGCCATTCTCTTTTGTAAAGATGAGCAGAGCTGTGTTGCTGGCAAGAATGAATGTTGTGTGACTGCCACCAGGCTTGATACTTTGTTTTCTATTGGAATTTCCAGCCTGCATGCTTTCACGTATTGTCAAGTGTGTTATCCACTATGAATTCTACAAAATGCTTGTCTATTCCTCCCTAGTATTCATATATTGCTTCCAGGGTGCAAAATCTGCACTCACCACTAGCCGTTGGATAAAGATATTTGACTCATGGTGAGTGAGAAATGGTGTGCTGGGTGTATGTGTAGAATTGAGGTTGCGAGTGATGTTTTATGGCTGGCTAGCAGATTGCAACTGGAATCTTTGAACTCCGTTGCTTTGTATGCATTTGTGCACCACATTGCTCAATGGTTAAGAAGTTCATCACAGTTTCTGCTCACTGGTTTTTTATGTTGCGAATGCTAATCCATGCTTTTTTTAACATATAATATCTAAGTCAACAACTCTTTCCCACTTATGTTGCTTCTTCAGGACTCAAGGGTATGCAATTTTGAGCAGTTAAGTCACTGTTTTTGGATGGATGTGCTTTCAACTGGGATTCTCTAGTGGCCAACTTGATCATGTGTGTATCTACAGAAACCAGTGAATACTAGGAAGGACTACATCAGTGTGTGAAGAATAATATCTGACAACACACTGGACCATATGTTTAGTACTTGCAGGC
This sequence comes from Ambystoma mexicanum, assembly GCF_040938575.1. NCBI lineage: Eukaryota > Metazoa > Chordata > Amphibia > Caudata > Ambystomatidae > Ambystoma > Ambystoma mexicanum. Next base: position 677,150,508 of record NC_090933.1, on the reverse strand, counting down.
TAGAAAACCCAAAAGGGAATAGCCCTTGGGCAAAGTGGAAGATTTTACCAACCGCAGAAACATTGAACATGGGGATCTGCCCAGGGTTTGAAGAGGGCAAGGGGTTTTCCTTTTTTGTAGGGCAAACAGAGCACATTTATCAACTTTGAGCTCAAGAGGACAGGATTCACTTTGAAAGGAAAAAGTGCTGCACTCTGTAAAACAGATCTTTGCAGATCACTGCCAATAGAAATGTTGTCAGAGTGAAGAGATTTGTATTTCTGTTTTTTTCAGTTTGGATTTATTGGAATGGTAGGCAAGCACTTCTATCAGAAATGCTATCTGTAAGCACCGAACCACACAATTGAAGCATTCCATTTTCATGGTGCTTTCAATAGTAGTGGGTGATTAGTAAGCACAAAAGGATCGAGATGGTGAAGAAACAAACGTGAACAATACCAGGGGGCTCCACAGACTGACAGCATATTATTTGCAACTATTCATATTTCTGTATCATGCAGGATGGTGGGGTTGGGGATTAAGTGTGAGTGATAAAGCTATGGTAGGACTTGGATGCCTCTCTCCTTTGCTATAAAATGATTTTCAAGACCCCCTTAATGCCTAGGCAGTCGCAATATAATATAATGTGAAATGTAAGACGTTTCAATTGAAGGAAGCCAGAACAATGATGGAGCAGAAGCAGGCGGCAGCACAGAGTCTGGGGGACTGACCTGATCGATTAGACTGATTCAGGAATCGCAAGGTACAAGGTGGAAATAACGGGGGGACAAATTAGTTTGTTAGGGTTGGGAATACAGCACTGTATTTAAAAACAGGGAAGAGGAATGTGACTGTTGATGCATGGACAGGCATTCCTTTGGATGCCGGTGGATAGAGGTGGGAGAGGAACATGAGACGTAGAGTGCTGGTAGAAATGTTGAGATTTGTGTCCGAACCATATAGTGGAAGGCGAATGAGGCTAGTGTAGTAGTCAATTCAGCTTAAATGATTGGAAATCAAGGTTTTAGCAATATGGCAGGTGATGTGCTGCAATGTTTCTTACAGTAGTATATTCAGTATGTTATTTCTGTTAACTGGCAGGAAAGCCAATGAGTTGCTGTAGCTTTAGTTTGCTGCCAAGGTACAAGCCTTTGGTAATGGGGTAATGGGGTGAGGTGGTTGAGGGAAATGATAGTGGATTTTGGAGAAGATGTGGGACACTGGGAGTTAGGTGGCTTTAGTCTTAGAAGAGGTGAGCATTAGGCAGTGAGCTGCCATCCAGTAAAGCAAGACATCCGAGCAGATTAGATAATTTGGAGCATTGCTCCAAGGAAAAAAAGAAAGGGCAGAGAAGATGATTTGTCTGTCGAGGGCCAATCGGCAGTATGAGAAGAAACATGGAAGAGATGAGTTTTCCAAGAGAGGTGGTGTATGTTATGTTATGTTAGGTGGTATTTGTATAGCACATCCTGCCATTGGTATGGATTTGAAGCGATGTGCGGACAAACTCCTTCAGAAGACCCTAGTCTGTGTTGAAAGTATTGAAGGAGTGATAAAATGTTTGTGTGCATTAATAGCCAGATGGAAGGTAGGCAGTGAATGGCTATGCTAAGTTTTTAGTCATGCACTGGGTACCGTATAGGCATGGTAAGGAGTGCTATGATCCCCGGTGAGGGGTCAGAAAGGTGAGGCAGACAACTTGTGAAGGGTTTTCAAAAGATACCATTTTATTACCTCTAAAGGATGGATAAAAGCCTCACTATCCCTACCCTTACGAGGATTTCCCTGCCTAAAATTAACTAAAAGAAACACTCTAACAAAAGGTTTCTGTCCCTGACACTTTTATACACACCAAATCAATAAGGAAATGTATGGCAGTTTAACAAGAACAAATATAACCGTATAATTCACACCACAATGGCTGCTTTTTCTGATAACCTGGGCTAAATCCCCTTCCCCAGATTCAAGCATGCTTATCTTTTTACTGTTCAAAAAGGGTAAGGAAATCCTGTGTCATAACAAAGTTCCACTTCAGTTCCTGATTTAATCCAACTTGACAACACAAAGTTGCAGCTTGGACTCCAAGGGTGATTCAACATTGTTTAACAAAGCTTTCCTCTTTCCACTTATAGCCAAGGTCTTGAGACAGCTTTTGGTCATCAATAGAATATTTCATCAAAGATCTTGAAACAGTTTCTTGTCACCATCAAAGGATGTTTCAGAACTTTTAGTTTCAAAACAAATGTCTTTGGATATTTTGGCACCACTTTTAGGTCCAGTCCTACTTCACCAAAACACATTCAGTTATTCTTCAACTGCTTCTTCATAAGCTTTACCCCACCACAGTACTTCATGAACTTTCACCTGGGTTACTCTCATGCCAGGTTTTCTACTACCACAGCTCTCTGCACAAATGTACTCCTGCCAGAACAGAACCAATGGTTACAAATGTTCTTGGACTGGTATACACTCCTGCCAGCCAGGACACACTACTGCAGTTCTCTGTTCGGGTATACTCTCCTGCCCAAACAGAAGCAAGTGTTACAAAGTCCTATGACCTGGTAAACTCTCTTGCCAAGCCAAACTACTAACTCTAAGTACGTCTGTGGTAAGGGTCAACTTCAAAGGTTTTAATAATGTCTTCTGCTTCACACAATTAGGTTTGAGAATTTCTGCAAGGGAAACTAGCATCACACTGGTGCTAAGTGTTTGCCGCACGCAAGCCAGGCAATGCTTCCTTCCTCCTGAACCTCTTTTATCAAAAGGGCAGCCCTCATGCCCATCTTGTTCCACCTTTGTGTATTATTAACCAAATGCTGATAATAACTCTTTCTCTCCTTCACACTTCTTTGGCTTTGGCAATGTGGGTTTAAGACATTCTCTACACATGGGCAATATTCTTCACACACACTGTTATGCTCAGTTATCCTCTTTTGGCTAAAGCAACAGTGGTTGTTTGTCAATTGCCTTATTATGAGCCCCTTTGGCTTTGACAATAGTGGTTTGTGTTCCTTTTGAGGTATTGCCACTTTGTGTGGTTGGCTTTTATTATAACCTGATATTTAACAATCACCGCCTTTAGGTTGGATCTTTAAAATCTTATTATGCCAACTGCTTTGGTTTAAATCAGCTTGGTATGCGTCCCAATCATTAACTTGTTTTACATCCGTTCGGTATTCAAAAAGGAGTCTGGATTCGGTCAGCACTGCATACAAGGGAGTTGTCCTGTCCTAAAAATATTTGTAAATGCAATGAATTCTTGCAGTAGTTATTCATCCTTCAAAAAATGCCCAACAAAACAATTATCAATTTTGTGTCGCTGGGAAAAGAACCATCCAACCACTGAAAGATAACTACATCTGCCTTTTCAATTTGGCTGAGAATGTAGAGTATAGATAAAACAAACAGATTTTCTTCCAATAATAGGTGGAGCACTCAGACAATTTGCGAGAACACATCTGTGAATAATGCATGCAATCGTCAATAGTCGTCTTAGTTTTCTGCATAGTCTGGTCCCCACACAAACATGACCTGACTAATATTACTTCATATTGGTCAAATCAAATGACATGATTACAAATTCATTAAATGTATTTTGCATACTAAAACCATTCCAACTGAAGTTATGAATGCAACATTGTTATGCAAAATCAGTAAAACATTCTGTGTGAAGAAATGCATAAATAAGACAAGTTGATTGTCGGGGTGGTTATCCCGGGGTCGGCTGAGCCGTCCGCGGACCTCCAGGTTGGGAGGCCCCAACTCCTCCCGAACTTCCCAAAAAATGAGTATGAGACACACACAAGAAGCAAGGCGGTTCTGCTGTTTATTTAAACACGGCAGGGATGGGTCTAGGATCGTACGTGTCCGTCCAGACTCTCAAAATTCGTGGGGCTCGCAGGCCCTTTTTGCCACAGTATGACGCGCTACTTGCGTCACCTGGGAAAGTTAGCGAAAAAACCTATTGCCACTCCGGATTGGTTCCTCGAGTGGTAGGGTTAGTATAGTATACATATAGAGAGCAATATTAGTGGTTAAGGATGAGTCAGGTGGTATACTTGGGTTGTCCCTTCTATTAGATACTTGAAAATTGTTACACAAAGACCCCTAATGATTGGCTAATGTAAGTGGCGTCAGTGATGAGTGCCCTCATGTTCTGATTGGTCCTCCCGCGAGCCCCCCAGTCTGGGACCATCGTCGTTCCCAGCTTGCGGTGTACCTGTCACTAGCAACAATGTGTAACTATGTGTTTGTGCAGACAATGTGCGGGTTTGCTCATAGGCCTGAGAGCAGGCCATTCCCATCGCTGTAGGTGTCCATCTAGTCATTTCACTGTTGCAACCTGTGTCCCAGACGTGGGACCCAGGCGACTTCTTCCTCGTGGATCTGGCACCTTGTCAGGTCGGCTTGGTCACGTGTGGAGAGACCGTAGCTGTGGCGGAATTCTGCACATTTAAAGTTGTATTTTGCTTCTGTGTGCTTGGCTTTGCTTACAGGTGTGACCTTGGCGCCGGCTGGTAGCATACGAGTTGCAACATCGCCCCCTTGGCTGTGAGCTCTCGCTGGGCTCGTTCTGCGTGATCAGCACTTGTACTCTCGCTCATACAGTGTTCATGGCGGTTCTTGCTTGCGGCCTACTTGGGCCTGGTTCATGGGTGGGGATGTATAATGCACAGCACCTGTGTTGCGGTTTGACATGGCTTCATGAGCAATAGTACATCTTCTTTATATTCTCATCACAATGCGAGGGGTGGGAGAAGCGCCAGCAGGCGTATACTCGAGTGCTTTATGCGTCTTGCGTTTCTGCATTACTGAAAAAGGGGCCTATGTGAAAAATAATAAAGATGCGCGTCAGTGGGTGTATCCGTCACCTACGTCATAGCACTGAATATATTCTTCGTGTAGGTTGGTGCGTGAGTGACCAGTGTGCATGGTGGCACGTGTGTTCTTGGCAGTTGGCTAGGTCGTTATGGCATCTCTAACGATGTGGGTGCTCGTTGTTAAGGTCTTAGTCGAGTTCATCCATGCCGCAGGTGTCGGCTTGAGTAGGACAGGCTGGTGGGAATATCCTTATGTTCTTGAACCAGGGTATTTTGTCATCTGGTAGATAGACGAACTCATCTCGTGGTGGGTGTCTGGGCCGCGATCCTCTAGGCCATGGTCGCGAGGAGATTGGGGGAGCTTTTTCTCCCATTCTCCCACTTCAGTCCCCCCTCTGGTCGACTTGTCGACCACAAACATATCCTTCTCTTTATCTCCTCTTACTCTCCATATTTTAGTTACTCCTAGGTGTCCATAGTGGTTGACATGGTCTTCAAATGACCAGTACATATAAACACAGCTCCTTCCCGGTTTGCAGTATACCCATCTTCCAATATAGCTCCTCAGGTTTCTTGGGTTCTCAAGCTTTACAGATGGTGGGTCTAAGTGATTGGTGATGATCTGTTTGCGCAGTTTCTCTCTTTCCTTTATTATCACGTCGGTGTGCTGGTCATCATCCGTTGGCATCAAGGGGTGCATGCCAACCATTTCGATCATTTCGTCTGTAGTGCGTGCCTTCCTGGCCTTCCAGAACCTTATTACAATCAATACAGCTGCAGCCAGTATTATGCATCCAACTATTACCTTCAGCCCGTCTGACAGCCATGATGGCATCCATGACCATAATAATGAAATCCAGCTATTATCCTTCTTTACTCCTTTACTTTCTTCCATCATTTTGGAGTGCATCTGGCCCAATTGTGATACTGCTTCAGTAAGTGTTGCATTATCTGCATCGTTAGCAGGAATAAATGTGCAGCATGATTGTCCTGTTTTTGCACAAACTCCTCCTTCCATTGCTGTGAGAAGATCCAGTACATATCTGTTCTGCAGTGCTACCATTCTTACCGCTCGCAGCTCCTCTTTTATGGCATTGAATCCGTTTACTGTTGAATTAATTGTCATCATTAGTTCCCATCGGGTGATCTGGAGCCATTTAGCGTTCGCATATGCTTGTAGTCCTGGGTGTATTATTGACGAGAAGAACATTGCAGCCCTGCTGAATAATCTGTTCTGGTGGAATGGAAGTGAGTGCTGTTTCTGACCTTCCCCACAGGTATTTTCCTGTCAGGGGTTCTCCTTGTCTCTTTATTCTTGTTAGGACGTTATTATTGTTGTTGTTCTCTCCCTCTTGTGATTGTACGGATCTCCTCTTCCTCTTGTTTCCTTCATCCATTTTGGGAAAATTGGCCATGTTCACATGTTTTTGGGGCACCACTAGTGATGGTACGTTGATGTGTACCATTGTGCATATACCATTCCACAACGGATGCTAGGTGTGGTATGCCTTATCTTCGCAGGCCCAATAGTGATCCATTATTACTGCTGTTCCAGCACCCCCTCTGGTAGTTCTAACACGCTTCCGCAGTTGGTGTTATACCCCACCTCCACATCTCCTCTGTGTTGATAGCATAACTTGGGTGCGGTCAGCGGTAGTATGCCTATTGGGTCTTCATCCTTCTCCATCCATGTCAGCATGGGTACGTATTTGCCCCATGTCGTCCAGCATCTGTTGTTGTGTTTCTTTATGGTAGTAATATTTTCTCTTGTTATCATGTTGCTACCAACTCCTATTTCCCATTCATTGATCATGTATACCTTCCCTGTTATTGTTATCAGTGGCCTTTCCCAACATCCTTGTATACCCGGAACTTCAGTGGTGTACCAATCACATGGCAGGTATTGTAGTGTTATCTTCTTCATTTCTCCCTTGTCAGGGCCATCCGTCATGTTTCTGAATGCTTCAGTGTGTAAGCTGCTCTTATAGTAACTCAAATATGACTTGAGAAAATTGTTTTCGTATGGGTATGTGTCTCTTGTTTCTCACTGCATTCTCACCACCGTTCCTTGAAATCGTCCTCTCGTTTGAAATAGTGCCAGATATACTATACATCGCGCCGTTTTTTCCTGTATTTCTGTGGTGACGAATGTCCGTGAAGCGCTCATGGCGTATGGGATCAATGAGCACACATAACAGCTATCTTCTTTTGTCTGCTTACCAATTTGGGTTATGTGCTGATACCACATGTTGTTTGAGACGTGTGCTGAATCTGTTATGTAATTATAAATGCCTTTGTTATCAGTATATGTGCAGCGTTTAACTCTACTTCCCTTATGCTTAGGGTTGCTAGTACCACCTGACGTCATACCTGTTGCAGCCGTGGGAGGGGGCATGTTAGTTTTGGGTGCAGCCATAATATTGATAGCATAACTTTTCTGCCATACAGAGGCAGCCAGTAGACCAGTGATGACCAATACTCCTATCATTTTTATTACAAGAGCTAGTCTCACTGGCATTTTGCTCTTACCTTGCTGCAGTCCGGCAGCTTATTCTTGCGACATTAAAGGTGCCCGCCTGAAAATCCTCAATACGCTTGTTATTATTGTTAGTCGTTGTTATTAAACTCTCCCTATCAAGTAATCGTTCAGTGTTCCCACGCTAATCTTAGTGATCTATCTCTTAGAGCCGGTAAGTGCTTGTGAAGATGGGGAAATGATTGTTCTATGGCCAAAACAAATGCGGTGTAATATACGCGTACCCTTCTTCTTTTTAGGTACTTTGGCCTCCTTATATGATATACAAATTGGTGTGATAGGGCTTCAGGGGTGTTATCATCCGTGGGCAGCATCTACTCTTGGGCATAGCACACTGTTACTTTTTTTTCTAAACAATACAATTATATACGGTACCTGCATGTGCGAGAGAAAAATAGAGAAAACATACAAGTGTTTTATATGTGTGCAATATCCAAGTTTGTTATACAACGTTCTTCAATCGGTGGTGACCTTGGAGGGGAGGGGGCTGGGGCTCGATTGGGCAGAAGTTTGTTTACTTTGTGATCTCGTGACCATGGGATGGGATGTGGGCAAGCGTCCAATGTCTATGGCAGTAGTTGCCACTGGGGAATCTGGGGGGTGATCAAGTGTAGTGACACTATTGTCATCAGCTGTGGTCGATGTCTCCTTCTCTGTAGCCGATGCTGTTGATGTCGTTGTTCTTCCAATGGCCCTGTCGTTAACGCTAGGGCGGGTCTGGAGTTTGTAGATCTTTATGTCGTGTAGGTGATTCCAGGCGCGCTTATCCTGCAATTTCACTGCTCTGGTAGCTACCTCTTCTACCAAATGAGGACCGTTAAAGCGTGGGCCGTTCCACTTTCTATTAAAGTTGCGGAGTAGCACATGGTCATCTTTAGCAATAGTGTATAGTCCTTCCTTTCCCAGTTCCTTGCTGGTGTCTTCTTGTTGAGAACTCTTCGACCCGCCCCGCGTGCGCTCGAGCTGTTGAGATACAAACGCTACACTAGTAATCAAAAAAGACACCTATTGATACATTTCGTCAGCAAGAACAGTTGCAGTGTTTTCATGGTCCGTGAATGCTCTTGATGTAGGCGTTAGAAGAAGGCGCATTTGACGTCCTGTCACCACCTCGTGGGGAGTGAGGTGGTGATCAGACCCTGGCCTATTCCTTAGCTCAAATAGAGCCAGCGGAAGACAATACAACCAGCTCTTCTTGGTTGTCTGCTAAATTTTTGCGATTTCTTCTTTCAATAGGCCATTCAGGCGTTCACATAAACTGTTGGCCTGCGGGTGGTATGCACATGCAAATTTATGTTTAATACCCAGCAAGGATGTGATGTGCTGAAACATTTCATTAGCAAAGTGTGGCCCGTTATCTGACCGCAGCACTTCGCACACACCCCACCTAGGGAACACCTCTCTTACTAAAAATTTAGCTGCTCTGAACGCATCCGCGTGTGAGCAGGGTCCGGCCTCCATCCAGCTGGAGAATGGACATACCACTACAATCAAATACCTATGTCCTTGACATACATTGATCATATCAATATGAATGTGTAGGAAGGGTCCCTCTGGCCGGGGTATAGTACCTTCTATCACTTGCAGCGTGTGACCGGCCGTACACTGTTGGCATGTGAGGCAATTGCTGATGAAATTGGTGAGATGGGAATTTAACTCTGGGCAGAACCAATCTTCCCTAATTCGTGCTGCAATTACTTCCTTTCCTGTATGGGCTGGATGGTGGAGCTGGGCCAGGGCGGTGTTCAACAGGGCCAATGGCACGACCACTTTTCCGGTGTTATTTTGATGCCACAGTGCGTCAGTTGGTGACATCGTATATCCTCTTTTTACCCATAGTTCCTTTTCTGTCATTGGTGCGGCTGCCTGTAATTCCATTATCTGTGTGGCGGGGAGATGGGTATACCCTTCTTTCATCATCATCTGTTTTGCCATTCCCCTCCCTCTCCCTCTCTCTGATTCTGGGGTCTTCCATATTTCACCAAAGTATGCCGCATGCTTGGCATGTGCGTCTGCTGTTTCATTCCCTTTCGAGATATGGTTGTTTCCATTAGTGTGTGCCGGGCATTTAACCAAAGCTATCTCTTGGGGATCATTAATCACTTCAATTAATTCTGCTAATAAAAGAGCATGTTGCACTGGTGTGCCATCAGCTCTCCTAAACCCTCTTCTCTGCCATTTTATCAGCCCCGAGTGGACGGTTGACGTGACCTATGCGCTATCAGAATATATGGTAACTTTTTTGTCAACGCTTTCCTTCAACGCCAAGATTAGTGCAACCAATTCCGCTGCTTGAGCCGAATAATGCTGTGGTAACTGCACGCATTTCACCGGGACATACATCAAATCTTCTGTCATTTTTACAACTGCTGCCCCAGTTCTCCTTATCCCATCACTTTGGTCAATTGTTGATGAACCATCAATGTACAAAGTCTCTCCACCTTTAAGTGCATCCTCCTCAATTTTTCTAGTGCATGAGTACGTTTCAATAGTCTGTGTACAAACGTGAGCATAATCACCTTCCTCAATAACTTCCGCTTTAAATCTGGCTGGGTTAACTGTACTGCATCTGACAATTGACAATTCGGGTCTAGACAAGATGATCTCATAACCTGACACCCTCTGTGTGGTTAGTGTGGACTTAGGCGTATTCAATATTGCAAATAGCGCATGCTCCACAAATAGTGTGGTGGGGCACCCCATTGTAATCGATGATGATTTCTCCACCGCAAATGCAGCTGCGGCGAGACACTGTTCGCAAGGGAAATGTCCTAGCATGACAGGGTCCAAGTGGCCGCTGTAGAACGCTATTGGCTTGTGTCCCATGCTGGTTTTCTGAGTCAATACGGCTTTCATTACTGCTGAGTCGCAATGTGAAAAGATGAAGAACTGTCGTTCATAATCTGGGGTGGCTAGTACCGGAGCAGTGGATATGGCGTGTTTCAACTCATCAAACGCCTCCTTCATTTCTCTTGTCCATCCCAGTGTTTTGTCCCCTTTGTGTGCTTCTCTCAATGCTTCAATTAGGGGTCCTATGTATGAGCTGTAGTCAAAAACCCATGCTCTACAGTAGTTGCATAAGCCCAGGAACTGCTGCAGTTCCCTCACCGTTTGTGGTTGTGGCGTGTTGGATATAGCCTGTGCTCCTTGTGGTGCAATCTTTCTTCCGTGCTGGCATATTAGTTGACCAATGTATAGTACCTGTTCCTGACAGTACTGTAACTTTTCCTTGTCTACCCTGTACCCCTTTTCAGCCAACACTGTCAGCATTTTCATTGAGTCCTCCCTGCACCTTTTCTCGGTTGTGCTGCAAATCATCATATTGTCAACATATTGCAGCACCGTACTTTCTAATTCAATGTTTCCCAAATCCATCTGTATTACTCTGTTGAAAATTGAAGGTGACTCGCAGTACCCTTGTGGTAACCTAGTGTGTTTCCATTTTGTGTTTCTGTATGTGAAGCTTGTCAAGTCTTGTGAATCTGGATGCAGAGGTATTGAGAAAAGGGCATTTTTGAGGTCAATCACAGTGAACCGTGAGGCCTCTGCCGGAATTCCACATAATATTGTGGCTGGGTTTGCTGCTATGGGGTATTCTGCCTCTACAATGTTATTCAAGGGTCTGAGGTCCTGGATGAAACGCCAAGACCCCCCTTTAGCTTTGCGCACTGGGTACACGGCCGTGTTACATGGTGATTCTGAAGGTACCAATATCCCATTATGTATCAGGGCCGTTATGGTTTTGTATATCCCCTCATCCGCTTCTTTTGATAGTGGGTATTGCTTCACTTTAGGTATTATTGCACCCTTTTTCAGCTTTATTCTTACTCCTCCGATACTTTTTATGCAGCCCACGTCATAGGGACTGGTGGTCCACAGTGATGCTGGAACCTTAGCCATATCTTCCTCGTAGAATGGTACTGGGGTACATGCGGGTGCCTCGAGTGCCATGGCCATTTTCTGTGCCACTTGCTTATACGTCACTCTTAGCCAGATATCTACACTCATCATAAGTATCATCTCTCCTTCTTCCCTGTCTTCTGAAAAGAGCTCTTCATCGGACACCTGGGTGAGCCTGCATCCCTTAGCCAGGGCTATCACTGCCCTTCCCTGTCTTGGGCATGTACTGCGATTTAATCAGCAGTTGCTATAATACCCTCGATGCTCACCCAAATCACCTTCCCTTCTGGTTCACTGGCTGGTATCTCAGGCCTGAACAAATATGCTGCTGGCCTCCTCCAGATCTTTCCTTCTATTCCTGGCATCCAGGCAAATGCCATGTCTGTTCCGTACTGGAACAGTTCGCCATCCATCGGCTCAGCTCGAGCTACTGTCTGGCCACAGTACGCCTGCCGTATTTGTCGTGCAGTAAGCATGTTTATTCCTAGTGTGGAACAAATTATGCCATTCTCCGTGCAGTAGATTGTCATATTTAACCTGCTCATTATGTCCCTCCCAAGTATGTTCACTGGCGACTCCCTTGAGTACAGGAGCGGGACAGACATGTCATAATCTCCAATAGATAAGGAGATGTTATCAGTAAAGGGAACCAACCCGCTAGCCCCAGAAAATCCTTGGGTGTTCATGGCCTCACCTGACATTTTGAATCTACCCTCCCTTATGCAAGACCTGGTTGCCCCAGTGTCAACAAGGAATGATAATTTTTTTGTCACCTATCGTTACATCAATGCGTGGTTCCTCCGCAGTATTAGGTGTTATCGACAGGATGGGACACACCAAGGACGTCTGTGGGCTGTCCTATTGTGGGTATAATGACTGACCGCTTCCTGTGTAAGGGTTGTGTCCCAGGATAGTCACCCTTCCCAACTGTGTTTGTTGTAGCTGTGTATCGGTGGGGGTTAACTTATGGTCCTGTATTTGTGTGAGCTGTTGCACTGGCTGTACTTGGTGTTGTTGTGTTATTGCCACCTGTTGTTGCGGTAGTGAGTATGTCTGCAACTGTTGCTGTGTCGCTAATTGCTGCTGTGTGCTGCTCTGTTGTATTCCCTGTGGTTGTTGGTAACCCTGCTGCTCCCTCATAGGCCCTTGTTGTCCGTGTTCCCCCCAATGCTGGTGGGGAGGGTCTCCTTCTACACGTACGCGACATGTGCCCTAACCTCCCACAAACCCAACATACAGGTGGTTCCCTGGTCTGCCATGGGAAACTTCCTGCATTATCTTGGTACCCTGGTTGCCCATTGGAGTAGAAACTCCGAAATCCTCCCCCTTGCTGTTGTGCAGGTTGGCCATATCCCCTCCCCCTCATCATTCCTCCCCTTCCCCTGATGTTGTTATAATATCCATTTCCTGGTACCATATACCCTCCTCCTATGTTAGCCGTGTATGGTGGGGGTGGTGGCATCTGTTGTGTTATAAGTCGTGGTGATTGTGGTAGTGGTGCTATTTGAAGTTGTGAGGGATCCTGTGCAGCCACTACTTGCGTGGGGTTTGGTGTCACTGTTGTTGGTGTAGTTATTAGTGCTCCTTCCATGGTGTACTTAATCAGTTTTTTCTGCACTAATTTAGCCTCTTCCGGTTTTCTATCTTCTTCTTTTTGTTTCATCTTTTCTTGCCACATCCTAAAATGGTGTACTATTGTTAATTGTATTTCCGGCCAGGCCTTGGCTTCCATCCCCACTATCTTCTTCAATTGTTTTTGTACGGTCTCCGAAAGCCCTTGTATTAGTATGTGGTAAAAGATTGCCGGTGTCTTGTCCCATTGCTCTCTAGTTTCCATGCACCACTTCTCCTGAATCTCCTGGATATAATCAACAGGATCTTCGTTCTCACGCATCTTGCGTGACGTAATTGCTCCCATATCTGAGGTGTCTGTGTATTGTATCCTCAGAGCTTGCCATAATGCATGCCTGCAATTCGCAAATGGCGCCCCGTCATGTGATGTGTTCGTTATTGTAACCCCGGGGAATCCCGCCCTCTTCCAGATGTCATCTGCCGCATCCCCTAATATTGATATTAATAGGCCCTTCACGTCTCCTACTGCTAGTTTCTGTCCTGCAGTGTGCTTTTCCATCTCGTATATCCATTTTCCCGCTCTTCCACTAAGTGATGGGAGTCTGCACTTTATATTTTCTTTATCGGCATGCTTCCAAGGGACGTATTGTGGTCAAACCCCCCCCCCTCTCCAATAGCGGCATTAGATTGTGCCCCATCTGTCCCCCCAGTTGTCGCGGTGTGGAGTCCGTATACCCCTCCTCTTCTTCTGTGTCAACTAGATCATCGGTCATGTCCATATTACCGCTGCTTGTTGTAGCTTCCCCTTCATTTCTCCCCCTTCTCTTATTACTTTCTTTATATAATGCAGGTGTGTGTGTCCGTTCTTCCTGCCTACGTCCCGGGAGATCTCGGAGCCTGCCGGCGTATGGGGTGTATTCAGGAGCGGGTGTGGGTGGGGATGTTGGGCGGAATGATGCGGGTGTGACTGCATGCGTTTGCCCTCACGCCACTTCTCGTTCTTTCTCCTCACTTCCCCCCATTTCTTCCTTCTTTCTGCATGCCCATGGTGATTCCCGGTTGGTGCGTGTGATGTACAATTTGTCTAAGCTTTCCCTACCGCCTCCTCTTCCTTCTCCCCCCCATTCCCTCTTCTTCGCTGCAGAATTCATCCAGGAGCGACAACACCCAATCTGTCCTTTTCCCCCCTAATCGTCACCGTTTTTAAGTCTATTAAATCCGTTCCTTCCTGTTCTCCTTTACCAATTGCTCCCCTTTGCGCTGATGTCGTGGCTACTTCTGTATCCCGACGTACATATGTTTTTACCCCACTCCCCCCTTTCCTCTCTCTTCTTTCCTCTTCCCTCTTCTCCATTATTTCACCACCTATTTCCTCTCTTTTCTTTTTCAATTCCTCCATCACCTCATTACTCACCTTCTCTAATATCCTTTCTTCCTCTCTCCTCCTTTCCCATCTCCCTCTCTCCCTTTCTAATATGCTTTCTATTACTTTACCTTCCTCGTATTTCCTGGTGCTCTCTGAGAGTATTTTCTTCTTCCATAGTTCCATTTCCCTTTCTTTCTCTTCTTCCTCTCTTTTCCTGTCACGCTGTGCTGCTCGGGATACCCTTTCTGCTATTGCCTTCATTCTGTCAGCTTCCCTCTTCCGTTCTTCAGTTCGTTCCCTCATTTTCTCTAACTCATCCCTACTTTCCTTCCTTCTCCCTCGTGCCTCTTTCTCGAGCTGTTTGATCAGTGCAATTTGTTCATTCCTTAATTCTTCCAATCGTTCCTCCAACATCTCCTCCTCTTCTCGTGACAGCTCCCCTTCTCTCGTTTTAGCTTCCTCCCCTCTTATTTCAGTGCTACCCTCATCGTCCTTGTTCATTCTCCGTACTACCTCCTTTTCTTCTTCCGTTAGTGTCCCTCGCAATTTTGACAGCACCTGCGCTGCTACCCACTCGTTGTGTCCTATGTTTGGGATGGGTTCTTCACTGTTCTCCCCTTCCTTTGTGTGCACCTTCGTACAAGTTGGGCCTACCGTACTTGTCACCTCCTCCCCCCCTGTGTAGCTACCTGTGGCTGTATATGGCGGTGGGCTGTACGCGGGGTTCGAATATCCCTCAGCTGCTGTTAGTTGTTGCCTTGCTGCTTCTCGTAGTTCCGTCACAGGATATAACCCCACTTCTTCCTTCTTCACTACTTTCGCTAGGGGCATGTCGTCGGTCCCTTCCTTCTTTACTTCTATTTCACTTGCGATGCCAAGCTTTTCGTCCCCCTTCCGGTCTCTTCCCGCGCACTGTGCGCTATCACCTCCTCTTCCTCCTTAATCTTCTTCCCCTCCTTCGTTTCCTCCACAGTGAACATCCCGGTTGGCCCTGGTCGGGACCCCTGGAACATCCTCCATAAGTTAAACACCTCCACGTGATGCGCCAACTTCTTCCCTTTGTATGTGTTATGTATGTGTGTCAGTAGTGAGTGTTGGACGTACGGGTCGAAACTGCCGTTAGGCGGCCAGGGTGTCGTCATTTTGTTGTCTGTCCCTTGTGTCCATTCTATGCTGTATTTGATCAGTTTTTCCCTATGGGGCGATAGTGTTTTACAAATATGCTGGAGTGGGGTAGTCAGGGTATTCCCCCACCCTCCCGATTCTACCCCGTATGACATGATTACACTGTGTTTTTAGCTCCCTTCAGTATAGTTGTCGTTACCTGGCCCCGTAGTTCGGGGACTTGCGATCGTCCGCTAAAAGAAAACAGCCAAATATAACAATTGCAAATAAACTGTCCTTTCCTGTGTTTGTTTTCTTCCTTAATACCGTTACGGCCCCCTGCGGCCACGGCGCACGAAGCCCCCTGCGGCTGCGTGTCCTGTGTGATGTGCTTATACAGCCGTCCCACTTTATCTCCCCCCCTCCTCCTTCCACCTCACTCAGCGTGGCCGACGTTCTCCGTGCGCGGTCACTTCCCCCTCTCCACCTGTCCCGTATTTGGGGTGGCCGGCAATCTCCGTGCGCACCCCCTGCCCTCTATTCACTTCCCCACCACCCTTCAACAATGCTGTGTGGTCAAGGTGTCCTATGAAAGCCCTACGGGTGAGATCTTTTACACTTCAAGAGAGCGCGCAATAAGTTTTAACTGTTTGTCCCCGTTATCCCCACAGCTGTCCTCTTGTTACGCCTGGAACAAGGTAACCAACAATACACTCGTATAATCTGACTGCGCACGCTGCGTCGCTTCGCGTGTGACACACCCCTCACCGGGAGGGCTTAACCAGCCAATTATCTGCCGTACTAGGCAACAATTTAGCTACCACCTACAGGAAAACGTCATCTATTTATCGAGCTTCATTGCTCGATCAATAGGGATCCTCATCTACTCATTGATCAACAACCGCCAATTCGTAGGAAAGCCACACACACACACACCCTTTACAGGTGGCCACGACTTAGGCCAATCAGTGTCTACGAACAACCGCACGTGATGCTTTCTTGATCCACCCACCCTTTTCCGTGACGTTGTAGCGGACGGCTCTCACGCCTGTCCCGCTACCACTCACTTCACCGTCAACACTAATTGATCAAATCTTCGCCGTACACCTTAGTAACACCTCCCCCCTCCCTCACAATCTCACATTGCTTGTTGGGTGTGACATACTCACCAAGTTCTCTTGATGCAGGGCCACTCGACTGCGTGCACCTCTCCAAGCGGCTCTCCACCTCCCCCGTCTGGACCACGTCTGGACCACGTCTGGACACTCGCCAACCGCGGGCGGGATACTTCTCAACCGGCTCCCGAGGGCCAATATCCGGATTATGCTGTCCGGTCTTCTCGCAGTTCCGCGATGGTCCTGTAGTCGTCAAAAGGGGGCAGCGGCAGAGGGAGCCGCGCCGCCGGGCCTCCTCGCAACGAGAGGCCCTGGAAAAAGGAAAGGTAGATCGTAAAGCGATCTCAGCAGTGCCTCCAACTTGTTGGGGTGGTTATCCCGGGGTCGGCTGAGCCGTCCGCGGACCTTCGGGTCGGGAGGCCCCAACTCCTCCCGAACTTCCCAAAAAATGAGTATGAGCCACACACAAGAAGCAAGGCGGTTCTGTTGTTTATTAAAACACGGCAGGGATGGGTCTAGGATCGTACGCGTCCGTCCAGACTCTCAAAATTCGTGGGGCTCGCAGGCCCTTTTTGCCGCAGTATGACGCGCTACTTGCGTCACCTGGGAAAGTTAGCAAAAAAACCTATTGCCACTCCGGATTGGTTCTTCGAGTGGTAGGGTTAGTATAGTATACATATAGAGAGCAATATTAGTGGTTAAGGATGAGTCAGGTGGTATACTTGGTTTGTCCCTTCTATTAGATACTTGAAAATTGTTACACAATGACCCCTAATGATTGGCTAATGTTAGTGGCGTCAGTGATGAGTGCCCTCATGTTCTGATTGGTCCTCCCGCGAGCCCCCCAGTCTGGGACCATCGTCGTTCGCAGCTCGCGGTGTACCTGTCACTAGCAACAATGTGTAACTATGTGTTTGTGCAGACAATGTGCAGGTTTGCTCATAGGCCTGAGAGCAGGCCATTCCCATCGCTGTAGGTGCCCATCTAGTCATTTCACTGTTGCAACCTGTGTCCCAGACGTGGGACCCAGGCGACTTCTTCCTCGTGGGTCTGGCACCTTGTTATGTCGGCTTGGTCACGTGTCCAGAGACTGTAGCTGGGGCGGAATTCTGCACATTTAAAGTTGTATTTTGCTTCTGTGTGCTTGGCTTTGCTTACAGGTGTGACCTTGGCGCCGGCTGGTAGCATACGAGTTGCAACATTGCCCCCTTGGCTGTGAGCTCTTGCTGGGCTTGTTCTGCGTGATCAGCACTTGTACTCTCGCTCATACAGTGTTCATGGCGGTTCTTGCTTGCGGCCTACTTGGGCCTGGTTCATGGGTGGGGATGTTTAATGCACGGTACCTGTGTTGCGGTTTGACATGGCTTCATAAGCAATATTACATCTTCTTCATATTCTCATCACAATGCGAGGGGTGGGAGAAGCGCCAGCAGGCGTATACTCGAGTGCTTTATGCGTCTTGCGTTTATGCATTACTAAAAAACGGGCCTATGTGAAAAATAATAAAGATGCGCCTCAGTGGGTGTATCCGTCACCTACGTCATAGCACTGAATATATTCTTCGTGTAGGTTGGTTTGTTTGTTTTGTTTGTTTGTTTATTTTATTTGTATGGCGCTCCAAACCCAGAGGTAGAAGGGCGCTTAAGAATTTGGTTACAGAGTTGAGAAGTATCTGTGTGTTGCATACTTCGTACAGGTTTATAATATATACATATATATACAGTGGTGCGTGAGTGACCAGTGTGCATGGTGGCACGTGTGTTCTTGGCAGTTGGCTAGGTCGTTATGGCATCTCTAACGATGTGGGTGCTCGTTGTTAAGGTCTTAGTCGAGTTCATCCATGCCGCAGGTGTCGGCTTGAGTAGGACAGGCTGATGGGCATATCCTCATTTTCTTGAACCAGGGTATTTTGTCATCTGGTAGATAGACAAACTCATCTCGTGGTGGGTGTCTGGGCCGCGATCCTCTAGGCCATGGTCGCGAGGAGATTGGGGGGAGCTTTTTCTCCCATTCTCGCACTTCATGATACACTTAAGACATCTGATGTGCTTTACATAGAGATACCACAGTAGCCACTTCAGCCATAAAGAGTGGATGCGGGTTAGTTAGTCTTGTGGTTAGATATCAAGTAACAGGAGTCCAGTGTATCAGTCCACTATAAGTGGAGCTGAGACCTAAAGATGGGGTCTACCAAGGCCTGGCGTTCGAGGATGACCAAGAAACTGGTCGACGCAGTGTGCTTTAATGTCTGGTTTGGTTTAATGAAGAAAGATAATGTGGTCCTGGTTCATGCTGGCTGGATTCGGTCAGCAGGCAGTCACGGAGCACCCCGGGATCACAATATAATAGTGAACTCACCAGGTCTGGCGTGCGCATCAGTTTGCCTCGCTGCCTCCAGCTCGTCTGCTTCAGTTCTCCTACGTGGGCCGGTAACCTCTCCTGCACGGCTTCCCGCGGCTGTGTGTGCTACCTTCAGAAACCCTGCGGCTCCCCCAGTGATTCGGTGCTCGCCTGCCACCGCTGAATGCATTACAGGTTTGAAAGTTACAAAAAAGGTGCGCTTTACGCTGTGCAATCTCTGTAGCTGAAATCTCGGGCCCATATGACCCTTTCTGGACCGGCATCCATTTCTCTCAGCTGTCTGGTCCCTGCGTCCTGGCTCCTCTGCGATTTCTTTCTCTGCTGCTTTGTGGAGGGTTCACAACTCCTCCACACACTACTAGTACTACCTTTCTGCTGCTGCTGTTTCGGCTGCTTGCCTTCTTCCACCTTTTATCTAATGGCCTGCACCTGAGGAGGCGTTTTATGCCTCTCAGCCACCCTCAGGTGTGGGTCATCAACCTTAAGGGGCTGCAAAAAAAGAACTCCTTTCAACAGTTTCTATTTTACAATAGGTTATTAGGCGATTTATTTATTTATATTTATTCATAGGTTTATAACGCGCCACAGCCCGCGGGCATCGGGGCGCACCAAAAAGACGATGACAAAACATAGAAAAACGGGACAAGAGTCAACCCAGCTAAAAAGGGGGGTAAAACCTGAGTATTCTCTATTCTCCCAAAAAGGTGTGTTTTCAGCTTTTACCTAAAGCTGTTGGGGTTCCTTTCGAGCCTTAGCTCGATTGGTAGTCTGTTCCAGTTTTGGCCTACTCTAACTGGAAACTCTCTCCCCATGCCGTTAGGCATTTGAAAGGTGGGCATTTAATCTGACTCAATGCTCTGGTCTTAAGGATCTTGTTATTATACATTGGGTAATCCTTTCTTTAAGGTAAGCTGGGGCGATTGGGGAAAATTACCTAAGGGGGTCTCCTATTCTTCCTGACCTGTCTCCCACGCCCCCCATGTGATCCTCCTGGCTAACACTGCCCCCAGAGTCAGGATCAGAAAGCGTTTTGCCTTTCCCTGGCCACATGAGAAGGGTCCCAGGCAAGGTTTCCTGGGTGAATCATCTCCGATTCATCACACTCCTTAACTGACTCCTCTTATGTGCCCGAAATTCCCGCGTGGGAGGGTGTGCAGTGGTTAGCGCTCGAGTTGGGCGTGAGAACCGGACTAAGTGTGCAAGGTTGCCGAAGGGAAGAGCCAGGGTTTGAGTGCCTTCCTGAAGGCAAGGTGGTCCTCTATACGGCGGATGGTTAATGGGAGAGAGTTCTAGATGGTGGGTGCTTGGACTGAGAAGGAGGAACCCTCCTCCCGTCATACGGGTTGATTTCTGTCACTGGATTGACGAGAAGAAGTGCTGAGCCTGATCTGAAATTTCTGTTAGGCCTGTAGCGTGTGAATTTATGCTGTAGGTAGTGCAGTCCTTTGTTGTAGAAGGCTCAATGGGTGATGCACATCGCTGTGAAGGGGGGTCGCCGTCCAGTCGGAAGCCAGTGAAGGACATGAAGGGCCGGCAGATGTGTTCTCTGGGGTCTAGGGCTAGGAGGATCCTCGCAACAGTGTTTTGCACTCATTACAGTTTGCTTAGCTCCGATGCCGGGGCCCCTAGTTAGAGGGCATTAGCGTAGTCTAGACGTGAAAGGATGATTGCAACGATCGCCGAGTTTCTCTATGGTAAGGAAAAAGGCGGCAGAGGATGTGTATGTGTAGGTAACAGAATTTTACCACAGAGTTGATGTGGTTCGATAGAGGTCAACTCCACGTCCATAATACATCTGAGATTTTTGACTGTATTGGAAGTGGGGGGAGATGGGCTTAGGGAGAGGAGCTAGGGGCGGCGGGTTAAGGGAAGAGGGTGGTCTTCCCACATAGCAAGATTTCAGTTTTGCCTGTGAAGAAAAGTGGGCCACGAGCAGACCCTTGGGGAACACCCACTCCAAATGAAGGCACAAGAGTTCCATAAGACAGGTAGGAGATGATCCACTCCAGGGCTGAGCCATGGATGGCAAAGCTGTAGAGAGTAAGTAGAAGAGAGGGTTGATCAATAGTATTAAAGGCAGTAGGGAGATGGAGATGGATGATATGTGAGTAGAGTTTGGATTGATTAGCAGTGAGAAAGCTATTGACGTCAGTTCATTTTCTAAACAGTGCTCACAACACATTCAGGGTCTTTTAAAATAAAGAACTTACATTTGGAAACATATTCCAAGTTTGCACAGTTAAAGAAACTTAGACTCAATTGTTTTTTCCAGTCATTTAATACTGGTATTTAATGTAATGACCTGAAGTAGCACATGCTCAAAGCAACATATTTGGAGGCCTCTCTTAGTGTGAAATGTGTGTTTGCCATCTCTAGTTTTATAGGGAAAGTAATCACGCATACATTGGTTATTTCCTTCTAGTCAGTCACTTATTGGCACATTTGCCCCTTTTGAGAAAGAAACAACATAATTAATTGAGGGCTGTAACCAAAGGTTCCAAACTACCCCTTAGGAAGGAAAATCTGTTCCATACTTTTCTTTTAAATTCAATTATTATTTGTATGTCAATATTTTTTAACACAGGAGTGAAAGTATATCATCAATGTATCTGATTATTTATTCTCTAGTGCGCTGACTATTCCTGGTATGTTATGGTATAACATGGTATGGTATAACATCTATTGAGCTTGGACATAAAAATGATTGTTCTCATCCATATTTAATCCATAAAAGATATGTATATAGCAACGTGATCCCTGTTCAGCCACCTGAAATGTTACGTTTCTGTAGAGCGTTTGCTTTGGAAACCAGATTGGAGTGAGTTGCAGTGCTTGCTGGTCATCAGGGTGGCAGTAATGTGGTCAAACATAGCACCCTCTAGAATTTCAGAGTATTATTGGAGGAGGGAGACAGGCCAGGAGTTGGCAGGGTTGATGAGTTTGCAGAAAGTTAGGATGGGTAGAGCAGTAGCTGTTTTGTAGCAAGCAGGGAAGCTACCAAGCTCAAGCTATGGCTTGAAGAGAGGGGAGAGGTAGGAGCAAGTTAAAGGTGGTAGGTTCTTATTTGTAGGGCAAATGGGTCCACGGGGGCGCAAGAGTGTTGGCAACTTGGAGGATGGGTCTGAAATCAGTCAGATAATCGTAGAAGAATGATTACAGTGTGGAAAGAAGGGAGTTAAAAGATGGTGAAGTAGGGTCGGAAGAAATAGAAGGATGATCAAAGTCCCTCTAAATTTAGAAACCTTAAAGGAGAAGTAACAGGCGCAGTAATTTGCTGAAAGGGAGTACATGATGGGAGGGAGCAAGCATGGACTATAGGGTAGAGGATGGTTTTTTGGATGGTAGTCGAGAGTGGCGACAAGGTTAGTGTAATAACTGGACCTTGCTGAATCCATGGTATTAGAGCATGCAAGTTGGCATTCCTTGGTTGAGAAAAGGTGAGCTGGAGAGTGGAACTAATGCAGTTGTTGCAAAAGGAGTCTCATATTTGTTCTGAGCTGGTAGATTTCAGGGGTGATCCATATCTGGTGTCATGGGCAAGATGGGGGGTGAAAGAGCAAGCACGATAGTGATGCTCAAAGGGGGATCTGAGTGTACAGTTGAAGTCCACAAAGGCTTGCTCAATATAGTAGGTATGGGGTGGAGAAAGAATTAGGAGGGCATAACTGACCTCGGCTAGGTAGTTAGCTATAGACTCTGGTTTTAATTTGTGCTTGGTAATGGGGAGGAAGAGTGTGGGTGGTGGGGAGGATACCGAAATGTGCAGGCGTGGTTGGAGGGAGGTGTTTGATGGAGGAGAGAGCACAGTAGAGGGATGAGGAAAGGAAGACTAGGTCAAACGAGTTGCCATGTCGGTGTGTTCTGGATAGATTGTGAAGAGAGTCCAGGAAGTGGTCATATGTGTTGGAATAAAGCTCAAGGCATCAGTCCTGGGAGGTGTTACAAAGTTTGAGATTGCCAATTAGGGTGATAGGGGCGTGTAAGAAGATTTCTGTTATCAGCGAAACAATAATCCACGTCATGCAGTTATGTGTTCAAATATTTGTGCAAAATCTGTTTCAATACATCACAAATTGCAGTGGGTTTTAACTTTGTGACTTTAAAATTCTGACATGTGGTTAAGTGTGCCGCCAACTCTTATGGCCAAAAGGTATCGCCTGTTGGGCTTTTTCAAGGCGGTTTGTAAATAGCAAAAGTTGGAGGATCAGTATTTTTTTTTAAACCTTTTTATTGAACATTTAACAAACATTACAAAACAAAATTGCAGTGAATACAATAACGTTCCACATATACATTATTCAGCTGTGTTCACTGCTTCCCTTTTGCCACCCCCCGTTCTGAGCCTACAACTGCTAATGTTCAGCTCCTGCATCTTGTGGTGAGGTTTCCCTTTCTGTTATGTCCAAGGGGTCTTGAATTGACCCAAACAGTTCTGCTATGAGCAGTCTCCAGGCCATCAGAGTCTCGGTTTCCTCCTCCCCCCAGTGCTGTTAGCTTCTTGCCATACCATGGTTTCAGCCTCCGCCCATTTCTGCAGATCGGAGATGATCTCAGGTCTTTAGCCCTGAGATCCTCCGACGTGAGCACTGTCCTCATTGTGTGTTCGCAGGATTTTGCTCGCATTTAGGATTTCTAGCTGCCGGCATGCGCTGTGTTCTGGACAGTGTGGAGCTAGAAATGCAAAGTGTAAGCAAACACCTGTGAACACACAGAGGACAGTGCTCATGTGAGCAATGTCCTCTGTGTTCACAGGATTTTGCTCACACTTCGGATTTCTAGCTCCCTGCTGCCGGTGCATGGCGCAAATCATGCGAACACACAGAGGACAGTGCTCATGGATTTTAAGTACTGTCCTTGTGTTCGCAGGATTTTGTACACAAATCACATTGGAAAATGAAATGACAAATATATAAATACTTATGTGAACCAAAAATAGTATGGCAGTAACTTTGTTTTCCCTATTTGGAATGGAGGAATACAAGCATATGAATGCACAATGATGATTGCCTAAAAGAATCTTCTATGCGTTATGCAGCTTTTCAGTCAAGTCATAAAGACGCAAAAACAGGAACCGGGTGAGGTCTTTCTTGCGCAGGTAAAAGATATTAATTGCTCTACTACAAGATGCACTTGCTTCCTATGGAACAAGAGAATGTTATAGCTAGGTGTGGAGTAGAGGGGTATGGATCAATATACTCGCAATTTGCCAGAGGGATTTTGGTGTGGGTAGATGCTTCGGTGCCCTTCCGATTCCTGGACGTTGAAGCAGATAGAGAGGGCAGATATGTGATAGTGCACGGGTATATAGATCACCAGGAGGTATGTATAGTGAACTCCTACTGCCCTAATCATGCTATACTGGCTTTCCTCCGATCCCTGTGTACCAAACTGGCTCACATGAGGAATGCCCTTTTTCTTTGGTGCAGGGACTTTAGGTGCGTGAGGGACCCAGCCTTGGACAGATCAGACTCCACCCTGCTTAGACCATCACTGGCCTCTGAGACCCTGAAGACTGTGCTTACGGATTTACCGCTGGCAGACATCTGGAGGGAGCAGAATGCTAATGGGCGAGGATACTCGTATTACTCGGCCCAACATAGACTTTATACTCGCATCTATTACTTATTTGTAGTGGCTGAGCATCAGGCTGATTTTTCAGGTGCATCGTTTATGGCACGCACCATTTCTGACCACTCCCCGTTGTTGGTACACTGGGTTCTTCGTGGGAAGTGTGGACAGGTGGGATACAGAATGGGAGGCCCTGAAGGTGGTGCTGGAGGGATTAGGAAAACACTACGGGAGGAAATGGGATTCCTAAAAGACTGTAACCGAGATATTGAGCGAAGGGCTCACGGGCCCCGCGGTCAAAACTGAGCTTCACTCATTACACACCTAATGTGTGGAGTCATGGGAGTACATGACTCGCACGGCACGCATGCATGTTGCAGGGGACAAATCTGGGAGGCACAAGCTCCTATGTGCCCATTTCCTATTTTTTTATTGCAAGTATTTTTACTATATTTTTTTTGGGGAGTATTTGCCTATTTTTAGGGAGTAAAAGTGCCTGACACACTTCTTAATTGTAGGGCTGGGAACAAAGATGGGTAACAAGCATTAGGGTTAAATACTAGAGGTAACATCAAACTTTGTGCTTTAAGTGTCTGCTAGTGTTATTTCAAATCGGTCTTCATATAGTTAATGGCTTAAGTACAGCTACACATGTAGTACGGGCTTAATAAAAATGTCTAAACCAAGTGTACTGTCTGCCACTTGATTCATAGCCAGTATTTATGCCCTTGCACCAACGTCCTGTTTAAAACAAGCATTGGCAGTTTTGGCTTGTGTTAGATATTGGCTAAACGTTTGCCAGACACTGCGAACATATGCCCAGGTAATCACATCTGCTACCGTCTTATAGCCGTCACTGTCTGGCAAATCGTACACAAAAGTCAAAATTGTTGGCTTTGCCAATGCTTGTTTGCCTTCCTGTGAAACACATGCTAGAGGTATTTTGAAGAGCTGGAGCGCAAATTAGCCCCCGTTTTTCAGCTTCAGTGTTCCTGTTCTAAACGGCCCACTTGTTATTTGAAACTGCGAATACCCTCAATACTAGCTGAGCAGAATATTTTGAAAAATTACTGCATGCTTAATATCTTTACCGCACGCATAATTCTTGAAATCCACCTGGGTACCAGAATTCTGCAGGGGTAGTGGATGCAGATTTCCAGAAAGAACGCCTGCAGTATTTGTGAAAATCTCCATGCATTTTGATAAAAAAAAATTGTAACCATTTCCAAACTCGTTTCAGGATATAAATGGTGTTTGTACAACAGTGGATCATTCTGGTATTCTGCAATTTTTGATAATGTATAAACGGGTCATTTTAAACAAAAAAAAAACAAAAAAAAAGATCCTTTTCTTCATTACATTGGAAAGGGTAGAACGTCGCCAGTTTTTATTCTTTTCGATATCCCTAATCACGTTAAAAATATTCGGGTGACGTTTACAGTTTTATCTTCCACCAGAAGAGGATTTTTCTTGAGGTATTCGAAAACGTAAGTAAGGTAGTATTTTCCGGGGTTACGGCCTGATGTGAATATCTCCAACTCATAATCTATTGGGCATTTGAAACAGGCAGTATTTGAAACCACTTGTTTTACCAATACTGCCAAACTCATGATGAGGGCCTTATCCACGTTGATTCATTTAAGGTTTGTTCCATCTTCCATTTCATGACTGACGACTGATTGATGCCAGTGCCAACCAAATATGCGAAGAATCAGTAAAAGTCTTACGGCATCGTTTAATCATTAAAACATAAAGTACAAATGCAGGTTTTTTGCATCAAATATACAACATGGCCAGCAGTAAACGAAGCACATTCGTTTTCTTGCAAACCTATTCGGATAAGTGGTCATCTGTGAACTGTTTACTTGTTTACCAATGCAAAGGCTTTTTTGTGGGAGCCTGTTTTGTATAATTGTTCAATATGATTGAGGTGGGTTTCCACGGCTTGGATATGTAAGTCCTCGGTTCCTGCAGGAGCAGCTTGCAGTGGCATTGTCCACTTTCTCGGACTCTTCTGTGTAAGCTTTGTGTCCCGTGCTGCAGATGGACAGTTGGCGCGCGGCAGATGCGCAATGTTGTGTCACGGTCCTTTTCTTTGTGAAGGGCCGTCTCCCTGACCTCTGGGTGGCTCGCAGCAAATCTTTTGTTCGCTTTCTGTTGACGGGCACTTGAGTACAACAGGCACTGGTCACAGGTTAAAAGGTTTGGATGCTGGTGAATTAAGTGTTGTTTGATTTTTCTACTGGCATGATAGCTGCGACAAGGACACTCTTCTGCAGTGACTTATGCACAGGATCACGACCATGGCTTAAATATATGGACGAAAGTGAATGTGGCCAGAATTGCAGTCACCACAGTGAATGGGAGAACATTATATTATACGTGCATCAGCAATAGCTGCAAATAATCATATATCCCAACAACCTCTTTCTAAAACAACACAATGACGAATTTCAGTCCCCACACTACATAAGGGAAAGGCAAAGACACGCTCTAAACTCCTCAGTTTCTCTTTTTGAAACTACGAGACTCTTCTGTTAATTTACAATTATTTCTCTGGAGGCAGGCCAAGTGTGCTGATGCATTCTGCACAGATTCCCAGTGAATGTCAACATTTGCCTTCCTGAATATTTAAAAAAACTAGACATAAGGCAGCAAAAGCTTTGCAGGTAGTATGTGTGCTAGTATTGGTGTACTTAAGACATATATGTTAAGACTGGAGGCGAGCATTATGCTTCAACATCAATTTATTTACTCAGCAGTTTCAACAAAACGTAAGAAAAAACTGAAAAGGCTCCTCTTTGTCCCTTTTCGTTTTCTTATAAACTACAAATTCCACTATCTCTGTAGTTCTATCAAGTTCAGTCCAGTTTATGACGCCCTTCCTGTTCCTGGACTCCTCTTCTTTTACTGCTCTTCAGCAAATAAGTACCATTTTATCTCTTCTACGTGTGTTACACATAATGGAATTATTTACATAGACAAAAGGAATGTTTGAAGAGGGAATGGAATGGAAATGTTTTCTGAGTAGCTTGTGAAAGCGTAGGTAACACTCATAGAGAATTGAAAAGTCGCGGTGAACAGCGACCGAGTGACAGATCACACGCGGATTACAGTGAGCGCGGTTAGCAATCCAGCGTGGTAGAACACAAAGACATTGCAAAGTAGACTTCAGCACTGAGGCAGGCGAGCCCTGTGTGGCTTTCCCGGCACGCTCGGGGGCTCGCTGGGCTTTGCTTGCCGTCAGGGGATCACAGCCCCCACCCTCATAGGGGCAGAGCCAGCAGTGGCCAGGTGCTCTGCCCCCCCTCCACCAGAGAGGCGGAACCGAAGCGCCTCGCCAGGTCACAGTGCCGCTTACGAATGCGACAGAGTCCGTGAGAAGTAGAAGTCAGGCCCGGCGGGGATTGAGGATTACCAATTGTAGAACGATGTGGATCGCAGACTTCATAGCCTGCAGCTACTAAGTTGCACAAGCGCACGGAGCGTACAATACAGATTGGAGGATCTGAAGTCTCAGAAGAGCTTCGAAGTGTCAAGTGATTCAGCGAAAACAGAGTTTACAACTCTTAGTACATTTCGGCCCCAGACAACCTGACAGAGGGGCATCCGGCCACATAAGGAGTGTATAAACAGATTCTGGTGCTAGCCATACGAAGAAAAAAAAAAGAATGTAATATAGCTCATATAAAATAAAGAAATTTGATTGGGCAGTATTGCACAAATAAGAGAGAAACAGAGAACAGTTTCTAGCACATTAAGACATCTGAATCAACGTAGCAGCGGGCACGCGCAAGACACTTAGTACAGGTACCAGGCACACAGCACTCAAGACCATGGGCCTCATTACGAGGTTGCCGGTCCGGTAACAACAGTATCGGTAAACTTACCGGTACCGTTGTTATTGGACTGGCAAATTACGACATCTGCTTGCGGGAGCCTTTTAGCGCACCAGGTCTAACCTGGCCGGCGGAACGGCACCCGCAAGCAGAATTTGACAGAAGCACCGGCACCATTCATGAATGGTGCTGGTGTATCCGACCTCCCCATTCCCATTGAGTCCAATGGTACTCAAATGGGAATGGTGAGTAAAAATTACCGGCAATGGGCAATTACCGGGTCTGGCGGGCTGGAATGCCCCGGTAATTGCCCATTGCCGGGTGCCGGTAAATTCATGAATCCGACAGTAGCCGTGCAAGTATTTACCGGCACGGCTACCACCAGGGTCATAATGAGGCCCCATTTCTGAATTTGAGTGGATCAAGGAAGACCAACCTCTAGACCTCGCCTCCAGTTTTAAAGAACTGTTTGGAAGCTCGTTGATAGATGCTGTGGCGCAAGGGGTGAAACCCCTACAAGATAGGCTGGAGACCCTAGAGTCCATACAGAGCTAACCCCGAGAGAGCACCAGAAAGACAGACAGCACACCCAAAGAGCTCTCGAAAACAGGGCTGAAGGGGAGTAACCAGACCCACAAGAGGAAATCCTCTACTGGCCCCCCCGGGTCGACCTTACGGGGTAGAAGAGAAGACCCCAGAGATGCCTTTGCCAAGCTGAGAGATGCCTTTATGCAAAGGACGGCAGTGCCAAGCCTCACGACCCCCTTCCCAGGGGAAGAAAATTTGGGCAAAGACGACCCAGGCTCGGAAGAGGAGCCGGTGGAAGGAGATCTGTCCTCCCATGAGGAAGAGGAGAAAGCAGAGGAAGAGTTGGGAAAGCCCTGTGGGGGAAAGAAAGTCTGAAAAGAGAAGCATCTGGACGAGGAGCCAGAGGAGGTCATGGACATGTTTGACCCAGAGAGTATTCGGAACCCCCGCTCCTCTGATTGGCAGCCCTCCCCCAGAGTAGCACAATACATGGCCCTGAGACTCAGGAAAGCCCTAGACAAAGAGTGAGGCAACGCTTGCGTGCAGAATGCCCGCACCAGGACCTCCCAGGCAAATTGGCGGGGACGCCAGAATTGGACCCAAAGATGCTGACATTCGTTTCAAAAACTAGTAAAGACCCCCGTAAGGGGATATGCAGATCCTGGCGGAGCTGCCAGGAAAAAGTATTGGATATATCGGGACCACTAGCTAAAATAACGGATTTGGCGGAGAGAGCCAGAGACACAGGTGAAGGGGTCGATTCAGAAGCCCTAGCTAATTGGGCTCATAGAGCAGTCTGCCTATTAGGCAACACAAACTGCGCCATCTCCTCAGGGAGGAGGAGAGGCCTATTGCTTAAAATAGACCCAAAACTGAGTGATCTAGAGTCTCTAAAGCCGGCGAAGCAGCGCAAGCTCTCCTCTTCGGGGAGACCTTTGGTAAGGAGATGGGCAGGTTCGTCAGCACCTATACGTCCCTGGAGAAAGCTCAAGCATCAATACGCAAGATTTACCAGGGCAGAGATTTTTCTGGGGCTGGCCGCTATCAGGGTCGAGCAGCAGGTCGCTTCCAGGGAGGCAGAAGACCCCACAATTCCAGAGCCCAGTACTGGGAAAATAAGCAACAGGACTCCTTCTTTCCGCCCAGAGGATGATTTTCGAGGGATGATTTCCGAGAGGTCACAGAGGAAGAGGAGCAGGCCGAGGCCAAAGCTTTACCCCAGGTAAGATCAACGAAATTTCCTCCAGTGGGAGGAGAACAGAGATTTTCTGGAAAAATTGGTGCACGCTTTCATGGGTTCTGCAGACCATCAGAGGTCTGCACCTAGAATTTATACAGGAGCCCGTGCAAGCATACTGGCCACAACAGGCACGCCTAGCGCAGGCAGGGCAGCAGAGTCTAGACAGCGAACTAAACCAGTTAGAGTTGAAAAGGGCTATAAAGGGATGCAGATCGGCCCCAAGATTTGTAGGCAATATGTTTTTGGTCTACAGAAAGGAGAAGGTGCGACCAGTCCTAAACCTGAAGGAATTAAACGGCTGGATTGTATACCACCACTTCAAGATGGAGGGAATACACCAGCTAAGAGACTCCCTAAGAGAGGGAGACTGGTTGATGAGATTAGACTTAAGGGATGCATACCTGACAGTGCCGTTGAAGGAGGAATTCAGGACCTTTCTGGCTTTTAGCTGGAACTGCCAACTATGGCAATTCAGAACAATGCCCTTCGGGATAGCCTCAGCGGTGCAGGCCTTAACCAAGTTGATGAGACCTGTAGCAGCAGCGATTCCAGAGAAGGGTATTTCGAATGATTATATTCCTAGACGGCCTACTGCTGCTAGCAGAGGATCAGGAAGCGCTGGTTTATCAGACCGTGTGGGACCGAAATCTCCTTACGTCGCTAGGATTTCTAGTGAACGTGGAAAAGTCAGACACCATGCCGGCACAGAGACTAGACTTCCTGGGTTTCGTCCTAGACACTGGGAAAGCGACTCTAGAATTGCCAGCCTGAAAAATCAGAGACATCAAGAAGGAGATCCGGGACTGCTTAAGCAAGCGCAAAACATTGATCAGAGCACTAGCAAGGATAGTGGGGATGCTGGCTGCCTCGATTCAAGCCGTCTTTCCAGGCCCTCTACACTATCGAGCACTACAGAGGCTAAAGATCAGACACTTGCAGCAAGGTCTGAAGTACCATCAGATAATCCTTAGATCAGGAATCCGTCACAGAGCTGGAATGGTGGTTGAAGAATATGGACGCCTGGAACGGTCGTGCCGTTTTCGAAGATCGTCCAGATCTTGTCATAGAATCGGACGCCAGCCGAGTAGGCTGGGGAGCAAGTTGCGGGCCCCTAGAGACTGGAGGGAAATGGAGCGAGGAAGAACTCCGCCTTCACATAAACTGTTTGGAACTGCTAGCGGGCTCCTTCGCCATCAAGGCATTCACGAAAGGGAGAGTGAGTTCACATGTCCTGCTGAAGATGGACAATATATCAGCGGTCGGGTATATAAACCACCTATGGGGAACGAGATCTAAATTGCTAGCAGAACTAGCGAAAGATTTTTGGCATTTTTGCCTTCAGTCAGGGACTTCAGTGACTGCAGAGTGGTTTATAGTGATAGTATCGAAAATAAACTGTCGACATACTAAAGTATCTCATACAAACCATCGTCTGCCAAAGCATCGACAACCTATATTTTACATGTAAAAGTGCAATTCCATCTGAACCAGTCCATCCACAATATACATGGACTGGTTTCAATGGAAATGCTCTTTTATATGTAAAAAGTAGCATTTCCATGCTTTTTAGGTAACGTTACATGGCGCTGTCTAGTGCTGAAATTTCAGTACTGGCCAGTTCCTTGTAACGTTTTAAAGTATTGGGGGTGGGGGGGGTTCACCCTAACCCCAACCCTAACCCTAATGTAACCCTTAATCTAACCCTGGCCCCAGCCCTAACCCTACCCCCAACCCTAACCCTTACCCTAATGTAACCCCTAATCTAACCTCGGACTACACTCGGGCTGCCTGACCCCCTGATGCAGCAACCACGGAATCCACAACACTGGTGAGCTGCCTGCCTGCATAAACAGCCCACTCTCACTACTACTTGGGCCACCATCCGAGCCTTGCTGGCCACCAGAGCCCCACCGGGGCACCTGCGCTCATCTGTGGTGGAGATCCACCATCTTGTCCTGACCACGCGGCCTGACCCTAAAATGGTGGGCGCAGCGCGGCCCGAAAACGAGGCTGCATACGGCTGCTAAGCAACCTGGTCTCTCTTTGGCCAATCCCCGGCACCGATAGGCGGGAGCCGACACTTCGGGAGAAGGCCCGAGGGAAAAGGCCCTGTTCCTCCCCTGTTCGCCCCGGGTCGCAGCGGTGAGGCGTCGCCATCATACTCGACTCCAGCTGCCATATCCAGCCTGCACGTCCCTGCGGCACACCTCAGGTACTATCCTTCGGTTTACTTGCCATCCTGGCGACTGCACCCTGCACCCTGTCACCCTGCACATACTGTCATGAACAGCAGTACTGATCTCGGCGCCAGGAGACTTGCCTGGTCAATTCACCCGTAATTTCTGTCACTCACGCTTGTCTATACTGGTGTTGTGCCCTATGGTCGCTTTCAGACCACATTTGAATTGTGTTGTGCCCTATGGTCGCTTTCAGACCACATTTGAATTGTGTTGTGCTCCATGGTCGCTTTCAGACCACATTTGAATTGTGTTGTGCCCTATGGTCGCTTTCAGACCACATTTGAATTGTGTCGTGCCCATGGTCGATTTCAGACCACATTTGAATTGTGTCGTGCCAAATAGCCGCACACCTGCGATCAGGCCAGTGCCTCTTGCTGCGGCTAGCCACTCTGTTACCTCCTAGTACCTAGGCAGCTCACTCTGAACCTATCCATTCCTGCCCACCTCAGGCTATGTCCACCCTATCCGACTGTGCCCTCCTCCTCACACAGCCCCGCCCAGCGTACAACCATGCCCATAGCGTCCTGCAAGCTCAACGTGGCCACCACCACGCTGCTCACTCTCCTCGCAACTCTCACTGCTCTCAAACTCTATATTTCCATCCATCCCCTCATACCCACACCACCAAGCTCACTCCCCTACCACAAGCATCTCGCTACCCCAGATACCACACGAACCATGCCACATCACACACCAGGTGTCGTAACTATGCACAGACTAGAAAGACTTTGGGCTCGCACACAGACCACAGAACTTAGCACACTACCCCTTCCCACAGAATACAGAAACTATAGACTGAGTTCTCGCACCACTTCCAAATGCTGCCCCCGCACGGGATACCCACTCCCCCACAGTCCACCACCCACTAACCTCGCCACACCTCACAATACCACCTCACATAACACTTCGGTCACGACCACCACTCGCACCTCCACAAACAAACCTCTCACACCTCACATCAAGTGTGCCCTCCTCAATGTCAGATCTCTCCCAGCTCATGCACCTGATATCCATGACCTCATAACCAACAATAACATTGACCTATTAGCTATCACTGAAACATGGTTACATGAAGCATCAGGCCCCGCCGTTGCACTTGCACTACCACCTGGCTTCACCATACTCAGACAAGATAGGCCAGATCGAATAGGAGGAGGAGTAGCCCTCATCTACAAGGAGAACCTTCAGCTCCGACCTGTCAGTCAAGCCTCGACGAACAACTCTGACCGCCTATCGGCCAAACTCACACTATCACCCAACAGCACCATCAACATTCACCTACTATACCGTCCCCCAGGCATCACCACAGACTCCCAGGAAAACATCATTCACATCCTCAGCAATAATATTAAAAGCTCCACCAAATCCCTACTATTAGGAGACATCAATCTTGGATTCAACGATCCAAAGGACAAACCTGCAGCCACTCTCACCAAGGAACTCAATGACTTGGGCTTCACCCAAAAAGTTGAAAGTCCTACTCACATCAAAGGCCGCATTCTTGACTGGATTGCAGACCATAACTGCCTCACCACTGTCACCTCTAACTCCTCACTGCCCTGGACTGACCACAACTGCATCGAGTTCTCTATTCCCATCACCAAAAACCACAAAATTCTGACCCCAGCCAGCGCTGCACAAGTCAGAAGCTCTAAAAAACTCATAGAGGAGAACCTGCGCCCATACCTCAATACCCCTGAGTTGGCTCCCCCATTCGCTAATGACCCCAATATCCTAGCAGACATCTACAAAGATGTCATCACCAAAGCTATCAATGAAATAGCACCACTTGTATGGAAAAAAGAGAAGAAATCCCTACACACCAACTCATGGTTTACTGAAGAACTGCACTCAATGCGATCCCACAAAAGAGCAGCACTAAAAAACTGGCAATCGGACCCCTGCACCAATACTAAGAACAAATTCAATTCAATCTCCCACCAATACAAGATAGCTATCACCAATGCCAAAGCCAACGCTTTCAACACGCGTATCTCCAATGCCAAATCACACTCCAAAGAGATCTTCGCCATCTTTAATGAGCTTATCTCCCCCCCTAATACACCGGACGAAATAATCAAAGACGAAGCTTGGTGTACCAGCATTCAAACTGCCATGCTACACAAAATTGACCTTCTCCCAAAAAAACTCAAAGACCACTGCAAAGCACTTCCCCAACAGACTGAAACTAAACCCACCAGCACCACACCCACCTCGCCCAAGCCCACCATACCCGTCTTCTCCTTCAGAGACGTCACTGAATCAGAAGTTATTAACCTACTAAAAAATCTCAAACCCTCCCCCTGTAAAGGAGACATTTGCCCACCAAAACTCGTCAAAGACTGCGCAGACTGCTTTGCGCCGCTCTTCACGGCATTCATCAACACGTCTTTTAAAACAGGCATCATCCCAGCCAACCTCAAAGAGGCCTGGGTCCGGCCTCTTTTAAAAAAACCCACTCTCGACCCCTTACAACCAAACAACTACAGACCCATAACCACGGTGCCATTTCTGCTGAAACTACTGGACAAAGCTGCACACTGCCAAATCCAACACTTTCTGGAAACCCATTCCATCCTCGGGACTAGGCAATCAGGCTTCCGGAAAGGACATGGCACGGAAACAGCCCTGGTAGATCTGAAGCATCAGATCACCCAAATCATGGACAAAGGCAAGCCTGCTCTTTTGCTCCTTTTAGATCTCTCAGCCGCGTTTGATCTGGTTGATCACAAGACTCTCACTTCACACCTCACACACTCAGCCAACTTCTCCAAAGAAGCAGCCCTCTGGATCACTTCCTTCCTCGAGGGAAGAGCCATGGAAAGTCTTCTCAGACATCGCCAACGCCACTCCCACGACAATCCACTGCGGGGTCCCTCAAGGATCTTGCACTGCACCCACACTCTACAACTTGTTCACCAAGCCCCTCTTTGACAAACTTGACTCATACGGCATCACATACACAAACTACGCGGACGACACACAAGTACTTCTACCCCTTTCAGGATCATACAACAAAGACGCCAAGGCACTCCACACAATCTACTCCGTCATCAAGGCCTGGATGGCTGTCAATGGCCTCTGCCTCAATGGTGACAAAACGGAAATCATGATATTAGGTCAACAGAACACCCTAGACAAACTTGACAAACTGTACGCCAACTTCTCCATTGACAACTCCATCATCCCTGTTTCCACAGCCGTAAAGACTCTGGGAGTATACCTTGACTCCTCACTATCCATGACTAGACAAGTCAGCGCAATCACATCCGCATCCGCACACACCACCAAACTCATAAACGCCATCAAGCCCTACCTCTCTAAACCAAATTGCCTCTCTATAGCAAGGGCAACCATTGGAGCCAAACTGGACTACTGCAATGCACTCCTAGCAGGCACATCAGCCAAAAACATAAACAGACTACAAATCACCCAGAACAATGCTCTCCGGGCCGCTCTTAGTATCCCAAGAAGAGAGCATATCACCCAGGCCAGGCACTCAGCCCAATGGCTCCCGGTCAAAGAACGGATCACTCTCAAAATCCTCACCCTCACTCACAAATGCCTCTCTCTCTCCGCCCCGTCCTATCTATCAGAAACCATCCTCAAACCCTCCTCCTCCCGTCCCACCAGGACGCAATACTCCAACCTAATCTGCATCCCACGCATCAAAAGAGCCAAAGCCGGAGGTCTAAGTTTCCCCTACATTGCAGCCAAGACCTGGAACGCTCTCCCTGCTGACATTAGAGCGGAAAACGCACTCCCCACTTTTCGCAGGAAACTGAAAACCTCATTCCTTGCGAAATATCCGTGAAACTCTCAGGAATCCATGTAAATATACTGCATTGCTAATGTATACATATCCACTGTAAATTCTGTATTTTATGTAATTACTGTATCCTATGTAACTAAGATATTGTCTGTAACAAGCGCCACGATGCCTCCAGGCTGACGTGCGCTCTATAAATCTGAATAAATAAATAAATAAATAACCCTAGCCCCAACCCTAATCCTAACACAACCCTAACCCTAATCTAACCCCTAATTATACGTTTACATTTCGATGAATCGGCATTCTATGCAATGGTATTTAGATGAAAAAAATTTGATGGTTTGCTGTTAGATGCATTGTCATTCGATGGAATGACTGCATATCCTGCAGAGTAAAAACAGGTAAAGGGCACAAAAAAGCCAAATTTGGAACCCTGCGCTTGCTTAGTGGAGTTATTGATTGGAAGGAAGCAGGTGACCAGAGTATGTGGGTGCCTTGCCCTCGCACTTCACGGTAAAGGAGAGCTAAAGTAGGTTTTCCAGTCTCACTGCGCCAACACAATAATCAATCAGATACTGCTTAAGTAGCAGATTTATTGCAAGAACCATTGTACACCCTGACACGTGCTTCGAGCAGTCCTTGCTCTTCCTCTGAGGCTGATACAAAACATATTAATTATATTCATGATAAACGCACATTTTTGCAATCAAAAACAAAAAAGGAAAAAAATTAAAGGGGAGAGAAATTTTATATTTAGAGTAAAAAATCCAACATAATAAAATGCATTATTGCAGTGTGACACACAAATTACATGTGACAATGCCACATGATCAGTTAATGAGAAATTGGGGCGGGCGGTGTAACCACCCAAAATTCAAAAGATGGTTTCCAATTGATTTAAATTTGGCCATAAAAGGTATGCGTTTCCAAACCCACTTTTTGCATTCTTGTGGCTTATGCAGCTTTATATTCAACTCAGGATACTATCCACATCTCAGTATGAATTCATGCCCTATACCGTATGTAACCAATTGTATAGGTATATCCTCTAATTGATAGCCAATTTATTTATAAATGGGTACAATTTGGGAGGGAATGCTTTAGAAACCATTCGGCACGTTTTTGTCACTAAACATGACACGTATCAGGCAACATAATAATTAGCAATGCAGTTTTGCTTTTTTACTTCATTTCTCTATAAATAGCGCGTGACACAACCAGGCGTGCATATTCGATACTGCATAGCAACCGTATCATGACTCTTTCCTAACAATTGGGATCATTTTTTCTTTAGTTCGTAGCACGTCGCTAGTTGTACATTATACATTGTGTATAGCCTCAACAGGTTAAATTGGTATCGATAAATTGGAATCCAGTTCAAACATCTCACTTAAAATTAACTCAGTAATTATTAGTTGACCTGCATCCTGATCATTCATGACTACAATTTTGCCATGCAGTGTTGTCTAATGCCCATTACTAATAATTGTCTGTGAACACCTTCTAAGATGGCCATCGTGCAAACAAAGCGTTGCAGACTGCCGCTAACACAACGAGCACACGTGACCGTATTAAAATTGAGACAGTCCGGCGGTCGCGTGGGAACCAGCCACGCCGTGCAGTAGACCACCGAGGTAACCTCTTTGTACGTGGTCCCTTAGAACACTGTCAACTGACAGGGGATCGCTAATTAAGCCCTTTCAGGGACAGTAGCGATGCTAGACCTTTTGACGCGTTCGTAATTAGTTATGTTGACTTCTTTTCTCCCCCTCTCCACAACACCGGGTTTCATCTAATGTGCACCCGCTCGGCTGAAATCATGCAACAATCTCTTCTGATGCGTCCAGTAGGAAGATTAATATAATAATTTGCCGCAACTGCCAAGACTACTAATTCAGGTACTTGCTTATCTATTTTAAACCAAAATAATAATCAGTCTCGCTAAACCAAATTCGATAGGTTGCCCCTGTCAATTAAATTTGTTGTATATGTCAGTGTACTGACCATAGCATCTTTTCCCACAGCAATCTTACAACTTATGACCACGTCAGTACGTTCTCATTCATAAGGTACTTTACACACAATACAATTTACGCAAACTCAGTATTGTTCGTACCTAACCTAGGCACAAAAAATTAACTCCAAATGGAGGACTAATTAAAGTGTCACTGTTTTGTCTCTTCCCTCCCTCTCTCTCCTATGACCATCCTGCCTCACTAATATGTCACAACATAAATTGTGTTATGGTCCTTTTTGCATATGCAAATACATCTAAGTCACAGTATTTATAATTCCTTTTTTCACATATTTGACGATTATCTGTTAATTCATGACCACTTGCACCCTATTGAATAATGTTTCATGCCTTCTTATCTGCAAAATTGCAAAATGTGGGTTTGGAAACGCATAACTTTTATGGCCAAATTTAAATCAATTGAAAACCATCTTTTGAATTTTGGGTTGTTACACCGCCCGCCCCAATTTCTCATTAACTGATCATGTGACATTGGTCACATGTAATTCGTGTGTCACACTGCAATAATGCATTTTATTATGTTGGATTTTTTACTTTAAATATACATTTCTCTCCCCTTTTAATTTTGTTCCTTTTTTAGTTTTTGATTGCAAAAATGTGCGTTTATCATGAATATAATTAATGTTTTGTACCAGCCTCAGAGGAAGAGCAAGGACTGCTCGAAACACGTGTCAGGCTGTACACTGGTTCTTGCAATAAATCTGCAACGTAAGCAGTATCTGATTATTGTGTTGGCGCTGTGAGACTGGAAAACCTACTTTAGCTACCCTGCAGAGTATCTCCCAGGGGCACTCAATGTAGTAGCTGACTGGAACTCTCAGTATATAACAGACTCCAGCGACTGGAGACTGAGCTTGGACGTCTTTCAGCGACTGAATCAGCTGTGGGGTCCAGTCCAAAGCGATCGGTTCGCATCTCGCCTCAGCGCGCAGACTCGTAGCTACTTCAGCTGGAGGTTGGATCCATACGCCCAAGGGACGGATGCAGTTCTCCAAAAGTGGGCAGGAGAGCTACATTATGTGCTTCCTCCCTTTGTGATGCTGAGTAGAGTCCTGGCGAAGTGTCAGAGAGAGAAAGCAGAGCTGATTCTGATAGCGCCGTTGTGAAAGTCACAGGTTTGTTTTCCAAAACGTATGGAGCTGTCGTCAGACATGCCACGAGCCCTACCAGATGGAGAGCAGCTACTCACGGACTCAGCTGGTTCGTTTCATCCTCTGAGAGTGAGAGGGACTCTCCCGCTAATAGCGTGCATAATATCAGGAGACGCTGGGCGCTGTCAGGCATTTTGACACAAGCTGCAGAGTGCATCGCAGAATCTTGTGCTCCATCCACTAGGAGGAGCTACGACGCGGCTTGGACCATGTGGTCGAGCTGGTGTTGAGGGAGACATTTTCATCCCGTTTCAGCACCTGTAGTGGCAATCCTGAATTTTTTAGCACACCTTTTGCAAGATGGGAAAGCAATTCGCACCATCGGAGTGTACAGTTCGAATAGTTCAGCAGGCCACCTTGCGATTGAAGGGGTACCAGCAGGGGAACACCCAGCAGTAGCCAGACTCATAAAAGGAGCTCGATATAAGACACCACCAGAACCGAAATACAATCAATTGTGGGATGTTACAGTGGTGCTACGGTTGCTAGCAAGTGGACAGGTTTCTGTCGCTAAAGCAGCTGTCTGGCAAGTTGGTGATGCTATTGTTAAGTGTCTTGCAAGCGAGTAGCAGACGTCAAGGCGCTTGAGATTAACAGTAAATCTTTCGGTCCGGAGTGAGTGACCTTTTCGATAGTTAAAAGGACAAAGACTGGAGCCACTACAGTGCATTATCCTGATTTCCCAAACAACACTAAATGGTGCGTAGCAAGGTGTATTAAGGAATACGAGAGTAGGACAGTGGAGTGCAGAGCAGCCGGTACTACACAGCTGTTGATAGCACACAGGAAGCCTTTTCAGGCAGTAGCGACAGCCACTATATCAAGGTGGGTGAGAGAGGTGATGCAACTCGCAGGCATAGACTTGAGAGAGTATGAGGTGCATTCAGTGAGAGGCGCAATGGCATCCAGAGCGTTCACAGCAGGGGTATCTCTGCGGGATATCATGCAGGC
The DNA here is from genome assembly GCF_040938575.1 of Ambystoma mexicanum. Lineage (NCBI taxonomy): Eukaryota > Metazoa > Chordata > Amphibia > Caudata > Ambystomatidae > Ambystoma > Ambystoma mexicanum. The sequence continues at coordinate 677,110,431 of NC_090933.1, read as the reverse complement.
AGCCGATAATACTTTTAAAGAGTTTTATTTCAAGCCGATTGAAGGGTTGGCTGCGACTGTATTGGGGAAGCTTTGAACAAGCATAATGCTCGCCTCCAGTCTTGACATAGAATGAAGATTACCCCTGCTAATTGCTCCGGGAGTCTTGATTCTATTAAAGATAAGGAGGTGAGCATTAAATGGCCACCCTTTTCATGTACTGTTTTACATTGTATGCAATTGATGATGGTTAAGTAACAGTACAAGGACTCCACCCTGATATTGTTGTTTGTATGATCCTTTAGGGGAAGATCAGAAAAATAATTGAGAAAGGGAGGAAGACTTGCAGGCAGCGAAGCCTGGGAGAAGCGGAATAGCGCGGACATGGGGCAGCGTCGCTGAGCTGCGAAAGTTGGATTAGTTTGCCCAGTTGGTTGGACATTGTTTGAGAGTTCGAGTGATGCAGTTCAGAGCATGTAAAGAAGAGGAGGAGGCCAGGAACAGGAAGGGCGTCATAAACTGGACTGAACTTGATATAACTGCAGAGACAGTGGGATTTGAAGTTAATAAGAAAAAGAAAAGGAGCCTTTTCAGTTTTTTCTTTTGTTTTGTTGAAACTGCTGAGGAGTAAATGAATTGAAGTTGAAGCATAATGCTCGCCTCCTAGTTTTTAATAGAATCAAGACTCCCTGCACAATTAGCAGGGGTAATCTTAATTATGCTTCAGTATTACTGGAAATTCTCATTGGGTTAACTGGAAACCAAATCCGTTTGTGTATGGAAGAATATCAATCCTGAATGTTGGTGTTGGCCCTGGGCTTGCCCCGCCTCAGTGGGTCTAACTTGGCCAGGGAATACAATGTGCAGCGCGCAGGTAAATGGAGGTCCACACAGCGGTATGCTGCTGTCAGCTGAACTTTATTCTAACTGAGGCTTCCTGCCTCGAACACATCACTTCCACAACTCGCCCCCACCCTAGCCCTGCAAAGTAACGAATATGACACCTTCCCCCTTCTTACTCAACGCTAAAGGCTCCATCTCCCCTAAATCTGGAAAGCAACCCCAACCTGGTCCTGCCCCCTATCGATCTGGCTTGACAATGGGAAGCAGAGTTGTTGGTATCCGTCCCCTGCCTGGACTCTAAACTTATTGAGTCTGTCTCTTCCTCCTTGGGGGCAGGTACCGGTCATAACCCCAACTCTTGTTCACAACCCTTCTTGCTGCCACTGACATCTCTGCCACTATCTAGATTTGAGCACACTGTGGGTTCTGTGCCTGGTTATCTGGGATGTGAGGCCCCAGCACCCATCTTGAATAATCTGAATCTGAATAATTCAAATCCTGGGTCCCAGGCACTGCCGATTCCACCGTTTGATCACCTGGTGCTAGTCCCCGTCCTAGCGACCCACTAGTGCAAACACAACCCCCTGCCTCTATCTCCCCATCTACTACCATCTCCCTGGATGTTTCTACAATTAATCAGGTGGTTGTTTCTGCAGTTGTCACCTCACTTTCGCCTCGTTGGACCTTAATCTGGTCTTCCCCTTGATGACTCACCTGACAATCTTCCAGATGAGAATGCTAGCAATGAGGACTCGCTCTTGGATGACCTGCCTCCCGCTTCTCCAATTCTACCCAATTCTTCTTGGACTAGCAGGCACAGTGACAATAGCTGTGAATCTGCATCCATGTTTGTTGCCTTGGAAAACCTGCTATCTACTCTTCTCATGCGCTCAGATAAGACCCTGTCCCAATTAAAACAACAGGATCTTATCATGTCTGCGCATGCTTCCATCCTCATATCACTGGAATCCACTGTACTTGTTCTATCTGCTTCAGTGTCAAATATTGGGCGAAGTGTTGAGCACCTCCTTTCTATTGTATCTGACAAACCCAGGTCTCCTAAACGGGCCAATGATCACCTGCCTCAGCATTCCATGGCCAAGGAGGATCCTCAAACCAGCAAAGTCTGCTCTTGTCCATCACAAATAAACCAGACGGATATCTGCCAAGTAATGAAATACGCAAATAAAAGGCCTATTACGGCAAAGACGAGGGAGCCTCCTCTGCTGTCCACCAAATCGGCCTCCTGACTAGAAAGCCTCCCTCTACTCCCTCGCCGTCATTCCTACTAACGCAATCCTTCCCTGGGTTCAAGGGTTAAAACCAAACAGCAACAAGGCCACCCCTTGTGCCCTAGAAGTACACCACCAGGCGACCTCCTGTAACCGCCTTGGTTCCATCTACTGACACAGTTGGAATAGTCACTCACCATACTGGCCATTGTGTGAGCAGAAACAACTGTGCCGTTCAAACCTTTCTTTGCATCTCGAATGATGAACCTTCACAGGGCGCACCTTCAGCAGTGTCTGCAAAAGCAGGCCTGGCAGGCAAAAGGTCTTCTGCTGATGTTTCCAACGTGTCCTTGTCTGCTCTCCCCGGTGTTGGCCATAAGGCAAGGGGTCGCGGAGGGCAGCAAACAGCGCGATTGTGCCCCTGTGTACAACTTAAAACAACTGTTTTCTGTTCCTGTAACTACCTCTCTGTCTCAAGTGCCCACTTGCCCAGCTGCCAGCTCAGCAATTCCATCTGGGGTCCCACCAACGCCTATGCCTTTGATGCCTGTCCACGCAAGGAGAATGTTGAAAATGCACTGCAAATCAGGAGCCTTTTCTTACGAAGAGACCAATCAGACTTTTTGAACCGGTCTCAGATTCTGGAGCTATTTCATTCCATCATACCACTACGCTCCATTAATGCCCTTCACTTGTGTGACAGTAAGAGGTCCAGGTGCAAATCCTAGAATCCTCTTTCCAGCGTTGTTCCTGGCACACTACTACTCTATTCCCCACTTCAAAGGTGCTTTCTTGTGTGCCCCGTCTCGCATCTTACCACTTTCATCTTCATCTTCTCTTTTGAGTCCTTCTCTCTAATCTCCTGGCCCGATGGTTTAGACCCCTCAGCAGAGGGACCTTGGGGTATTCGAGTCCTTTGCCGCCATCCAAACATGTGGTCTGCCAGGCATCGGCCAGTGATATTGTGAGGCATGTGTTGGTAGTCTCTCAATAATTGGTAAAGAGTCTGTTCAAAAGGTTTGTTGGACATGTGGGCAACATGCAATGCCCTCTTCATGTTCCTCATAAAACGCTCGACTATACAGTTGGACTTTGGCCAGAGGGGCGTGATCATCCGGTGTTTGAACCCCTTGTATTGTGCAAATTTGGCAAAATCCAGACAGGGAAACGCTGGATCGTTGTCTGACTTAATGACTTTGGGGATGCCATATGCGGTCAGTATGCGGTCCAGGGCGGATATCACTTCTGACGCTGTGGATGCCACAATCTGCACCTCTGGGAAACTCGAATACTCGTACATTACCACCAGGGCATATGTACCGTCCCGAACACCCTCTGGCAGTGGGGACATTGGCAGGGGGCTTGGCCGTGGAGCCAGTGCTATGACACAGCAAATGTCACAGTTCTTCAGTATTTCTTTGACTTGCTTATCTAAGCCTGGGAACCATATCTTTTGTCGGAGCAGTCTTTTTTTGGACACCACAACCTGCTGGCGCAATAACTTAGGCAGGACAAGCTTGCACCCTTTCATCACAACCTGGCCCTCAGTGGCACTGAACTCTGCCTGCACCAGTGTCATGTTCCTGACATCTTCCTGGGATGCAGCGTCAAGATGCTTAGCCATTTCCTTTGCATGCTTTAGCCTACCTTGGACGATACACTGTGCTATGATGGCAAAAGCTACATCGGCTGTCGATTCCTGCTGGAGCGGTTTCCATGCCATGGGGAACAACTTCATCTGGTGTAGGACATAGTGCAGATAAGAGTCTGCGATTGAGTGTTCTGTACGTAGGGTCTCTGCTGGATAGTGGGAGAGGTTGTCCGCCGGGTTCTTATTCTTGCCCGGTCTATGGCAGATTGTGAACTTGTAATCTTGGAGCCTGAGACCCCATCTTGCAATTTGTGGGGGCATTCTCGCCTTTGGGTTCCCGTAGATGGTGAGAAGGGCTTGGTGATCTGTGGCAATTGTGAATGCCCTCCCAAACAGGAAAAGATTAAAATGCTTGCAGGCCTAGATGACCAACAGGCGCTCGTTCGCCGCCTGCAAGTATTTCTGCTCAATGGTCATCAGGCTGTGGCTGGATTGGACACAACCTTTTTGATGTGTGGGGTCTTACAGTCGTATTGGGCTACGACTGCGCCAAGCCCCACCCGTCTGGCGTGAACGGTCACTTCCGTTTCCTTAGAAGAGCTGAAATATGCGATGTCGGTGGCGGATGCAATGTTTGCCCTTATGGTCTCGAAACCTGATTCACACTCTGGGGACCAAACAAACTCCAGATTTTTCCTTTTCAACACCCAAAGGGAGGCGCTCACCGTTGCATAGTTGTCCAGAAAACGGGAATAGTAGCTGGCTAGGCACAGAAACAACATCAGGTCCAATGTTTTCGTTGGGCGCAAAGCCCCTTTTAGGGCTGCCACTTGTTCGGAAAATGTGTCAGAAGAATTTCAGTGTCCGTTTCTTGAGTTCACATTTGTCCTTATTAAGAGTCACCTTGGCAACCTCTAGTGCCAAACACACAGTGCAGCGTGTCGCCATGTTCCTAAGTGGATTTGCCAAAGACTAAAATGTCATTGCTGTTATTAAGGCAGTTCGCATGTGTTTGATGACTTGATTAATCTCCTCTTGGAAGATTTCTGCTGCCGAGGCTATCCCGAAACGTAGCTTTTTGTACCGATATAGCCCCAAGTGTGTCACAAACGTGTTGATGTAATGTGATTCCGGGACGAGCCCCAGCTGGTGGTAGCCCTTGTTGAGATCCAGCTTGGAGAATATGGTCGCCCCGTTGAGGAGATGAATCACGTCTGTGATTCTAGGGGCCTGATGACGTTCTCGCTGTATGGCAGCATTAGGTCAGTGCATGTCCACACAGAGAGGAATGGGGACCCTTCTGCAGAGTTCTTTGAGACAGGTACAATCGGCGAGACCCACGGCGTTGTCCCTACCGCAAATTCAATGATGTTAAGATCCAGTCGGGGCCGGATTTCAGCTTCTGCATGTTTCTGCATATTGATGGGGATGGCCCGATAGTGTTGGGCAACCGTTTTGACCATCAGATCAATGTGCAAACGCAACTTGCAATTACGGAGCTTGCCAAGAGATTGGGAAATGCCTTTACAACGTCCCCATCTGGTACCAGGTATTTGTGGGCCATCATGTGGTACAGGATATGGACAAGTCCCATGCCAGGGGCGGTCCGAACACTCAGTATGCATCCGATGTTGGTAGAGAGTACGTGCAGCTGGATGCGGGCTGTATGCGACTTATGAGCGCAGACCGTTGTAAACATCCCTTTACTCGGTTGTGGTGTATTAGAACCATATGGGAATTTGTCCACCATGGATGGCTTCAGTCTCGGTGGATGCGTGAGTCGATTGTATGCTTCTTCACTCATGACGTTCACTGTCGCACCAGTGTCAATCAAGAATTCAGTTGGGTTGTTGTTGACTTGTAAGACCAATGTGGGGCTGTGTTCCTTAGCAATGTCGTTGCCTAGCACCAACACGTAACCCCTCTTCTGCTGGTCATCGGCAGAGGATGAGGATTCACTCCCCAACTGTGACCTCACTTCCACGCAACATACGTTTCCCCTCGTCCTATAAGATCCTCTTATGCAGGGGACCTGTATGATCATCAAGACTGCTGCCTATCACCTTCCCCTTTGGCCTGGCAGTATTTCCTGTATTCACTGCCTCACTTCCAGTCATCGGAGCGATGTTTCGGGTGTCGTCTGCTGCTCCTCTGGGAGGACCTTTGTGTTGCAGTTGTGGGGGCTTTCCTGCATATCACCCTAAAATGGTCATCTCCCCACAGGCTGCGCCTTTCTGGCCCAGTGCAGGGCACGTGCCCTCATGGGGACACTCATACCCACATTCGAAACAGGCTTTGCTGGTGCCCTTGGCGTTGTTTTGGGAAGTTGGTGTTCGCTTCTTGACCAATTCCTGGTCTCTCGGCACTGAGGATACCTTGACTGTGCCTATGTAGACAACCTGCTGTGAGATGGCAGAGTCAGTCCTTGCCATGGGCAGGATTTCATGAAGGGACTGTTGTTTTGAAGTAATTTCTTTCTGAACTAGGGGGACTCTCATCCCGCTACGACCTGAGAGCATAACACCTCCTTGTCCGAATAGCGATGGAATGCACAATGTTTGATGTGAATGCGGAGGCGCATGACAAAATTGTCCAGTGTTTCACCTCTCCTGCATGGTGGTGTGGAAAATAATCCACATTGATGTGAGGGGCAACATATGCAGCGAGTGTCTCTTGAATTTCTATAAATGTGGCTTTTTCCTCATCGACCAGTTCATACAAAATGTCTTGCACTGATGCCCCTACTGCCATGGTTAATACCTTCTTCTTTCGCTCATCGTCCATGGGACCCATTGCCCCTATGAATACCTTAAAGTCTTACGCCCAGCGGATCCACTGTGGGCTGGGATTGTTAGTGTCAGTAAGATCACATGCAGTGGGCTGCTGCCAAGGAGAAACATCTGCTTGCGCCATCTGAAAGACCTCTGTTGGGCAAGCGGCACTGTAGCAGGCACTTCACTGTCCGACACAGTGGGTGCAGTGAGGTTCCTTCCTTCTCCCTTGAATCAAACCGCCTTCTGTGGCGCAGTAACCCCATTAGGAAAATGCAGTGATCTCTTGGCATGGAATAGAGACGAGGGCTAACCTGTACTATGTCCATCAACTATGTCATGTGAGAAAGTGGCAGCCGTTTCAGCTGTTATGCGGAGCAGGGCTCCCCCTCCTTACCTCCAAACTTGGTCGTGGGATCATCAAAATGCATGTGCCTCTTGTCACCCGAGTGGTTCCTGTACTTCCAGACTTGAAGGCTGCTCCTCCACCCAGTGTGATACTCCTATCACATGGGGAGGGAAAACTGGAGGCTGCGTGCCTTGCCGTGCTCACGGCAAGAGCTGGTGCCGGGAAAATTTGCTCCGGAATCGAATGGGGAAGAAAAAAAACACTGCTGCTGCCCGGGCTCACCAGGATGCAGGCCAGCACGTAACCAGTGGACCCATATGCAGGCAGAGTGGTAACATAACCTGGGTGTGATTAAAAACCCCATACCTTTTCCCCCAAGGTAGTACGCAAGAGCATTGGGTGAGTGTTGGCAATAAAAGGCTGTGAGATTTTATTGCACACTTATGGTCATAACAAAACATAATCATAATGGCCCGTTCGGCTTTCTTGTCCCACGACAGTGTGTGTGGTACCGTTCGGTGACCTGTTTTCTTTCTCTTTCTTCTCGCCCTTTTTCTAAGGTGGGAAGGTTCTGGGAAAAAGAAGAGACTCTGCGTTGCCAGAGAACTCTATTTTTTGGGTCCCCGTGCAGGGACATAATGTCCCACAAGCATGTGATTTTGGGATTTTGGGACATAATCGCCACACGCATACATGTAGGACTCCAGAATTATTGTTCCTTGTATTAAATTCTCCACGTTACCAGATGAGGTTCTGTTTTTCTTTTTTTTTTGTAAACATTCTTTTTTTTGTTGTTGTTGAGACTTCTCTTTATTGTTTTAACAATGGTAAGAAACAGCAACCCCCAGCAATGTACCCCTCACCCCCTCTCCCCCTCCCCCCCAAAGATTCCTTAGCACCCCCAACCCTCCCCTCCATCCCCTTCCCTTCCAACGATTAAGCATGTAAATCAAGGAGTCTCAGTCTGTGGGGTCGACGTGGCTCCCGGAACTCTCCCTTTAAGTAGTCCAAAGTTTCTCACCATTTCGCTGCAAAGCGGCTCAAATTGTCAGTCACCGCGAACGTAGCCCACTCCAATGAGACAATCTCCCACAGTTTCCTCAACCAGTCTTGCTCCATTGGGATCAAGGGGCTCTTCCACCTTTGGGCAAGGAGAGCCATTGCTGCCAAAATGAAGACTACCTTTGCCTTGCGCGGTCCTCTGTCCTCTCCCCCCTCCCCAGCTCCCTCCACCTCCCCGCCAGGACCTCGTGAGGGTCTTGACTCGTGCCTTCTCCAAACGCCTGATCCAGTGCATGAGAAATACTCCTCCAAAAAGGGACAATGCTAGGGCAATCCCACCAGATATGACCTTCTGTGCCCTCCTCTCCAACATGCCCCGGATGTTGTTGGGAAAATTGCCCGGAGGTTCCGCCGGGGTATAATGCCAGCCCATTAGATACTTATACCAGGCCTCCTGTAGCTTGGTAGCCTTAGCCACCTTTGGGATCAGTTTCCAAAGCCTCTCCCAGTCCACCCCGCTCCATCCCCACCCCCAGGAGCCCCTCCCACCTAGACATATACGGCCACTTCGTGGTAGGGCCAGCAATCCCCAGAAGCTTATAAAGATTTGAAATCAGCCCCCTGGATCCCTCATGCGTCAGCAGGAATCATTCAAACTGTGTCAGACCCTGCGTTGCCGCCCTCCGGACCTCCCTAGACAACACCCAGTGCCTGATCTGGAAGTATCTAAGCCGCTCCCCCTCGCCTACCCCAAACTCCCATTTACAGTCTTCAAAGGACTTCACATCCTGTCCTCGAAAAAGGTCTCTGATGACCCTACACCCCCCTTCTCCAGCCCTGGGGCAAAGTCACCATTGTTAAATATGGGGGTGAATGACGACGGAAAAATAGTGATCCCCAATTTCTCCACTGCCCTGCCCCAAATATCCACCAGCCCCTTAGTTATGTTACTCAAATACAAATGAGCCGGTCTCAACCTGCGGCGGGAGCCATAGTACCTCTCCCAGATGATGCTGGGCTACCGCTCTATCCATCTTGGCCCAATGTTTATTATATTCCGCTGAGAACCACTCTCGGATTACCCTGAGCTGTGCCGCCTCGTAGTAGCGCCGAAAGTCCGGCAGGGCTAGGCCCCCCGCCCCCTTGGAAGTTGTCAAAAGCCGTTTCGCCAAGCGCGGCGTCCTGCCCTCCCAGATGAATTCCTTCACTGCCTTGTCCAGTTCCTTGAAGAAGGGTGTGGGGACGGGCAACGGAACTGCCTGGAAGAGGTAGAGCAATCGTGGGAGAACCACCATCTTGAGTACTGCCCCTTTTCCCAACCACGATATCTTTAGAGAGCTCCAATTCCTGAGATCTTTTTTAATCGACGCAAGGGTAGGGATATAATTCGCCCCGTACCAACCCGACAGCTGAAGGCATGACCCTGACCCCCAGATACCGTATCCCACCTGGACTCCACTTAAACAGAGAGGAAGCCCTCAAGACCCTTAATTCGTCACCCTGCAGCGACAGATTCATTATTTCGGACTTATGCACGTTCACCCGCAAACCGGAGACTTCCCCAAAGTTGGACAACAGAGCCATGCACGCCTCTATGGACACGATTGGGCTCGTCAGGGTGAGGAACATGTCATCGGCGAAAGCCGCCACGTTATGCTGAACCCCCCCCCCAAAGGGAATTCCCTGGATATCCTCTGCCTCCCGTATCGCCACAAGTAGGGGCTCTAGATATAGGGCGTACAGGAGTGGGAAAAAGAGGGCACCCCTGCTTCGTACCGCGTCCGAGCCTGAAGGATAGGAACATTGCACCGTTCATAAGTAACCGTGAGGTGGGAGCTCTGTAATTCACCCGAATCATGTCAATAAACATTTAACCTATACCCATTCGCTCCATGACCAGAAACAGAAAGGACCACTCCACCCGGTCGAACGCCTTCTCGGCATCCAAGGCTAAAAGAATCTCCGGAGTGGGGGTCTTCTGCGTCTTCTCGACCAAGTGGGCGACTCTCCTAATGTTATAGGCCGTTTGCCGTCCCCGTACGAACCCAGTCTGGTCCTGGTGCCCAGCTCAGGAAGGTGTACCTCCAATCGCTTATCCAAAATTTTGGTGTAAATCTTTGCGTCCGAATTTATGAGAGCAGTTAGCCTATAGGAGGTACACTCTTCCGGATCCTTGCCCATCTTGTGTAAGAGTGTGATTTTGGCCTCCTCCATAGAAGGGGTGATACTGCCCGAGGAGTCGAATGAGTTGAAAAGTTGAGTCAGGTATGGGACCAGTATGGCGGAATAGGTTTTGTAAAAGGAGACCAGGAAGCCGTCGGGGCCCGGAGCTTTATTGCTAGGAAGAGATGTAATGACAGCCAGCATCTCATCCTCTGTGATGGCCCGTCCCAGATCTTCCCCCACTTCCCTGGAAAGACGCGGAAGGGGCAGAGCATCCAAGAAGTTCTTCTGTAGCTGAGTTGCGGGGCCCTGAGATATGTACAGGGCTTCATAAAACCCAGTTAGCCGAGCCCTGATTTCGTCCGATCTGGTGATCCTTTCCCCCCTTTCATCCTTCAAGGCTACGATTGTGTTGCATTCCCTGCTACCCCTCAGTAGGCGTGCCAACAGCGAGTCCGCCTTGTTGGCCTTAGCGTAGAACTTCTGTCTGACCTTTAACATCGCCCCCTCCGCTTTCTTGGTCCTCAGGATTCTCAGCTGCCCCTCTGCCAACCTGGACTCCTTATATGCTTTCCTTGAGGGGTCCCCTTTCAGCCTGACCCTCGCAGCCTCCACCTCCCCTTCCAGCTGGGCCTCCAACAACCGCTACTGTTTATTCCTCTCTGCCTTTAGGGCAATGAGATCCCCTCTCAGCGTGGCTTTGAATTCATCCCACCTTGTGCTGAGACTCGTGTCTGTGTCGTTGTTTCTGTCGAAGAAGGCTTTGATATTATTACCTATCACCTCCCTTATTCACCTTGTCCCTCAGGAGATCCCCGGGAAAGTGCCAGCTCCAAACATCCAGCCTACGCCTACCCAGCCGCAAATTCATCTGCACCACGTTGTGGTCGGCAATTTCCATGGGGCCAGTCTCAACCCCCTCTTCCCCTCCCAGTAAGCTAGCCAACACCCAGATATAATCAATTCGAGATTGAGTTTGATGCACATCCAAAAGGTAAGTAAAACCTTCTTCCTCCCCCCCTCAATACCCGCCACACGTCCCTCAAGCCTGCCCCCTTGAATTGCTCTTTCAACTGTGGGTATGCCAACGCCTTCGCCCCTACCCCCGTGTGCTGCGATCCCCCATTAAAATGACCTGCCCCCTTGCAACCTCTTCCAGCGTGCTCAGGGGCTCCCTCATGAAGCTGTCCTGTCCCGCGTCTGGGCCATACACCGAGGCAATCGTGTAAGTGGCGCCCATATGTTCCCCCCTTACCATGATGAATCTCCCGTTTTTATCCCTCTGAATATCTTGGATTCTAAAGTCCATACCACTCCTGAATGCCACCACCACCCCCACTTTCTTTGAGGGACCTGACGCGAAGAGGATTTGCGAGTAACCCTTCAGGCGCAGGCGGCCCTGATCCGCCCGCAACAAGTGAGTCTCCTGCAGTGCCAAGACATTCGGAGCATGCGTTCGGGTAAAGTGTTCTAATTTCGCCCGCTTGAGAGGGGAATTTAATCCTCTCACATTATAAGTTAGCCACTTGAAACCAATATAGAGCGATACCCTGCACCAGCGAGCCATCGTCTCAACATCCTCCCCAACCCCCCACTATTCCCCCAGAAACCCCAACCTACCCTATTATGCATAAGGGCCCCTACCCCCTCCCGTCCCCCCTCACCACCCCCCCGCCTGGAATCCCCAACTTCGGCCTAAAAGTAACCCTCTACCCGAGTTCCCCCTCCTACCCCCTTTTCCCCCAAACTGTCCCGTCTTTGCTTGATCCAACATGTTTTAACTCCGCCCTCCCCCGGCTCCACACACAGCCCAATAGACCACCACCCCGTAGAAGAAGAAATGTGACGGAGGCACAACTAAGGTCACCCCTCCCTCTCCAGATTCCGTCCCCCCTCCCCCAGGGTGCCCCGTGCGAGGGCCCCGTGCTGGGGCCCCCCCCACTGGCCCTGCAGCGCCCTCCTTCTCCTGCCCCGCTCCCCCACCGATGCCCACTCCCAAAGGCTGCTCCCTTCCCTCAGGTCCCCGCGGGGTACCGGGACACCCACTTGTCCCCCACCCTCTAATTCCGCTTCCAAACCAATAATGTTGGCTGCCTCCTGGACCGAGGTCGCCCGCTTCTGAATCCCCTCCCATTCATAAATTAGGCCGAAAGGGAAGGACCACCTATATTTTATCCCCTTTTTTGATAGCTCTTTCAGGATCGGACCCATAGCCCTTCTTTTCACAAGGGTGCTCGCAGCCAGATCTTGGAACAACAGTATCTCCCGGCCTTTGTAGAGAACGGGCTCACTTTGCCTGGCTGCTCGCAACACCGCTTCCTTCTGACCATAACTGGCAAAGTCAACCACCACTTCCCGAGGTCTGGCGCTGGGGCCAACCGGAGCTCGGCCAACTCTGTGGGCCCTGTCCAATGATATCGAGTTCGGGTCCCATTCGCCCAAATGTTCCGCAAAAATGCGCTGGCATTCCTCCTTCAGGAGACGGTCCGTCACCGACTCAGGGAGCGCCTTTATCCGAATGTTACTCCTACGGGACCTATTTTCCAAGTCCTCAAGCATCGCCTCCATGTTCCTTGTCGCGATGTCCAGTCGATCTATGGCCTCACTGTTCGCCGTGGTGTCCCTCACTGTGTCCTGGAGACCGCTTTCCAGTAAATCAATCATTTCCCCGAGTTGGGCCACTTCAGGCCGGATTTCACCCAGCGCCACATTGAGGTCGGATCTCATAAGCTGAAACTGATCCTGGAAGTTTTGCGCTGGGGACTCTCTCAGGGCTTGCATATCCCCCCTGAGGTCTCATCCGTTCCACGTCCTCCTCCGCCGCCTCTCTCCTACTCTCCTTGGGTTGGCCACTAACCAATTTGTTGGTGTCTTTGCTCTCCATCGTGGGCCAGAATAGTGATAGGGATCCCTGGGGCGCCTAAGAAGAGGAACTGGCCTTACCAGACTTACGCTTGGATCTTGTTGACATCCGTGTGGGGCCCCGAAGCGGCCCTTACCGTGTCTGGGATGGAGATCCAAAACACCTGTTGCAGCCAGGAATGCCGGAGGGCCCCAACCCCACCCCGGAGCTCCCTCCGCGGGAGGGGGAATCTTTTAGCCCGAGATCGCACACAAGACCGGGCCCTCCTGCGCAGACAGATCTTCAGGCGGACCGGCCCAAGCGGAAGAGCCACCCCCTCGGGTAGAAATCGAGTGCTCCAACACCCCACGGGCGGACCCCCAGGGCGAGTCCCATCCCGGGGGTGCCGCACTCAGGTGCCCACCCTCCTGCGGCACAGATTACTGTTTAGGCAACTGCCGCAGCAGCCCCTCTGCCTGGGGTGCCCCCCCCAAGGATGGTGCAGACTGGAGGGGAGAGCTCTTTCGCCAAGCTGTGCGGCCGCCCCAAACGCCACCAATCTCCAGCCGGCACCCTCGGGGGAGCTCACTGCCGCAGATCCTACTCACTCAGCTTACGCCCGGGCCCCACTTCACTTCCAGGGCCGGGTTGGTTGTTGCTGCCTCCTCCTCCTCTGTTCCCAGCGCTCCCTTGCTGGAGGGGGGCGAGACGCACCCCTGCCTCCCTCTTTATGCACTCCCAGATGAGGGGTCCGCTCCACGCGAGCCCTGTCCCGCGCACCCTTCAGATCCTCGGGGGGGCCGCCTCCACTGGAAGAACGGCGTTCCCGACGCCTGTTCGTCTCACACCTGGAGGGTGGGCGATGCCCGTGTCCCGGTTATGCCGGGATGGGGGGCCTGACTCCCTTGCGGCCGCCCGCCCGTGCCCCCGCAGGTAACCGCCTCCAACACCGGGGGAGGCCTGGCTCTTCCCGCGTGGTGGTCAGCCACGTCACCGCTCCTGCTGCAGTGCGCCGCCTTCGCAGGGGAGGTTGGGGGCGCGCCGCTTCTCCGCCGCACCTCTGACTAAAGCTTCAGCCCTGGAGCCCGATCGCCGTGGGGGGGTGGTGGATCCTCCAGCAGCACAGGCCCGCGGTCCCGGAGCAGCCGTCGGCACATCAGTCGTTGCCGGCAGCCATCTAGGAATCGCCTTTTATTTTTTTAAACATCAGTCTCAGTGTCACTTCTTGACTTTTTAAATCTTAATGAACTGGAAAAGAGGTACCCTGCTCATCAAAGCACTAACCACCTGGTTGTCTTTAAAAATATCTGTAGTTTTTGCTCAAAGATGTTAAAGCAAGAATTAATTCAGGAGCATCTTAACATGGGTTTGTCTTCAGCATTACATTCCCTATGAGATTTCCTTAGCAAGTCAGACCTGACTTAGACTGATCTGTTCTTGTTTGCAGGCTGAGGTGGCATCCACTATTTTGATTTCAGGTGTTCTCCCTCCCCTTTTGGAAATATACAAGTTTGCATTAGCCTCTTTCACTTAATGGATTAAGCTTGATTAAATGTTTCATTTTGCTCTATGGTTGATAGTATGCTCCTTCTTCTTTTCATAGCAGCATTTAGGTGCGCTGTAACAGAATTGACCAGTGAGGAACTGTGAAATTACATCTCTCATAACAAAAGACTTTTGGGGGCTAATGCTGATGGCCTTTGGTCACACACTAGAATTCCTTAAAACCAATGTAAACACCTCTGATATTCAAGTGGGCGGAACATCTTTATTCTTAATCAGTAGGATATGGTGTTCTTTGCCAAAGGAGAGATATTGCTTGTGCCCCCTCGCAAAGAAGCCACGGCATATGCTTAATATATTTTGTGGTACAGAAAGTCAAGAGGCTGGATCTCCAATTTGTCAACAATGTTCTCATGCAGCTACAAAACAGTGATTTTCTCACTGGTTCTGGAAGTGTTTACTTTCACATTCCCATCCACTGTAACCACAGAAGATGTCTGTAGTTTGTAGTGGAGGGCTGCCACTGCCAATTCAAGGTCCTACCCTTCAGGCTTAAACTGGCATAGAGGATTTTGACCAAATTCTTGGCCCCAGTGGCCACCCATCTGTAGAGTGCTGGCTATTACATCTAACCCTACCTAGTCAATTGGCTTATTTGAGGCCCAACCAAATAGCAAGCTCTGCTGTTTCTGGAGCAAACAGAGAAGATCCTCAGATCTTAGGGGTTCTAAGAGAAATACATAAAGTCTTCCATGATTCCATTTCAGCATTTTGTGTTCTTAAGGGCGCTGAAGGACATGACGACTGCGCTAGCGAGGTCATGTGATGAAAGAATTAAGCTCTACTGTCCAAAACACAGCTCCTTAAGTCAAAGAAGGTATTAATGGGTTTTGTGTGCAAATCTCTGCTAGGCATTCTTGCTTCCTGCATTCCGCTTATCTGGAAATGCTGGCTGCATGGGTCTCCTTCAGTGGTAATTAGATGCTAGATTGCAACAGGCCTAACAAGGCTAGGACGACAAGATCAACTCGAAGGCTCATTCCGCAGGGTTCTCTTTTGGTGGCGGGATGAGTGCAATCTGTTGAGCAGGCCTCCTATCTAAGTATAGATCACTATAGACGCGTCTGTGGAGGGCTGGGGAGCACACATGGACAATCCTCATGCCCCATGCCCCATCCACTTTGATTTCCAGAAGAATAGCAGTTGTGCATCAATGTTCTAGAGCTGGCAGTGGTCCATTGGGCTTTGAAGCCTTTCTTGTCTGAGCTCAAGAGAAAAGTCATCAGAAGTTTCAGAGACCAGCACCACAACAATGTTTTGCATAAAGTACTGAGGGGGAACCCTGTTCAACATCTTTTCAACCTTGCCAGAGGATTCTCACTGCTCTAGCATGGCCCAGTCAATACTGATATTCTGATCTTGATTAACTGCTCAGCACATAGCTCTCTAGAGCCCCGATTTATTGTCTAAGCAGCCGGGGCAGGGTTGTGTATCACAATCTGAACTCCGGCAACCTCCGATCGTGGCTTCTGAATTTGAAGAGTTTGGGAACATAGCAGTGCCTCAGAAATGTGGTGAACATTCTTTCAACCGGACAAACAATAGAAAAGGTTCTGTGTGTGGTGTCCCCAGCAAGACATTGATTTTTTATTTTTTTATTTATTTATAGTGCAATTGGTTAATTAAAAACCTTAAACACTTATCCAATTATACCAAACATATCTTATCAAATTTCATTTCATATAACAATTACATGTCTTAAATACAAAATCAATTTAATACTAAAAAACTAACAAATACAAATGTATCATATCAATTTACAGTTCATATATCAATTTCATATCAATTATAAAATCAATATAAAATATAGAATCAATATACAGCACTTAATACAAGGACAATAATCCTAACATATCCAATTTTACCCAATCGCATTTATATAACAATTAAGATTTTATAAGACATAAAGGGATCAGGTAAGAAACAACCAAATCTTTATAATACAGCTCTTTCTAGAGCCTAACACTCCATTGTTCAAATTAAAAAGGGGTGCCCTAATCCTTAATTGCATTAAGATTTTTACTATCTGGTAAGGCTTCCAACTTACTTAAAATGTTTCTTTATTTATAATAAGCCGAGCTGATAGATCTTAGTGGTTCTGCCGCATAAATACTTGACCAGAATTGATCAGATGTTACCATCCTAAAATCGTATGTCAGATCTTTATACCCTCTAAAATAATTTCTCACAGTCAGTCAAGAGGTGCCTTATAGTTTCTACTTCCTTTTGGCACAGTCTGCATACCCTTTTTTCTCTTGGTATACCCATCCAACCACCAACATATTCATAACAGGGATGTATATTAAATCGCAATAATGTTATAAATCTAGAGAGATCACGATTTCCTGTCTTCAATAGATAACTACAAGGCTTAGACACTGCTATACCATGTAAGCTATATACCTCATATCGCTGCTTTCTTCCCAACAACTCTTACATTTTTACAAAGATCCAACTGAATAGACTTTTTCTTCAAGGTTTTAAAAAATGTATTCATATCCGTCTTCTCGTTTGGTAAATTCATATTGATATCACTTAAAACATTCAAAGATATATCAGTTAGATCTTTCATGACCAAATTCGTATTCTTCTGTTCAACCATACATCTTCCCATTACTTTCTGTAGACTATCTTCGTTATCAGTTGGCGATATTGTTTTAGTATATAGCTTACAACAGTTCATTTTCCAATGGGTGGTGAGGGATATGAGTCCCAATTCACTTCTTATAACCTCTGTGGGAGTAGTTTTGGTTAGACATAAGGCAGGTCTTCATAATTTCCCTTCAATTTCCCCTAAGTCTTCCAGGTATCTAGCTGCCAATGTTTCTAACGCATATAGGGCCCCCGGGACAATGCAACTCTTATAGATCTCCAACTGAATGGCCACCTTTAGTGGCCATATAAGATCGAATCACATTCCATTTTTGTATTACCTTACTTTCAATCATCTCATGGTAACAATTGCGGGGCGGGTTATCCCCAAATATCATTCCCAAATATGGGTATACTTTGACCACCTCAATTAACTGAGACTCGATTTTGCATTGAAACATATTTCTTTTTCATTTTATTGCCTCACCCAAAAACCATAATCTTTGTTTTCTATGTGTTGATGCTAAGATTATTTTCAAGAGCATACCCTTGCAACTCATCTAAGGACCTGTGTAAACCAATGGGGGTTTTGTCCATCAATACTCTGTCGTCAGCATACGACATCCAGCTAATAAGGTACTTGCCGATCTTTGGTGGATGGTTATTAATATTCTCCAGCCTATCGCTCATATCTGCGACATATAGATTGTATAGGAAAGGAGAGGTGACCCAACCCTGCTTAAGGCCCAAATTACTAATGATGGAATTCAATCTATTTACCCCTTTATTCAAGCAAATGGTGACTGTTTTATTACTATACATTTCTCTTAACAGATATAATACGAAGGGACTAATATTCCAATTAGCTAACTTACTCCACAGTTTGTTTGGGATGACACAATCAAAAGCCCTTGAAAATTCTATGAAACAAACATATAAATTCCTATCTTTGTTCTTCCATGTTTCAGCAAAAACATAATTTAATGCCACCATATTATCAAGTGTATTGAAGCCAGTTCTAAAGCCTGTTTGCCAAGGTGATAGCAGCTTATTTCCCGTGTTCCAAACTTTTATAATTGGCAACAGCAAAGAGCAAAAGATTTTACAGCTTGAATCTGCCATCGCCAACAGCCGATTATTTTCCGGGCAGCTTCTATTTCTTTTTTTGTGGATTGGGATGAATATGGCTTTACGCCAACTCTATGGAATTTGCCCACTTTTCCATATAATTGTATAATATTCCAACAGAATCTGAGTCCACTTTAAAGGATTACGTTTAATAACAATATTAGCCAATTTATCAGGCCCTGGCGCTCTTGCTGCTTTCATCTTATTTATGATATTCAGGATATCCCTAATGCCAAAGGGGAAAATCCTATTCATTCCATCAAATCTAATCTCTCTAGTGACCTTCAATATAATAGAGTGTAGATATAAATTCTGTCCATGACTCCATAGAGATTGTATTGATATCTAAATCCATATCTTCTGTAAGATATTGACGATATAAATACCAACATTTTTCGGAATCATGAGTATGACATAATGTCAGAATCATTCTGCAATTAGCATTATTAATTTCCCTCCTATGCACCCTAAGCCAGTTTTTAAATTTTGTACGACGTTTGGATGTACTTATTAAATTTCCTAGTTTCTGACATATACATATCTTTCTTTATGTTATTAATATCCATCTTAAGCCTTTTCTTCCTTTTAGCTATCTGACTATCATATATGTTCCTATATTGTTTTCCCATCCTATGGGTCAGGGTAATTCTGCTGTTCATTTCCTGTATCATTCCTAATACATTTCCAGTTGCTTTTAGGCCGTTACAAGCAATCGCTTGACCATCTATATTTAGAATATCGAACATCTCATCATATTTATTCACATTTCTATCCATCCAGCAAAGCGTATTAATTGGCCCATTAACTTGAATGTTCAAACTTTCACCTTTCATATTCTCCCTGACTTGACGACCATATAAGATACATTTCAGTATTTTATGATCGCTACGTGAAGTTTGAATATGTTCAAAGTTTTTAAGTAATTTTAATAGACCAGCGTTTGTGAACATATAATCAAGTATGTAGCTCACCTTCCCATTAGACCAAGTTGAATAATTGTCACCTAGGTTATCTGGTTCTAAAAAGCATAAACCCCACCTCTGTAATATATTCAACCAAGCTATCCCATTAGTAATCTGGCTAGAATGCATTTGATCAGAGGCCATTTTCCTCAACAATAAAGGTGGGACTATTTTGAAATCCCCACACCTTTCTTCCCACTCCTTAATTTTTGCAAAGGCTATATCAGAATAGGAGTTAAGATCACCAACCAGCATGACAAAAGCTTTAGGGGATTCCATTAACCAACCCTCAATTGTGTCTATAATGATCTTTCCCACCTCCTCAATATCACTCCCCCCTGGCCGGGAATATACATTTATCGAAAGTATCTCCTCCTGGGTGGCCAAATTTCCTATTATAACACACAAAACATAATCTGACATACCAAATTTCCTATAATCTCGAATGGTGAGCTGGCATTTAGCACCAACACAAAGTCCTCCTCTAGGACGTCCCTTATCTCCAGCTAATGCAGGTTTCATAAGAATATTATATCCATCTATGACTATCGTACCCCTTACCCACATTTCTTGAAGAGCAAATACATCACTACTTTTTAACTATAATATACCTTCTTTCTGCATAAAAGATCGGAATCCTCTGCTATTCCATGAGATAAAGGTTAAACCAGACTCTGATTCATTACCTCTATAGGTTGACAGATAGTTCTCATCAGGCACCCATTTCTCAAAAGACTGTTTCCTCGCTAAGCCTACAGGCAGTTTCTCACCCGTTCTCAGCGATTTACTGTTTGCCACTTTTGATTTGTCTATGTTGTTACACTTAATTATTTCGAAATCATTATTCCAGATCTCGCAGGAAGGTTCTCTAAGTAGTTCCACTATTACAGCAGTGCCAAACTGTACAATTGACACATTGTTCCAGCTCCCAGCCTCCAGTAAAATAATTCTTTCAATATCTGAAGACTTGATACATTGTAATTGGAGCACACTATTCAGGCACTCCAATAGCCAATTTCTATTTAGATATGGGTTATCTTCTTTTGGGACTTTCTCAATTATTTTGTATAGTCTTTCCTCTATTACTTGTCAACATTAAATGGGCTCCATTTGCATTACCACCATCCTTTGTATTATCCCTTCTATTCCTACACATAGCCAATCTTTCCATTTCCACCTTATAAGCCTCTCTTTCTATAGAATTTAAGCCCGATCTTTCCATATTCAGAGGCACGTCAAGAAATGTAACCACCAGCTCATTACTTTCTTGTAAATCCTGCTTGTCCTTCCCTTCTGGTAAGGCCATATCCCCCTCCAGGTCGATATTTTTTCTATTTCCTATTAGCCAAGTTTCCATCCCTTTATCTTTAGGCCTAGGGTTACTTTTCCCTCCCGCTTGAGGTGGGGGATTTGCATTTAATTCAAACATATTAGCAGCCTCAATACATTCTACAACATTTAATGAGGTGTGTGCTAATGCCTGGCGATTTTTCTTAGCTGTTATTTTCCTTTTGGGTTTATTCGGCTTACTTTTA
This sequence comes from Ambystoma mexicanum, assembly GCF_040938575.1. Lineage (NCBI taxonomy): Eukaryota > Metazoa > Chordata > Amphibia > Caudata > Ambystomatidae > Ambystoma > Ambystoma mexicanum. The sequence continues at coordinate 677,089,879 of NC_090933.1, read as the reverse complement.
TTCTTATTTCCTTTTTTATAATTTCTTTTATGATGCAATCGACGTCCCAGTCCCTGAGAAAATGCTAAACCACTTTCTTGAGCTATATCTCCATTTTATGCTGTTCTCTTCACCAACCTCCTTTTCCTCCATAACTATTACATCCTCTCTCCTGCTCATCTGCTCTTTATCTTCCTCCGTTATTAGGATGCATAATTCACTCTGATCACTGTTTTGTTCACTAGTGCCTACTTTTAATGATGATGGGGACCCCCTCCTGTTTTCCCAATCTGGAGGAATGATGTGCAGCAAAGCCTTCATATTTTCGTTAACCATAGCAACCAATTCCTTCACTGTTTATTGCTCGTTCAGGAGATTAGTACAGATACCCAATAATATATCCACAGTGACTATCAGGGAATCCGTTTTTTTTCCCTCGAGAGCAGTGTGTTTTCATCCACCCCCTCATTATCATTCCAGAAACAGTCTGCCTCATTATCTTCTTCAATTGATAAATTGTCCTGTGCCAATTTCTCTAAATTGGGTGTGATGGAGAGATTTGACCCAATTATATTATTCATACTTAACGAAACCTCTACACTTTTTTCCAGCCGGCCCATGGCTGTGCCTACAGTTAGGCCCATTGAATGACGTTGAAAGTCATGGCATAAATTAAGAAATGAATTATTGTCTGTCATAGAGCTATTTCCACGAACTGGAATAACATCCACCCTAGTAAAATCTTTAACCAAGTCCATTTTAGTTAAGAAGTCCAGTATCTTTGGTTGTTCCAACGCTATATTTTCCTTTCTTCCCCTAGTATCTTTGTCAGTAGGCGTTTTAGAAATGGGGGTAACAATCATAATATATTTTTTACTTTTCTTTTTACTATTATTAGACCTTAATTCAGGTGTCATTTTGCTTAATATATCCAACCAACCTCTAATTTAAGTAAGCAAATGGGACCACAATAGCTAAATAGCCTAAAGAGTATTACTTCTTCTCAATATAATTTCGGTACAACTCTAGATAGACAAATAGTTCCACACAAAGTAGACACTCAATATAAAATAGAGCAATGGAGTAAAATGAATAAATGTAATAGATTGTAATTAATTTGGTAGTGTCCGATTTAAGACAATAATTTCTATAGTGCATTATATACTATAATTATACCAAACAATCAAAAATCACAGCTTAAATTCCTGAGGCTATGCGAAAAATAACATATACCGGTCGGGTTGTGAAATCCGTGTAGCGATTGTATTTTTGCTTTCAAGTGGTACCCAAGTTTTCAATCATTAATCTTGAAAGTGTTCCAATTCTCTTAATATAAGAACAAGATTGTTATATGAAAAAAAGGCACGCAATCTTAGGTCCAAAAGCAAGCAGGGGGAGAATAAACTTTGCAACCCCCTCCATTAGAACGTCAATATGCTAATTATTATGCCAGTGTTCAATAGCATTCAAGATCAATTAGGGAGAGAAACCATGCAGCCCCAAAACGTTATATTGTCGCTTCTATTGTAAGAAAAAAGGTCTGTGTCAGTGAACTTCATACTTATCATAAAACTGTCGGATAACATCTATGACTCACAATCAATATAAACCGACAGGGCGAGGAACACCCGACAGCTTGAGGAGCTGCCTGAGTCTGTCTCTCCCCTAACCCCCTCCACCCCCGCCCTGTGGCGTTTCACTGAATTTCTCTTTGAAAGCAGAATGAGATAGCAAGATTGCACTTTGCCAGTACCGTATAACTGCCGGGTGTATTACTAGATTCCTTGCATTTTCCCCCCCAGGCAAACAGTTATACACCACCCGTAGCTGCAAGTCATATAATGAAAGCTTTTAAATTAAACCAGCTTTCCACCTCCAGCCAAACAGCCCAAACAGTTTACCTTCGCCTTTGTCTCCTCAGGGCTTATCGCTGCAAGGGCGAGAATGCTGGCTTTTTATTCACCGGTTCCTGTTTCCGTGGCTGCACGTCATCCGAAAACCAGCGTGCTCCTTAAAGGGCAAGAGTTCTCACAAAGCACTCAACTCAGCTACCGTGCAGTAAGCAGCAAAATGAATAGTTATTCGCCCAAACAGTTTAGCCTCGCCCATGTCTGCTCAGGGCTTATCCCCGACATTGTGCCTCATTCCAAGTTTGGTGATATTTCCCTGCATGGAAAGACTGCGTTGAGTATTTGGAGGTATTATGATGGGTGTATCAATTTGGCTCTCAATAATTATTCGTGTTTTTGTCAGTAAAGTATGTTCCCGGCTTTACTATTATATTACACTTTTGTAATTGGACGGTGCAGGCCATTGGTGGTAAAGTGGCAGTAATGCAATTACTGCCCCTTTTTACTGCACTGCAAACTCCTCGTTGAGTTTCTTCTCATTCTCTGTAGATTTGAATGTTCTGTCAGTCACCCCAAATACTTCCCTATCTCCTAAATCTGGCCAAAAAAGATCCAGTTTTCTCTTCGATCAAGGTTCACTTGGTGGCTATACACAGCTATACCCGACAACCAGATGCTCCTTCTCTGTTATCTGAGAGGATCATCAAGGAATTCTTGAAGGAATTGTTCAGGCCTTAAGGACATTCCCTTTTGTCAAAAGAAAGTTGCACCGACGTGGGAAATAAACACAGTTGTCTCTAGGTTAACGGCACATAATTTGAGCAAGGTTTTAAGAGATGTGCAGACTGTGACTGGAAGATGTCAATCACAGATTTCCAAATCTTCGTCCTCTACCCCTTCTAGGATGAAATCTTCTGAAGGCAGAGGTTCTACAGGGGACAAATCACCTGAAAGCCTAAGAAATGCTCCAGACATTTAAGCGGTTGAGGTCTAGGAGCAATTTGCGTCATTATTCGTCGTCTTCAGGGAAATAATGGATGACGAGGATCCCGGTGTCTCTTCTTCAAACTCCTCACCTGACAAAAATCAGGTATGTTTTCCCGATAAGACTGCCTCGATGGCCGAATGGGAATAGTTCTGTCAAAATATGGCAGTTTTATCAAAGGCGGCCCCTCGAAAGAGACAACAATGGCTAGCGAACCCACCGCGCCTGTTAAAGCTGGCAGGGAACTGTCAAAGGCTTTGACCCCCGCACCTAAAGGTCGGAGTTAAAAAGCCTCAAAGATGCCTCTTCGAGTAGCAAAAAGGGTGTGCTCTGCTGGGAGCATGGCCCTCAAAGCCATTAATGCATCTTGTGCCTTAGCGAAATATACATACACTCTTTGGAATGTAATTTCCCAGGCAGCAGATAACATACTTGAAGGAGAGATGAGGGATGGCTTTAATAACCTCAGTAGTGATGACAATGAAGCAGCATGCCAATTACTCCAGTTAGGGCTTGGCGCATCAGACTGCGTTGGCCATTCTACAGGTTCAAGTGCAGTCATTAGGAGGTTTGCATGGCTGCGCGAGTCTGGATTTGCTCCTGATGTCCGTCAAGACCTTTGGACATGCCTTTTGATGGGTTCAACCTTTTTGGGCCAACAACTGATGACAGATTGGAGAAACTTCAGGCTTCTAAAACGGCAGCAAAATCTTTGAGAGCAGCCATTCGTCAAGAGTAGCAACATCCGCCTATGCAGGCTTGGAGAGGGCGTTCTTTTTGCTTCTATTCATCTTTTGGACAAAGAGGAAGAGGCCAGGCTACCCAAAGAGGACAAAGGAGATTCTCACGTGCCCCTAGAGGCCGTAGAAGAAAGACTGCACAGACAACCACCTCCTCACTGTCCTCTGCCACAACCATAGCCCCAAAATCTCTCTGCAGGCTTTGCTCACAGGATCTCGGCGGGATGCAGGTTGACCCAGCATCTGGAAGAATGGCATTGCATTACTTCGGATGCATGGGTACTTCAGACAGTAGCCCAAGGGTACTATCTCCCATTTCTGAACAGGCCTCCGGATTGTCCTCCGTGCGAGCTATCACTTCGGGAACCAGATCTGCTCCTTCTACATTCGATTCTCTCCCTGTTGGTGAAGGGGGCTGTGAAAAAGATGCCTGTAGTGGAGCAATGCCAAGGTTGGTACTCCACCTATTAATTATCTGGTTCCCAAGAAAGACGTAGGACTGCGACCTATCTTGAACCTGAGATACTTGAACAAGTTTCTCAGGAAGGACAGATTCAAGATGGTCACTCATTTGCAGATCCTCAAGGACCTTCGGCTCCAGATTGGATGGTGTCACTCGATCTTCAGGGTGCTTACTTTCATGTGCCTGCACAACCCAAGCACAGAAAGTACCTGAGGTTCGTCATTGGCAGTTCTCACTATCCGTTTTGAATACTGCCTTTCGGGCTGACCTCCGCTCCAAAGGTCTTCACCAAGTTGATGGCGGTGGTGGCAGCAAATCCTAAGGAGGGCAGAGATTCACATCTTTCCCTACCTAGACAATTGCCTGAACAGAGCTTGTTCTCCAGAAAAGTCCTTGGAATATCTCAACATCACCTGCCACTCTCTCCTCAAACTGGGCTTCTCCCTCAATTTCAAGAAGTCCCAGGTGACACCTTCTCAGAAGCTGCAATTCATTAGAGCATTCCTGGACTCTTCCTCGGGGAAGGCTTTGCATCCAGAGTTGAGGGCTCAACATGCCTTGCAGATGGTAACGTGATTTCAGAACACCCAAGATCTTCTGACATTCAACTTTCTGAGGTTGTTGGGCTTAATGGCATCCTGGGGTGATAAGATATCTGCCGCTTTTGTGAGGAAGAAGATAATCCGCTTGGAGGCTCCTTTGGGCCTCCCCACTCATTGGATGGTCCCTGCAATAAATCAGATTGTGGAATCCAGCCTGCTGGCACAACCGGCCCAGAGCAAAGGCCTGGGGTTGAGGCCGTGCCCTGTGTTTGCCGGTCTCAGCCGCCGATGCGAAGATGCTCCCTTCTTCCCTGCTGAGCTGCCGCGCTAGTCAATACAAATTATGTTTAAAAGAAGGTGAGCAGAAGGCAAAAAGCCCTGTCTGCAGTCATACTGAGCACATATCTTGCATCACTCCCTAGATCACCAACCTTTCGTACTCGGAGCACATCCTGCTTCTCCAGCTAAGCTGCACACCTGCAGGCAGGCGCACTGACATCAAGGCCCTCACCACTCAACCTCGGAAACATTGTAACAACGCGCTGAGGGTTCGCACTAAGCCCATGCACGCCGGACTCACCCACGGATCTCCACTGACAGAAATCACATACTTGGAGTGCGCACCCCGATCCTGACCAGTACAAAGCCACGCCACCCGGCCATAGGCCGGTGACTACAAATTGTATTGGAATGGATAAGTTAGCAAGTGTGTTCGAATAGACACCTGTGTGCTTAGTTTCAACCTTCAGAAGTGTTAGAGTTTGACAAGCAGCTTTCTCCCCTCCACAGGGCCCACCCAAACTAGGGCCTTGATATTGTACAATTGAGAATAGGTAATGAAAGGAAGTAAATCGCACACTGTCTATAAGGTAACAACTTGTGCAAAGTAAAATGTTGATAATCAAATTCCAAGAGAATGTTCTGTAAATAATCAGTGAATTTATTCCAAGTAATTCAGCCGACAAGTGTTTTCGACCACAACGGTTGTTGTCAAGGCTGCTCAAATCAGTACAGACACAAAATGTGAAAAAAGTAAGACATGACCATAGCCATACAAAAGTGATAAAACCATATTGTCCACAAATAATAATGCAACAAAAGTAATAAAGTGATGTCATGAGCTACAGCAAACAAAATAGTCATTAGAAATAAAATAAAAATACGTGAAACAAAATGTCACATACCATACATCAGTTTTGAGATGGCGGGTAAGCGGAAAAAAGACAGAGAAAAATAGAGAATTACAAGAAATGATGTCTGTGCTATCTATAGCATTGTATGTACACTCAGAATCGAAAAATAAATAAATACATAACTATGAATATAGATTAATAAGATATGGAACCTCACTTCTCCTACACCATTAGTGTGAATGGACAAGTAGGTAATGTGACTCATACAATGCACATTGTTCCTAAAAACCAAATTATTGTGTGAAAAAGTGGTACATAGTATCAAACCGATTGACCATATCAGTTGACATGTATGTTAATATTGAAATAGTCTTGATATAAATCGCTATCAGTTAGACAGACTCCTATGAGTAAAACTACCACCAAGGTCACATGTAAATCATGCAGCTATAGTGATAGTGAAAAATAAATAAATGCTTACCAAATCCTCTATATTGGACAAAAGTAACCCGTTGTTGAAATTAAATATTATATTTTTAAGCGATTCATTGGGTACAAATCTAGAACCTTCTTGATCCTGGTCATTTCTCTAGCATTGCCGTATAAGACATACCGTCAAAAGTTGGCATTGCGTGTAGAACACAAATGTCATGGAAGTATTTTTAGACTTAGATTTGATAAAACACATCAATGTGTGTTCTGAAAATGAGAAATTATGAGAAGAGACAAAAAACAAGAGAAAAGGGAGAGGTATTTAAGTAAGCATGTGGTTTACTCCACTTAAGAATGGTGACAAATTGAATATGGCCCAAAGGCCCCTCACCTTGATTGAATTGTATAGTGGAAAGCCTAGATTGCTTTGCTGGTATTGCATCGATGTTTGTTCCTGAGCGATATGAGTGTTGTATTCTGCCTGCCTGTTAGGTATGAAAATAGTAGGCGTAAGTGCCTAAATTCCTAAGTATGATTGCAAGTCAAATGCCCCAATATGTATGCAGTTGACTCTATTGTTAGTAAAAAAGGGTCCAGACCTGTGTAGCTAAATGAACTAGTATAAGGTTTTACTATACGTGAACTGTACATTGTGCTCCCCACACGTCTCAAAGAGTCATGTCTCACTAAACATGATATGTTAAATAAATTAGATTAAACACTAGTAAATACGCTAATAGGTCTGGATGTCAATACGTAATCCATTTGAGGTGATGTTTGTGTTAATATATGGAACATTTAAACATAATGATGGATTAACTATAGGCCCGTAACGACAGTCCCATTCCTACTGAAAATTCTAGATAGAGCCACTTATCTGCAGGTTAGACAATTCCTAGAAACCTACCACATACTGGGACTTCGCCAATGAAGAGCATGAAAGCAGTTCCTCTACCCCTTCCTCTGTGGGGTTCTGCAAGGCTCCTGCATCTCCTCTATTTAAACAACATATTCACCAAACCTCTCTTTGACATCTTGGACTCCATTGGCATAGCATAGCATACACTAACTATGCTGATGACACCCAAGTTCTCCCCCCACTTGCAGGCAATTACACAGAATACTCCCAGAGCCTGAATGCGGCATATCCCACCGTCCAAGCATGGATGGTGGTCTACCGCCTCTGTCTAAACGGGGATAAAACAGAAATCTTGCTGGCCGGGCCCCCGATGTACTAAAAAAGCTCAATGACCAATACTCAGCATTCGACATTGATGAAATCTGGGTCCCTGTCTCGTTCCTGAGTCAAGAACCGAGGGGTGCACCTGGATGCCACCCTCTGACTGTCACGCCAGGTCAACACCATCACTTCCTCGACATCCTATGCGACCAAACCACTGAACGTTGCCAAACCCTTCCTGTCCACTGACAGCTGCCTCGCTATGCCGTTATAGGCTCAAGGTTGTACTACTGCAACGCCATTTTCTCTGGCACCTCCACTAAAAACATGCAGAAATTGTAACTCATTCAAAATAACGCACTGTGAGCAGCCTGAACATCCCAAAAAGGGAACACACCTCGGAAGCCAGGAGAGCTGCCCACTGGCTGCCTGTCAGGGAGTGTGTTCTATCCAAAACCCTGCCTTTCCAGCACAGCACCCCTATATCTCTCACAGAAAATGGTAACCAGGCCCGCAAGAACTCTGTATGCCCATCCACTCAAACAACCCAAAGTCAGACGTGCCAAAGTGGGAGGCGCCAGCTTCCCCTACATTGCAACCAAACAATGGAACTCCCTGCCACCCACCCTGAGAACCGAACCCTCCTACTGGATATTCTGCAAAGCCCTAAAAACCTGGCTGTCCGGATAGGCAGTCCCACAATGATCTTTATTCTAGGTTTCTAAGAATGTATATGATTTACTACTGCACTAGCTGCACATCGCAATACGACTGAATGTATATAACAAGTTAAAGTAACAGCAGTTTGTATCTCTGAATGTATATGTTTTACAACTGCACGACCTGCATATCACAATACGACTGACTGAATGTAATGGATCACTGAAACAGCACCACGATGTCCAAAGCCTGTTTGTGTGCTTTATAAAGGAAATAAATAAATAAATCCTACATTTTCCTGGTGCTAGAAGCCCGCCTAACGATGAGGTCCCCCGAGTGGGCCCTCAGATCCCAATGTTCGCAATTCTCAGGCAGGATGACTGACCTTCAGGTCTCGAATAAGGTCGCACAGGATCACCTGTGGTGGGCCTGCAAGGAGAATAAGGTGATATGGGATAGAGGATGATGGGGGAGACTTGTTGGACGGCTGCGGGCTGGCCTACACGGCGGCTTGGGGCCAGTAATCGTTGTCTCCGCGATGGTTGGCGGTGCTGAAGCACTGGTCGAGGCATCTCAGACAGCTTTAGCGACTGTGGCGTAACAGTCAGTGGTGCAGTCGGTTGCAGCTCCTTTAATACAGACGTTGGTAGATGCATGTCGATGCACTCCTTGCTTCTTCACTGGCTTGTGTCTTCGTTTAGGGCAGACTGGTTCAGAGACTCTCTGGCACTTCCCACCTAGGAGCTTGCTGCAGAGCCTAGCACGACACGCTGTGTGCTGGCTGGTTACCGGTTCTAGAGCTTCTGGAGGGCCTTCTGCATTCAGTATCTCCCTAAGTTCCCTGGGAGATGTTTAGGGGAGGGATCTTGCTTCCCTCTTGGAGGTACTGGCCTTCCTTCACTGGCAGAAGATGTAAGGCATTCTGTACCTTCAGCCAGGGTCCAATGCTGAGTTCTTATTACTCCTTGCAAAGTCTTCAGATGATCTGCCAAAAGAGGGGCTCAGCCCTCTTTTAAATTCAAATGGGCCATAGTGAATTTTGTAGGCTACGCCTAACTTAATTAACCAATCCTGGGCCCCCTTCAACAAACTCCTGCATGCATGAGGTTATAACCAGAGTGCTTTTCAACAGAATACGTAAAGGGGTGTAAACATGTTCCATCCCTTTCCTGTCTGTTGTGGATCGAAGGGTCTCTTTGGTCAATGGAGATCTCTGTGGTCTCCCTTGAAGCTGCTGCGAGACCAGACATTCTGGCGCTGTCAATCCACATACTTGTACCATCTGAATGGTGTCTCCCTGCAGGGATGACTACTGTAATACACGCAGTCCCAGATATGAAATTTCACTGTCAATTGATACTAAGGGCGGGAGCTGGATTCAGGTTGACACAGTGCATATGAAAGGGGGTTGGGGTGTCCTGTTTCCTTTGTTAGCCTCTGCAGCCAAGCCCCGTGTGGGCCTGTTCAAACTCTAATTATGCAAATGCTGCCACCAGATGCAGAGCTAAACAAAAGGACGCGGCGGATCCATGGAGCCTTTGTTGGTTAATTAGGCTGGCTCTGGCAGGGTTTGGCCCTCCCCTTTCTGAAATGACATGGTGTACCCCTGGTTGTCATATCCCAACAAAATGTGACCGGGGCACTGTGCCTGTAGGCTGTGTCTGCCCAGAGTACACAGGTCTATGTGTATGTCGTGCAGTGAGCATAGGAAAATGTGTGCAGATTAGCCCCACACATTTTCTGGAGGTTGGTCTACCATCATTCAATTTCATATAAAAAGTTTAAAAAACCCAGGCGAGCGCACACCTAGCATGCAGATGGGTGAATTCCTCACATGCCCCCGAGCTTCAAAATGTGATCCACCACCCTACTGAGGGTCTGATAAGTCATCAAGGCGAAGGTACCGGCCGAGCCCATCTACATTTCCATGCTGGTACTGGAGCCTGGCTTGTGCTGGATGTCCACATCTAATTCCTGTAGGGATATGGCCCAACGCAAAAGCTTAAGGTTCTCCTCTTGCATGGCCATTAACCATCAAAGAGGTTGGTGGTCTCTCTGGATTGTAAAGTGTGACCCAAAGATGTAGGGTTTCAGCTTCTTTATGGCCCACATGACCACGTAAGCCTCTTTTTCAATGATAGCCCAGTTCCTTTCTTTTTTTGCCAATTGCCTGCTAACGTAGGCAACAGGTTGCTCTACCCCTTGACTTCAGCTGAGCTAACATTGCTTCAATCCCAAAATCACTGGCGTCTGTCTGCATAATGAACTCCTGGCCATAGTCTGGCACTTTCAGAACTGGGGATTTGCACAATCCATCCTTTAAATCCTGAAAGGAGGTTTGACAGGCAGGGGTACTAGTTACCTTCTTCAGTATTTTCTTGGACGTTACATCATTCAGGGGCATGTCAATGGTCCCATACCCCTAGATGAACGACCAGTGTTACCCGGTGAGACCTAGAAAGGCTCTCACATGTGTCTTTGTGGTCAGAATGTCCCAATCCTTCACAGCCTGTACCTTCACTTCGAGAGGTTGTTTCTTACCTCCACCGACCAGGTGGCCTTGGTAAGTCATTGTGCCCTGCGCTATCTGGCACTTCGTGCCCCTGATAGTCAGACCTGCATTCTGCAGCACCGAAGCACTTGTTTCAGTAGGAAAAGTGATCCTCCCAGCTGTGGCTGAATACCACAATGCTGTCTAAATAGGTGACACTGAAATGTTCCCGACCAGACAAAACTTGGTTAACCATCTGCTGAAAATTGGCAGGGGCATTCTTCAATCCAAAGGGAAGCATATAGAACTGATAATGTCCTTCCGGGGTTGAGAATGCTGACCTCTTTCTCGCTTCATCTGTCAAGCCGACATGCCAGTACCCTGCCGTGAGGTCATCTGCCCGAGGAATGGGATGAGCATTTGTCTTTGTGACAGAATTTAGCCACTTGTAGTCCACACAAAAGCGGACTTGAGTATTCCCAACACTGGGCTAGCCCAGGGAGGGGCTGTGAGGATGGCTCCATCACTCGTACGGAAAACATCTTGGCTCCTTCCTCCTTGATAGTGTCCCTGACCTTATTGGACATCCGGTGAATCCTACTCTTCAGCGGCTTACTATCTCCAGTGTCCCCATCATGGGTCCACCAATTTACGTGATCTGGTGTCTGTGAAAACAGACCGGCAAACTGTCCCAGTAAACAGCGGCAGTCTGCCAGTTGCTGTTCTGACAGGTCTGTTGCAACGTTGACACCTTCAACTGACCCATCTGTGGCTTCAGTGTTCAGGAGTCCTGGGATCGGTCTCCTCCTGCGTCTCTCTGTCAGTCACTAATGCCATGACCAAATAATTTCGGATATATTGGGGTTTTAGCTGGTTGACATGAAAGACCCTGCACATCTGTTTAGGTCTTTCACGTCAATGAGATAATTCATCGCACTGACTTTTTCCAGCACACAGTAAGGCCCAGTCCACTTGTCCTGAAGGGCACTGGGTTGGACGGGCTCCATTATCCACACCCACTGGCCTAGAGAATAGACACTCACTGTGGCCTTCTGGTCGTGCCAGTGCTTCATCAGGTCCTGACTGGCCTTTAGGTTTTTCGTTGACTGTTCCATGTACTTTGCCATTCTAGACTGAAGGCCAAGTACATAGTCCACCACATCTCACGTAGGGGAAGAGGGGTTGCCCTCCAATCCCTCTTTCACTGGACTGATGGGACCTTGTACAGGATCTCCAAACAGAAGCTCAAAGGGACTAAAACCTAGTCTGTTCTGTGGCACCTCCCCATGGACCAACAGAAGGCATTGCAGGAGAATATCCCATGTTCTCCTCTGATGCTCTTCCAAGCCACCCATCATGCCTTACAGGGTCTTGTGTTGAACCGCTCAACAATCCCATTTGTTTGTGTATGGAAGGATGTAGATGTTTGATCCCCTGTCTGAAACTACTTCCTTGGGGAATCCAACACGGGAGAATATTCCAATCGGAGCCTTCGCATCCACGGGGGCTTTGATGCTCCTTAGAGGGGACAGCCTCAGGGTACCTTGTGCTGTGGTCTACCACCACCAAGATGTATCTGTTCCCTGAGCTGGTTTGGGGATTCAAATAACCCACAATTTCCATGCCTATTCTCTTGAAAGGCTGCCCAACCATGGGTAGCGGAATTGAGGGGGGCCTTTGTGGCACCACCTGAATTCCCAGAAACTTGACAAGTCTGGTAGGACCGGACAAATTCCTTAACTTTTGCCCCAAACTGCGACCAGTACAAGTATGCAAAACAACCGGTCCGATGTCTTAGTCACTCCCAAGTGACCCACTAAAGGAATTTGGTGAGCCAAATCCAAGCAGAACTTCATGTGGCATTGGGGAGTCACCAACTTTCTGGTGCCCTCACCCTCAGTCATTTGGCTCACTGTACAGGAATCTATCCTCCCAGTACACTTTGAACAGGCCAGGGGTCTCGCCCTTAGAATGATCCTCCGCCTACTTCCGCAGAGCAGCTAGAGTGGGACACCCTTTCTCGACTTTGAAGAAGTCAGTCTGATCTGTGACCCCAGCTAATGTAACCACATCCAGCTTGGGCAGGCCCTTCAGAGCTGCACTCACCTGGCCCTCCAACTCTGGTTCCTGCGCTGCACCAGGCAACTCTAAAGTCACTGAGTCCCCTACTACCAAAGTAGGGTCCTCAGTGAGTACTGGCCCCTCTCCCACAGGAGTAGGCGACTCAGCAGTCTGTGGAACTGGATTAGGAGCTACCTGCCACGCTGGTCCTTCCAAAAAGCCCTCTGGAAGCACTCCAGGACCTAAGGCTCTGAGAGTCTTCAATCTAGCGGCCTCTTGAGCCCTCGATCTCGTAGCTGCCGCGACTATCTCTGGATCAGGAAGATCACTACCCAACAGGGATGGAGTCTTTCACTGCGACACGGCACTGGGTCATTTCACCTTGCCAGCTGAATTCTACTATCGCCAAGGGGCACTTACTCTTTCCGTGAAACCCACTGACGCTGCAATCGGGCCCTTCGATATACTGGCCTGGATGTATCCACTGCTGATTGACAGCAGTGAGACTACGGCAGCGTCTTGGAACGCACAAGTTCTGTGTCCATTGATGTACACATGTTTTAGATAGTTGAGTATTATTGGGAACTGGGATCTCTTCTGGAGACCCGGTACAGTTCCCATTCAGTGTAACCAATCCGCATTCAGCTACTCCCTGGCCTGTTGGGAAGTCCTCTTCTAGGAGGCTCACACTAATGATGGCCTCTTCCACAAGTCCAACATTCAGTATGGCTTGCTTGAGGAAGCCCTTGCAAGCAGGATCCCCTTTCCTATGGCCCATCTCCTTACACATAGAACAACCTTTGGGTGGTGAGAACGTAGGTGTCCCAGTGTTAGGGGTGCCTATGCCCTTCTTTTCAGTGTGTACAGCTAAACAAAGGTTTTGGGATGTTCCTTAATTTTTTGGGGGTATCTGACTTCAAAGAGGATTGAGTTGGACCTTTCTTTCAGCAGCCATTGCAAGCTCCCTAGGGTCTGCGATAATCTTGTCCACAAGATGCTGCTGTAGGTCAACCTCACAATTCTTCAATACATGCTCACACGCAATCAAATTGTACATCCATTTAAATGTGTCAACTGTGTTACCACGCACCCACCCACCCGCTCAGATATTTCAATGACAAGTGCTTCAAATGTCTGCCCACTTTTCTTTCTTAGCTCTCTGAAGCTCTTGAGATACTGTTCTGGTGGTTGAGAACTTCCTAATGAGGGCCGCCTTCATGCTCTCATAAATGGGCCTTTCCTCAGGAGTTAACTGCAGAATTGCATCAGTCCCTGGTGTCGGTAAGCGACTCATCAGTGCTGAACCTCACAGTACATCGCCCACCTCCTGTAGTTGAAAAGTAAGCTTGAGTGCTCCAAACCAGTCAAAAATATCCTTCCCCACTTCATAAGCCTGCACTAAGTCTTTGTGGATACGACGCCAGGGCTTATCCCGGGCACCCTGGTTTGAGGCACTTGCGTTACTTTCGCTAAAGGTGGATCAGTTGGCCTTCTTCTCTTCGAGCACCAGCTTGCACAGCTCTATGGTGACCTTGTCCTGCTGTTTCTGTTCCTCTAGCGCTAGTCTCCTCTCCTCTAGCCAGAGTTTTCTAGCCGCTACCTCGGTAACAGCCGGAACAATTACAGGGCCACTTAGAGACATTGCTGAGGCCTGGGGCCTGCAGGATGCTGCACTGACCTCACTGACACTCTTGAGTGTTGAGAAACCACACTTGCCCCCCAGAGGGATGATTGGCGAGAAACACTGCTCATGCTGTCTTCCTCGTCATCTTCCACTACCCTGCCCGGAAGGTCTATTCCGTTTGGGTACATGTGGCGTAGGCCGTCCCCTAGGGTCTTGTCACCAACTGCCCTGGCTTCTACTAAAGCTTGGAGGCTGGTCAGCAACTCAGGTTAATTATCCTGTGCTGTGGGGAAGTCCCCTCTCTTGACATAGGGCGCACAGGACATCCTAGGTCATGCCCTTCCCAGTCTCTACGTGAAAATCCATGATTATTACAAACACCTAGCAGTGTCTAAATGTTGCCTGCAACAGTACTTTTATCATTGGGTGACTAAGTTGTGCACAAGGCTCCAAATCGATCCCACCACTGCCACCAATGTGACGAATCAACTACCGGGGCACCAGTGGTCGAGGGCTAACTATCGGTTTCTAAACCATCAATCAGTCCCACACCTCTAGTACAACAGAAGGGAACTGAACAGATTGGAAACACAGGCATTATTAACCTCCTTGTCCAATTTTGGTAATGTGGATAGAACGGCAGGCTTCTCTCCGAAAGGTTGCGTATCGTTGGTTAGTTGCAACACAGCAAACATACAATTATTACCCAATGATAAAAGGGACTGTCCAGTCAAGGTTGTAAAAAAATATCAACTTTATTATTATCACAACAGACAGTTCTAGCACACTATGAAATACAACCCACCCTGCAAAGCAATGCAGAGGACAGATGGTTTCAAAGAAGGAAAAGGGATGCACTCTGGATACTGACAGGAGGGTAGTCGGTATAGTAATTATTTGCAGTAGTTTAAGAATACTTGGTTTCAACACAAAAGGAGCAATGGGCTGTATAAATGTCACTAGGGGCCTTCGGAGAAGGATCAGGGGGACAGAACCACAATGTACCTTATGCTGTAGAAGTTCTTGGTGTTCGACAGGGTAGAGACAGTTTCAGGGCGCTTTGCAACTTCTGGGGCAGAGTTCAAGACAGCCGTGGCTTGGGGTCAACAATAGTTGTCTCAGTGCTGGTCTCTGGTTTTGAAGCACTGGTCGAGGCGTCTCTGAAGGCTTTATCAACTGCAGCGTAACAGTCAGCAGTGCAGTTGGTTGCAGCTTGAGGGGCTCGACTGGCCCGTAAATGTCTTTTAAGGCAGACGTCGGTAGATGCTTGTCGATGCACTCCTCATAGCTTCTTCACTGGGCTTGTGTCGTCCTGTAAGGCGGACGGCCCAAAGCTGATGAGAGTTGCAGGCATCTGCTTTGTCATTGGTTTGGTTCTGAGACTCTCTGGCACATTCCACCTAGGAAGCATGCTGCTGAGCCTAGCAGGGCACGCTGTGTGCTGGCTGGTTACCGATCTGGAGCTTCTGGGGGGGCGGGGGGGTCTTCTGCATTCATTATTTCCCTCTGTTACCTGTGAGATGTTTATGTGAGGGATCTTGCTTCCCTCTTGGAGGTCCTGTCATGATTCCTGCCCCTCATGTCCCCAGCCCTCCAAGATGTCAGGCTGGAGCGAGGCCACGATCACCTACATGGCCCTCAAGGGCCTCTCCATCCCTCCAAAGACCCACTTGGAGTCAGACTTGGCGCTTGTGGCACCAGACTCACTCACTCCCATAGGATAACATTGGGGATTGGACTTGTAGTGCATTGATGGGGACAAGATGGATGCCCCCACATATTTCGGTTCCCAGAACTGCATGTGCGGTCTACAAATTACAAATAATAATAAACTAGTCTTTTGGGTGTGGTTCAGTCCAGAGACTATTTAAGCCACACCCAGGCTGAGAAACATGCTTTGCGTTTTCTGCACCTGCAGCGTGACACTCACTGTGTTCGGATCGGTCTCTAGTAGGCCTGCATCTTTCTTCTGCGCTCAGCTCCTGCAAGAACAAGAACACCGTTAGAACAGCCTTACCTTGCGGCGCTTCTGCCCATCATTCATCGCTCCTTCTGTTCTGCGGGCATCTTCGGTGGTGTCATTCCCATCCCGGCACGCCGCTTCCTAAGGAAAAGGGAAAAGAACAGAAAAAAGGCATTAGTAAGCATTCTGCAAATCTTAGCTTATTTTTAAATACTGTACGAGCTTCAACCGCTTACCTGAATCCCAGCCGTCTGGGGGAAATCTGTCTCTGGAACTACTCATCCATCTGCAAGAAGGAAAAGACACTCCAGGTTAGCGTGGAAACATCTAGATGCGCCGCATAACGCGCTTACCCACCGCATTTGTTCTTCATAACCGGCATCCACGCTTAAAACGTCGCAGCACCTAAAAGACACAGAAAAGAACTCAGTTCAATGCAAATACGAAAAGGGTGCATCGCGCATCGCGCTCTCACTCACCTTCAGCGCTACTCATCTCAGCAGCACGCCGCCATCCCCGGACGCCGGCCATCATCTAAGGAAGGAAAGGAACGAAGTTAGAGAACTGTTCAAAAGACTCATTATACTTACCTGTCGGACTCTTGCCAGTGAAGTAACTAGGCAGCAACGAGTCTGCATCAATCAACGCGCCCATGCGCTGAAAGCAGGACGGAGAGCACACTATCCAAGAAAACCAGGTGAACTGTGGATCAAAGGGAAGGGTTGGACCCCGGGGAATAAGGGGTTCAAGCACACAGAGACAATAGGGAGTTAAACTCTACCACTCCTGTGTTTCAGGCCCAATCTCCAGTCGAATAGCCTCCAGGGAAGGGTTCGAGGTCGTAAGAGGTCAGAACAGGCTGAGTGACGTCACTGTGGATACCAGGTGAGCGTTACAGGTCCTCGCCTTCCTTCACTGGCGGAAGATGTAATGCAGACTGTACCTTCGGCCAGTGTCCAATGCTGAGTTCTTGTTACTCCTTGCAAAATCTTCAGATGATCTGCCAAAAGAGGGGCTCAGCCCTCATTTAAATTCAAATGGGCCAACATAAATTTTGTAGGCTATGCCTACCTTAATGAACCAATCATGGGCCCCCATCAACAATCTCCTGCGTGCATGAGGTCATAACCAGAGTGCTTTTCAACAGAAAACGTAAAGGGGTGTAAACATGTCCCACCCATTTTCCTGTCTGTTGTGGATCAAAGGGTCTCTGGTCAATGGAGCTCTCTGTGGTTCCTGATTAAAGCGACATGTCCCTTTTGAAGCTGCGGAGAGTCCATGCTTTCTGGCGCCGTCAATCCACATACTCTTAACTTCTGAATGAGGTCTCCCTGCGGGAGCAACTACTGTAATACATGCAATCCCAGATATGACATTTCACTTTCAATCGATAATAAGGGCAGATGCTGACTTCAGGTTGACACAGCGCATATGAAAGGGTCTTGGGGTTTCTTTTCTCTTTTGTTAGCCTCTGCAGCCAAGCCTGATGTGGGCCTGTTTGAAACTCTGATTATTATGTTATTATGTGACTGCTGCCACCAGCTACCGAACTAAACAAAAGGACAGGACTGATCCATGGAGCCTTTGTTAGTTAATTAGGCTGGCTGTGGCAGGGTGAAGGTTTGCCCCTCCTCCTTCTGAGATGACATAGTATACCCCCAGGGCTCCAGATAAGATAAGATTGAGGTGCACATATTTTACTCCCTATTTTTAAACTTTGAGAGTAAATGTGATTTTAAGAGAGTAAAAATGACGTTTCTCCTTTGCAAGAGAGTAAATTGTATTTGATATCCAGCCGACGTGTGCAAAAACTGTATGGAAATCATTACTTTGCGGCAGCTTTCTGCATTGTGACAGAATACACCTTTCATTATTTCTCTACGGTCTGGCCATTTGATCTCTCCTGTAGATATTTAAATGTTAAAAACACAAAAACCTAGCCAATTGCATAGTAAAGCAAGCATGAATTGTTTTGTACGTTTCGTGGTTCAATAGCCGAATTGTCTTTTGATGTTTAATGAATGTCCTTGTTTCCTGGAGCTATTACTACCTAATGGTATGCCAATGTTATGATACAACAGTGCAGAGAGGCAAGGACTCCATGCTAAATTCTATATCTAATCTCATGGTTGAAATGGTTATTTATATAGAATTTTGGCAAAGCGCTTTACATAGAACATATTTATCACAATTATCACCAAACAGAAGTCGGTACTCCTTTATAGACCTTGAAAGGATGAAAGGCTTAGTTGGCCTTGCCGGGATTCGAATTTTTAACCTATAGATCATGCACAGATCACAGCAACGAGTGTTCAACCGGCTGAGCTATCTTATTGGCTAACATCCTTCAGAGGTCGGTTAACAGAGTATCGACTGAGGTATAATAATCAGTCCATAGATGTTGCACGAACCATGTATGAAGCGCTACATACAGTTAAATACCTATCTGGATTATCACAGGGACTGGTTTTGCTGAGTTTCTTTTTCAATTAAAAACGTAACTTTCATTTTGAATAGCGCTTGCACTTCCTGGATAGTCAGGTTTTGGATGTTTTAATTTTCTTGAAGATTTGAGAGGCTAGAACACCTGTGATTGGTGTAATGACAATCACTCACCCTTGAACAAAGACTCTGCTGTTACTGACCATTTATATTAATGTACCCCATTGATTGCAAGGTTTAATGGATTTAAACTAGACCGTGCATAGTCGTCATTTTACACACTGTTTTTATAATAAGAGAGTAAATTAAATTCTAAGTGTAAAAATGATCTGCCGCTGCATGATTATGCACACAGCACAGGAACTCTGAAAATATAATTGTGCAATACTGGTTTGTTTTGACTGGGAAAAAATCATAATTTGTCACAAAATATGAATTCTCAATTGCAACTTAGTTTTCCATATTCTTAATTTTCCAATCCTAAATTGCTAGGAAAATAAATATGCACAGTGATTCTGTTTGCTCCATGCGCATCAACAAAGCAGAATCTGAATGCAAAGAAACCATTCCTTTTTTCACAGTCTGCAGTTTCTTTTTTTGAAAGGCTTCAGAGAAATACATTCGGTTTCAGAGGCGTTTATCCATGGCTTGCACTTGCATCCAAGTAGATAAAAATCAAAAGAAGTGTTCTAATTTCTGCCAAGTGACCTGACATTTGCTCTGCCCTCTGCTCTAAACTTGTTTGTAAATGTACACAGGAAAATAATAAAGCTGTTGTATTTACATGCGTAAAAAGGACTGGTAGGCACCTTATCTGGAGGCCTTTATACCCCTGTCTCTCATATCCCAACTAAATATAACAGGGGGCACTGTACCTTTAGTCTGTGTCCACGCAGAGTACACATGTCTATGTGTATGTCGCGCTGTGAGTATAGGAAAATGTGTGGCTTAGCCCCACTCAAAATATGAATGTTTGGACACTCTGTCGGGTCGGGATGCTCGGTTTGGAAGATCAGTTCTGCACAATATAAATCAATAATGAGAACATTTGACAAAAATCGACTTTGTCCCACCTCTATCTATAAAACTGCTATGGGAGCCTATCAAAGATGAGGGCTGTGTTGGGAGGACACAATCCATTTGAAAGAACAAAATACTTACCCCTGGTAATGTTCTTTCTACTGGATATTCCTCCCAAGGATTCTTCATCGTCCGCCCAGCCTACCCTTCTGACTGCAGGTGAATTTTTTAATATACTTTTCTCTTTCAACTGCAATGTGGGTTTTAGTAATCCTCAAGTCAGCTGTGCAGAAAGACGGAAAAACTAGAACGGAGACAGCAGACGCAGTGTGTGCTATTTATCGATGTATCGATGTTGCGTCCGGACGCGGGAATGGACATAGTTGATGGACATCGACTCGCTGCTGCACAGCGCCCTCTGCTGTCTAAACATTTCATCACTGCAAGCAGGATATCCGTATATCAAAGATGTGGAATCCGTGGGAGGAACATCCACTAGAGAGGACGGTACCAGGGGTAAGTAATTTGCTCTTTTTCCTCATTGGTATTTTTAATTGATTCACATGCAACCCAACAATTTACCTCAAAGGAGGTTGAATGCTGGGCGCTTTCCATGAATTGCCAGAATCTGAAGGTGGCATCTGGGGGCTGAGCTAATGGGATTTCTTCCTCATTGGCCAGGAGTCAGATGGCCCAAAATGAAAGTGACACTTCATTCAAATGTAAAATACTTAGTTAATTTACAAAGCATTTTCAGCCTGACTGGGAATATTCAATAGCATGCGAGTCTAAGAAAGATACCAATGCTGAGAACTATATTTAACAGAAACTACCTTTTTCTTGTTCATCTCAACCCAAGGGTTTCAGTTTCTATAATTTTACGTGTCTGACTCATCTTGGATGCTCTCTTGTCCTGTTGACAGGTGGTGCGCATTAATATGAACCTCTGCCAGCATCTTGTATGTCACTCACAGAGCAAAAGTGTTACAATACATCACATCCATCATTGGCGCTTTAGAGTGCTTGTTTGGCTTCTACCTGTTATGATGCACTCTTGTTTTTACATGCGACCATTGCCCAGCTTCATAGCTCCGACTAACTTATTCCTTCATCTCAGTCTTCTGTGATTATCAGCATCTTGCATATGAGTGTCACCTATAATTCATGAAGATTGTTTTCATACCTGGCTGTATATGTGTGATATTTAAAAAGTATCCCTTTGTTTCAATCGTCAGCTTGTTCGTTTCAAACTGCCTGTGGGCTGGGACTCCATTTCAAAGGAAGTACCTCAACTTTTAATGGAAATAACTCTCATCCTTTATAAAATCTGCTGCGTCTTCATGGTCTGCTTAATGGGCTCTTTAAAGCAAGACCAGCTGTGTTATTTGTTCCTAAGTGAATTTGTTCCCAAATGAAGCAGCAGTCATTATAAGATGGTAAGCATTAGGGTCTGGCCCTCTATTCCCAGAATATTTGTGGAGGAACGACTGCAGGCATTATCAGATGTCATTTATTCTCTGCCTCAATGGGGCCATCAAAATATAGCGTTTCTTACAATCATTAATCCACATGAACCAATCCACTCTGACAGGTGTAGCACGGGAGTGCCACTTCAATAGGATGCAACGATTTGTCAGTAGCTATGCTAAGTTTCGAAAAGAGCTGCTTAGACTTTGGTAAAGTCAGCCATTTTCCTTTAAAGGCAGTCAGCAACCAAATATTCTGCTGATTTCTAATTTGAGAAGTTCCCATCTGACCTTGAAATTATGATAGTGACACAAATCCCCCACTGGGAAACCTGTGACCATTAGTCTAGCTCCCCTGCTCCTGCCCCCAGGACCTGCACATTTCCATCCATTATTGGGTGTATGTTGTATGTGTCCCCAAAGGATCACCTCTTGCCAATAAGTGCATACTGATGCCTAGTCTCTTGTGCAGTTCATGCCATGCTCCCATTGTCCATCTAACTGGATCAAACTAGCATTTCTCGTAATATTCAGGCATATCCCAAATCTGGTCCGTCCTCACATGTGGCATGGTGCAACCAGAAGTATGCCAATAAGAAGTGAATTGGGCCTATTCCGCAAGTTAATGATGCTCAAAATCATGGACTTGGAGACCTCAGTGGTCCTAGGGTCACACCATGTCATCCTGGGTTTCTTGTCACCCTAGACAAACCCAACAGCTGCGAGTAGTGCAGAGACTAAAATGTTTTCCTTGTACATTTCGGGATGTTCTGAAAAAGAAAAGAAAAAGGAATTTAGCAAGCATAATCATTTCTATTAGCAAGATTATACCAAACATGGAGATTGGGTTAGGAAGCTGTCAATTTAGCATCACCACGATCAAATACCCTGCCACTTTACCTTAAAACAAGGCTCCTGCATCTCTTACCACCTTGATATCCAGGTTTATGATTCCCATCTAAAGCATCATAAGACGCCAGGGCACAGGTCAGGGAGAGCAGATATAACTACGTCTAATTAAATGTAGACACCTGAATATTCCCAACAAATGGCAACCTCAGTCATCAGAGGAGCTTGTGTTGGGATCTTTAATGAACAAGAGTACACAGTCAGAATACATTGAGTTCATTTGCAGGGCGGCACCCATTTGTAGTCACCAGCTCAGTGCTTTGATCTAATATAATAGGGCAGATGTTCTATTGCCACTGCAAACAGAAGTGGGTAAATCAGGCACCCTTGACTGGAAGAGAAGGATGGTGAGGGTAGTTCAGTGGACAAACCCTGGCAGTGGGCCTAGATTAGAAGATCCTGACACAAGACATAACATACAGACCAAAGCCGACGTGCTGTACAACGGCAAACAAAAATACCCAAAAGACTGAATTAAATGCCTTCTCGATGTCTAAAGTTCCTTATACTGCCCAAACGAAAGGTACGGTCAGCAACTTGACACAGGCGAGGTAATGCAAATTCGAACCTGTAGAGCTTCTCGGTATAATGTAAGACTGATTCAGATGTCTTAGAATCTGCATTAATTGCTGTAATATGGATGCTAGCGCCATGGTGAAGAACCTTTTATCTACGTGAATTAGTCAAATTGTCTGATAGGACCCACAGTTTCTAGGATATTATTCGGCTTGGGAATTACGAATATAATTGCTTATCTCATTGTTTGATGGAGAGAACCTGATTTAAGCACACTTTAATTGAGGTGATAGAAGAGAGCTGTATTTTTTGGTACATTCTGACACTAACCCATCTGAATCAAATACTTTACTGAATGTGTTGCTGTAAATGGCTTTGACATTCTCTTTGATTGGGGAGTCAAGCAAAGATGAAATATCACCCGAAAGGCTCACTATGTGGGTTTGCCGCAGGAGGTCGACAGTATCTTGGCATCACCTAACATCTCGATTAACATATTCTCTCTCATAGAAATCTTTGTAAGTGGTATTAATTGAAGGACTGAGATTGTGCAGTGCACCTTGACGACCAACAACACAATGCATATCAGTCCATCAACTCTTTTTTCAACCACCAGAGCCAAGGAGTGACCTAGCCTATCAACTTCCCCTTACCAGCACACTCTTGCTTGCATAGCTAAGAACCACACTTCCCTAACTTCAGCCTCACTAAAGGCTTCCAATTTCACCTTTGTAGTGCATGGTGCTGCCTCACTGGGAAGCATATTTTGTTTTGCTTAAGAGCACATAGTACACATTCTACCATAGTCAGGCTAGCTCTAAGTGATGTTAGTACACCATGCTATGAACATATCAAAATACTGGATATATACCTTGATGGACTCCCAAAGCATGGAGTGGAAGTTCACTGTGCCCAAGTTAATACAAATTCATTATTTTATTGTGTTTCATGGAGCGAAATGCAGCGTCTTGCAAAGCAGCTGTCCTCAATCTCCTTTGTGGCCTATTGGTAGTGGATGGGCCAAACTAGAGATTCTTCTGGGGCATCATCTAAGGAAATGTATGGCAAAATAAAGCATTTCTCTTCTCTTGCTCATGGCTATCAAAGACAATAAACATAAAACTGTTGTGAAAGAGGCGTAATTGACCGAGGATTAGAAGATGAAGGCTCTTCTCACAGGGTAAACGTGCCACCAAACATTATTTACATGCATGGATGCGATTTATTACGCACCAGCCTAGCTGGGCAGCAACGTTGTGCTCTACATAAAGGGTTCACCCAGCAAGTAGTCTTGACATCTTATCGCCTCCCCTCTCAAACTGCTACTGTGTCAGTATTGCCGAAGAACCTCTCCAAAAGCTCTTCAAAGAGATGAACATCTATGTTGTGACCAGTGGAGGATCCAACAAAAATGTGACACAGTAGTATGTTTCAAAAACATTATTAACTTTATCAGTATGAAGTTGAGATAAACACCCATGGGATCTCAGTATTGGTCTATAACAAAAAGGAATGTTTTTCAGCCAGAACAATGCAAGCAAATGTACCAGGATGGCATAAACTATATGATGACACGTTTCCTGATTCCATAGGGATAATGGTCTTCCATATGTGCTCTAATACATTGCACAGCCTGTTACCACAAAAAGGAAGGGTTCAAGATACATTCCT
Organism: Ambystoma mexicanum; assembly: GCF_040938575.1. Lineage (NCBI taxonomy): Eukaryota > Metazoa > Chordata > Amphibia > Caudata > Ambystomatidae > Ambystoma > Ambystoma mexicanum. The sequence goes on along the minus strand of NC_090933.1, from coordinate 677,065,752 downwards.
ACGGGGCCTAGTGGTTTATCTACTACACAAAATGGCTTCCCTCCCTGGGATTGGTCTAGCTCAACAGTTTTTGGAGGGAATAAACCAGAGGCTGTTAGGGTTATTGCTATTGTGCGATGCGGCTTCTCTAAAGGCAACAGCCACAGCGATATAACACCCAGTCATTTCTTGGCTCCTTTCATTCAGAGTCTCATGGATATCGTGCCCATCCACTTCTTGCCTCAGGTCAACATCACGGATATAGTGCTTACTCTCGTATTGCATACTAGAAGGATAGCATCTGACTCACTGCTTCATGATTCAAGGTTACAGTGTCACAGGAGGTCTACGTGATATGGGGCCCTCTCTGAGGGCGATTGTGACCTTTCTTATGTCATTGGTTTATTATCTTTCTTTCTCTGTCTTCTCTCTCTCACTGCCCCCTCACTCTCTCTTCTGTTCACAACAAGGTAATATGGTGCTTTCATCACCTAATTGATAATAGTGCCCTCCCCACTCTACCTGGGAGTTCTAGTTCTCTACATTGCACCTTCTCTTGCAGTTTCTCCAGGCTTCTGGGACCCTGTTGGTCCTTCAGCACTCTTGACCTTTTAGGTCCACTCTCTCTTCCTAGTGATTCCAGGCTCCTCAGCCTTCCCCAGAACCTTATCTGGCGCTCTCTCCCCCAGCTGGCTCTGGCCTCGCATCTGGCCCTGGTATCACAGCTCTCCAAAACACTCTGTCTCTCCAGCCCCATCTCTTCTAAACCCTGTCTGCACTCTTCCTTCCCCTCGTTGGAGAAAAATAGTTCGTTTTATTAAGGCTGAGCCAGGACTGGCATTCTAGTTGGCCGGGCCAGTCTGTTATTCTGTGTCTGCGATCTTACTGGTAATCAGGCTTTGAAATTCAGCTCTAGAGGAGGAGGGTTTTAAAAAGTCTGGTGACCATTATGGATTGAAGCCATTCGTCCCAGACGCCCAAGCGCTTTGCGATGTGGCAGAGGCCTGGTAGTGTGCAGTAGGGGATCGGGGACGATAAAGAGCGCAGTGGGGTGTAGACGGGGGGCTACAGTGCAGGGAGGGTGTTGAATGCTTTAGCTTTTAAAATACATTGAGACTTTGACGCTATGTTAGATACTAGCAGCCATATTGAAATCGAGGCCTAGCTTCGCATTGCAGCCTGAGCTGCAGTCTACTCCACACACATGGAAATACGTGTATGCATGCAGGAAGAGGAAATAGGTTGTAACATGGGCACCGTTGAGAAAGGCCAGAGCTGCAGAGATTCATAGACCTTTCATTGGCTCATGTTGCATTTGTATCCCAGAAGGAATGCACCCTGCAAGTCCATGAGGGGGTTGAGAGCTCTCTGCGAAAAGCAATCCCACTAGAAGGAGGGTTCGAGCCTCCGACCTTCCCTGTCCCAGCTCTAACTAATAGCACCCAGATGCCCCCATCCCAAGACCCCCAGCATTCCAAGGTACCAGTCAGTCCAAGACCACCGACCATGAAACTGTTAAACCCCCAATCGATCAAAAAAGATCAGAAAGCAGGGACCAGTTCCCTTCTCCAGAGGTCACGTGATTTGTGCTCTAAGGTGCCGGGAGTGGTAAAACAACATAGCCAAAACGAGGCTGAGGAGCTATGGATGGGCACCGAAGGGTCTGAAATCGAGCTAGTGTGTGCGATGCAATGACCTCGAAGTATCCTCTTAGCCCTTTTCTGCAGTACCAGGTGCACATTAGGTTAGAGATAGAGCATGTATGGTTTTTCTTCACACAATCACAAATTAATTGTAGCTTAATTCCTGATGACACGAAAGGAGGTACCCACGTGGACGAAGATGGAAAGACGGGGCTGGGACCAATGGCATGGCATCCCTTATGGAGCAGGTAGCCTTTGCATAGGGTCTCACCAACCAACCAGTCCGATTTGTATGTTATGTAATTTATGTCACTGTTGATGCTGTGTGTCTTCATAAAGTGTTGCTCGTACTAATTTTGGCAGAACGTTCCGTGGCAGCAGAGTGCTTTGCTGGCGCATTTCTATTTTTGTGGAAATAAAACGTTGTTCTTCTTGCAATCTCCTGATTGAAGTTTCTCAAGTCAACACACAGGTTGAGCTGGTAGACAAAGGTTTCTTAATTAGTACTACATGACATCACCATTTTGTGGCTTCCTCTGATTTTATGGTATGGTCATCTTGTAACTTCTCAATTCTTGTCAGGCAGTTGCTGGCTGTAGGCTTATCTTTTTTCACCGGGGCTGCTCCTGCATGCACTTGCATTGAGTGAACGTAGTTCTTAAGTCTAGCTTTCCATTGAACAGATTTCTTTGGTGTTTTACAATGTGTCTTACAATGTCTTCCTATCTAGTTTCTTTAATACAGAGCACTTTTTCTTTACTGCTTCGATATGATATTATGTTCAGTTTTGCATGGTCATGGCATCTTAACCCGGTCCATGTTCTGCGAAAGGTATCTTTGTAGTTGTTGTTTGTACTATGAACTCTCTATGACCATTTATATATTGCAAATAATGGGCGATCCCCCATATGCCTTGGGTTTAAAGTTCACTCTAATGGCTGTAATGTGTTCTTGGTGCCTTGTAAATTGAGAGGGGTTAGGGTATTCATGTGTAGTCTGATACTGAGTAGACTATGACATCTACTACTTTTCTGTTGATCTCGAAGGTGCTGTGGGGCTTCTTTCACTTCACTTTTCTGACCTTTTGGAGGCATACTTTTGTAAAATGGCCCATGCGTCCACATGTGACACACTCGCATGGCACCCGTGTGCATTGGCTAGGTGATTCTGGCTGCTGCACTAGATTCAGAAGGTCTACTTTCAATGCCTGATCTTCACATAAGTGCATGCATTTCTGGGTTTTTCAGCAATACTGCCATATCTTTTCTTCTGGGCATTGCCTCTTCCATAGACTGTGCTATATGTCAAGTGCTTGTTGTTTTTACTGGATGAATTTGTCTTGTACCTGGCAGTTATTGGTGTGAATAATCAACATGTGTGGAGTTGTGGTTGGGTTGTTGGGTGATGGAGTGATGTGTACAGTGGAGTGGTGGCATAGGGGTGAAATGGTTGAATGGTAGTTGGGGGGTGAAGATGTAGGGCTTTAGAGGTGTAGGGCTGTGGAGTGGTGGTGTAGAATGGGGGTGCAAAGTGGTGCTTTAGAGATGCGGTTAGAGGTTGGGTTGTAGAGTTGTAGCGGTTAGTGTGCTGGCTGGGTTATGGATGTGTTGGTGTAGAGTGGAAAGCAAGTGTAGGGGCGGTAAGTTGTGGTTTTGTGTGTAAGTGTGGAGTGATGGTTGGGAGTGTGGAGGTGAAGGGTTGTGGTGTGGCAGTGTGGAGTTGTAGTGTGGGGTAGGATGAGATAGCTCACTGGGTGACAACTGAACATGAAAAAAGCAGGGTGTGCCATGTGCTTTGCAGCGTGCCTAGAGTGAAGGTGGCAGGGCTTGAAATGTGCTCCACCTTTGCAGTGGAGGCTAGGCAATGGAGAGCAGGCTATGATGAAAATCATAACAGTGTTGTGGATGAAGGGTGAGCGAGAGGGAGTGTATTAGGGAGTGAGTGAATCTGACAGATAGTCAGCATTGCAGAGAGAGGGAGTGCGGCACAAAGGAGTGTGTTAGGGAGGGAGTGTGGTAGAGAGAGAGGGGAAAAAGCATATTAGAAGGAGAGGAGAAGAGTGTGGTTGAGAGAGGGAGAACAAGTGTTAGTCAGGAGAGGTGTATGGTCGAGGACGGTGGGGTGGGTGGAATGGAGGAAGGGCAGTACAGAGCGGAGGGAGCGTGGTTTCGAGTAGAAGGTATGGCAGAGAGACTGAGAAAGGGAGTGTGGTAGAGAGAGAGAGAGAGAGAGAGAGAGAGAGAAAGAAAGGGAGTGTGGTGGAGAAAGCATAGGGTGGTAGAAGGAGGATGAGGAAATGGGTATTGTGGTGAGAGATTATTGTAGGGAGAGAGGGGTGCTGTAGACAGAGGGAGGAGGGAGACTGTTATCTCTACCAGACTCCTTCCTCCCATTCTCTACCGCAAGTGAAGACTGTGAGCGAAGCAATGTGGTGGAGAGAGAGGGGGAGTATGGTAGAGAAAGGAGGTATGAGGGCGAATGTAATAAAGAGTGGGGAGTGCACAAGAGAGGGGGATGTGGTAGCGAGAGTAGGAGTGTGATAGAAAGAGAGGGAGAGTTAGTAGTGAGAGGAAGAGTGGAGTGTGGTAGAGAAGGGGTGGTAGTAAGAAGAGAATGTGGTTGGGAGTGGTATAGAAAGGGGACTTGTGGTAGAGAGAGGGGTACAGAGGTAGATAAGGAGTGTGGTGGAGGGAGAGAGGGTTTGGTAGAGCGTGAGATGTGAGTGTTTATAGATGGGGAGTACAATAGAGAGGGGGTGGTGTGTGGTGCAGAGGGCTAGAGCGGTGAAGAGGGGGAGGGTGTGTGGTGGAGAAAGAGTGGGCAGTGTGATAAAGAGAGTGGTAGACCTAATATGGCATTTATAACGTGCCTGTACACAAGTGTTTCTAGGCACGACAAGACAAGGAGGGGGAAAGAAAGGGACGACAAAATAACCATTTTACTAGGCCTTGGGACATTCAGATCGCGCAAGTGCAGGGAAGACAGAAGGGGAGAATAGCTAGGTGGCAGGGGAAGGAGGAAGTGCAGTTAACTCACAAGTGCAGCCAGCGGGTGGCTTATAAGTGCAGAGAGAAGGGACTGAAGGGTAGAGCGAGAACAATGTACTAGAGAGGGGTGTGTGGTAAAGAGGAGGGGAGCATATGGTAAAGCGAAAGGACAGTGGTAGAAAAGGGCAATGTGGTAGGGAGAGAAGGGTGGGTGTTAGAGGGATGGAATTTAGAGGGTTAATTAGAGTGATATAAAGGGGGTGCATTAGAGAGATGGGGGATATACTCAATTAAAAAGAACATTTTACCCCGACAGGAGAAGGAAAATATTTTCCAACTCCGGGCAGACCAGTCTGCTGGCTTTGTTTGTCTGCCTAGCATTTTTTATTGCATTCAAGTCAGAACCACAATAACATCAGTGGTTTGGGTCGCTGGTCAACATGGTGCAATGTAAAGCCCATTTAATCTCAGCACATGAGTGTTTATCAGCTTTTGTTGCTATTGTATGAGATCTGTGATAAGTTTGTTTCCTAGGCTTTGAGGTAAGGGGTGCCAATTCATGGCCGGTAGTGTTTATGAATGGGTATGACTCCAATCATGCGTCAAAGGAATGTTTTTGTAAAACCGCGTGTCTGTGTTTACTAGTACAGCAGTGTTTGAAATGTCTTTTTCCTGTATGCACAAATGCAATGTGTGAATGTGCTATCATTATAACCATAGCCGTATACACTGCTCCACCGATTAAACACTTTCCATAACCTGAACCTTCGAAAATAGTTCCATCTGCATAGTCTACAAGCCTGTTGGCTTTTAATATGTTTGGAACAGTTCCATAATTTTCCAACTAAACATTGTCACTCAGGGATAAGGACATCTTTAAACAAACCAGCCATAAACACAGGCCCAAAGAAAATCAAAAAGGTAAATATAACCCCTCCCCTCTCTCCCTATCTTATTTCCCCCTTTTCCCAATCCTCAGAAAGTACAGGGTGGAAAGATGGCTAGAAACCACAAAGATAGCAGTTTCCGAAAGGACGAAAGAATAAGTAGCAATTTCTTGAGCAGCATTTGCTAACTCTTCTGGTCAGGCATATTGAGCCTCTACAGGCTTCCCAGTACATCACCTCAAGCGACCATTGACAGCTTTTATCTCCAGATACCTCCTGGAGCATCCCCCTAAACCACACTACTATGACCTAACATTATTCAGAGAAACCAGATTCACCAATGACCTAACATCGTGGCTTGTATTTAAGTTGGCAGCCATTCAACCAACCAACCATAGGACAGGAACTGCAAGAAACAATACCTGTTACTCCATTCATCACTGGACACCCTGCGCCATCCATTGGCTGGGAGGATAGCTCAGGGGCAACACGTTTGTCTTGGAACCAGGACAACTCATCGCAACACAGGCTTGAATCCTGGGGTCGCGGTTAGAACTGGTCTCCTTTATAAAAGAACAATTATACTCCTACGTCCCATCCCCTTTCCTCCATACTTATGGGACATTCCTCCGTCCTGTGGGACGGGACCAGAGCACTTTGTAAAAAGCATCACATTTTTCAAAAATGTGTCCTTCCTCTCTTTTTACACGGGGTACTGCACGCGGCCGTAACCCCGCCCTCCTTAGCTCCACCCAGCGTATCACCCATCAGTCCTTTTCTCCGCTCGATCGGGACTGGACGCACTTGCATCTTTGGAAGATTTTTTCCTTCCAGTGTCCTCCTCTCTTGCTCCGGCTTAGCGGTCGTGTGGCAGTCCGTTTCAGTTAGACTTTCCTATTTGTTCTTCCTGTGAGCAACGCTTCGCTAGGGCGGATCCCCATCCTCTTTGTTTAGAGTGTTTGGGGCCGGACCATCAGTGGGACTCGTGTTTTTTACTGCGATTCCCTTTCGGTCTGGGCGCTTCAACGTCGTTTAGAGCGGCGGGAGGAGGTGTTGCAGCGCACTCCCCCTATGCACTTTCAAACTTTTATCGACGAGAAGAAGAAACGCCCGGTGAGTTCTTTACTTTTTAGGGCACCCCGACTAGGGTCTCCTTCCCGGGGTCTTCCTGGTCCAGGAGAAGCATCAAAAGCTCTGTTACCGGGGCTTGCCCTGAGGTGCCTTCCAGGCCTAAAAAGTGTACCAGAGTTTTCTCTGAGGGCCTCCGTAAGGGACCTGTTGACACCGGATTACAATCCGAGGCCACTGCTGTGGGGGCTGTTTGTGGGCCCAGTTCTACTGAGGCGGCGGTACCGGAGCTTGCTTCGAGGTCTCCTTGACTGGAGCTTCCGGTAAAGACACCGGGGTACACCCTGAGGCCTCTGTGGAGGTTTTCTATACCGAACTAAGGTTCGAGGCCCTTCGTGAAGAGGCTTTTACCGGGCTCAGGTCCGAGGTCCCTCGTTTGGAGGCTAAGGTGACCGACAGCTCTGAGAGGCCTGTTAAGGTCTTGTCGTGAGGTGTACTCCTCATCGTGCCTGCTCAAGCGGTGACGCCAGTTCTGTTGAGGGAGCACGGAGTGAGGTCTCTGACCAGAATTCCTCTGTTACGGGAGTTGCCGAGGTTCTTCCGTTGAAGACTATTCTGGCTGATAGCATGCCCTCCTGCGTTGTCAGTCCCAGTTGTGGCACCGGTAATTCCACCAGCGCCGCCTCTACCGGCCGGGCCTCCACCGGCCCTCCCTCCCTTGCCTCCATTGTCTTCTGTGGACAAATCTCCAGCAGTGCCAGATGTTGCGCAGCTTTATCCGGATGTGTCGGACGACGCACAGGGGGATCAGGACAGCGAAGACCAGCCTCGCTCTGTTAGAGCCTTTCACGACCGGGTGATGGACATGATGTGTCTTTTGGATATTACCCGAGGCACCCGTTCCACAGTAGGGGGTGCTTTCGGGTGCGTTCACCTTGTCTCCTTTGGAGCACACCAGATTGTTCTTGCAAAAGGAGGTTTTAGCCGAGGTCCATAAAGTCTGGGAGAAACCACACTCTGGACTGTTTGTTAAAAAAAGATTGACGCTCGCTATAGGCTCCATTCTTCGGAAGAAGTGGCCTTAGCGTCGTGTCCGCCCCCTTCCTCCATGGTGGTGGCTGCTGCTACACTACAATCCAGACCCGCTTCATCGTCTTCTACAGCGGCAACGCAGGTTCTGGCCAAAGAGGATAAGCTGCTTGACTCTTTGGGGAGGAAGATTTTCGCTAATTCAGCCATGCAGTTAGGTCAAGCTAACGCGGAACTGGTATTAGCGGGGGCGAATATGAAAATGTGGAAAGTAGTTTGAGGAATTCATTCCCGCTAATAAACTAAAGGATTTTAAAGCGGGATTGTCAGATGCCAGGGTCCTGGCGCAGGATATGCTGTAGGCAGCGGCGCATCATGTCGACACCTCGGCCTGGGGCCTTATGCTTGGGGTGGACACCTCTCGTCAGGCTTGGCTGCACGCTACCAAGTTCTCTAAAGAGGTGCAGGATAAAGTTCTGGACCTGCCTTTTGATGGCAAGGAGCTTTTTCACTCAACGACAGATGGTGAACTGACTAAGACTAAGGACAGCACCCAGACCGCCAAATTCCTTGTCTGTCTTGGTGAAACTGCCTTTCAGGGCACAGAGAACGTCTTCGCAGCCTTGGTCTTCCTCTGGTTTTAGTGGATTTCTGGATCGGAAGTCCCGTAGGGTCGATACTCCATCAGGAAATTCCCACAGACGGCAACAATGGGGCAGGTTTTTCTCCCGTTCCTCGGCCTCCTCTTCAGGTTCAGGTGGCGCTGCCACTGATCAACTAAATGAAGTTTCTCTGCGCTCGCACGAGACCCGAGTGGGAGGGCACATTGCGTCTCACTGGGTGGCGTGGCAGGCCATCACTGAGGACCGGTGGGTCTTGTCAGTCGCTCGGACGGGCTCCCGCTTGCCCCTTCCCCCCCTACCCCACCCTTTAATCCCTCCCTCCAGCAGTCGGGGTCACCCTCCCTCAGAGCCGAGATACAGAAGTTGCTGGATCTCAGGGCGGTGGAACCCGTTACCCTAGGGGAGTGATGGTAGGGCTTCTACTCCCGGCTGTTTACGGTGCCCAAACCCAACCAGGCTGGCCTGCGCACCATCCTAGACCTTTCCCAGTTCAATCTCTCTCTACGTCAAGAGAAATTCAAGATGATCACGCCCTGTCAGATAAAGTCCTCTTTACAGAAGGGCGATTGGCTCAGCGTGATGGACCTTCAGGATGCTTATATGCATATTATGATTTGGAGTCCGCATTGGAAATACCTATGTTTTTCCGTGGGGAGGAGCATTTCCAGTTCCGAGTGCTCCCGTTTGGCCTCAGCTCGGCACTGCGTGTCTTTACGAAGATGTCAGGTATCGCAGCTCATCTTCAGCTTCAGGGTATCCATGTGTATCCGTATTTGGATGATTGACTCTTGCGCAGTTCTTGTCCTAAATTCTGTCGATGAAATGGCGGGAATCCTCCATTACGGTCTCTCAGGACCTGATTTTCCTGGGTTTTCGGTGGAACACAATCGACTGCAGAGTATATCTGCCCGGGGACAGAATGGCGGATCTGTTGGCCACGTGTCAGGTGTTTGCGCAGTCAGAGAGCATGTCGTCCTGGTGGTTCCAGAGGCTTCTGGGCCTCATGGCCTCGAGTGTGCTGGCTCTTCCTCTTGCTTGTCTCAAGATGAGGCGAACACAGATGGCTCTTCGGAGTTCTTGGTGCCAAGCAGTGGACCGAGACTCCAAAATGATTCCTGTTCCATCTTCCATGAGAGCGGACCTTGTGTGGCGGTCGCCTCTCAGCAATCTGTCGGTGGGCGCCGCATTTCAGGTCCCCGGCCCACTAGTGACAATCACGAAGGACTCTTCATTTCTGGGGTGGGGTGCGACGTTGGACCTTCTTCAGGTTTCCGATCTCTGGTGACCGCAGGACAAACTCCTTCATATAAATCACTTGGAGCTCCTAGCGATCTTCCTGGTGCTCAAAGCGTTCCAGCCTGTCATTGTTAACAAAGTAGTTCGGACCGCACGGACAATGTGGTGTCCATGTTTTATATCAACAAGCAATGGGGGACCAAGTCCCCTCCTCTCGTGGATCTTGCCATTCAGATACGGGAATGGGCGGTTCAGCATGGCATCTGGCTCGTGGCAGTGCACATCCCGGGTCAGCTGAATGTTACTGCAGATGCCCTCTGCCGACGTACAATGGTCAGTTACGAGTGGGAACTGAACTCAGAGGTCCTCTTGCAAATCTTCTGCTGTTGAGGCACTCCAGAAGTGGACCTCTTTGCAACAGCGTCAAACGGGAAACTTCCCCTGTATGCCTACAGGAACGGGCTGGTAGCCTCCTCTCTGGGGGATGCTCTCGAAATTCCTTGGCTCAACATGAGAGCCTATACTTTCCCACCTCTGCCTCTGATTCATCGGACGCTGTGCAAGCTGAGGAACACGGTGAACTGTTCTCTTCTGCTCATAGCACCGTGGTGGCCGGCCAGGTTTTGGTTTTCAGAGCTTCTGCATCTGTCGGTGTGTGAACTGATCAGGCTTCCGTTGGTTCCCGACCTGCTTGAGCAGAGAGCTCGGCAGCTGTGGCACCCCTCCCCACAATCGTTCAGCCTGGCGGCATGGTGCCTGAGTTAAGATCTTTAGAACATCTCAACTTGTCCGCTCATAACATGCGTATTATTCAGGCGGCCAGGAAGCCCTCGACGAGATCTCAATACAGGAGCAAATGTCTTTGGTTCTGCCACTGGTGCTTAGCCAGACAGCTGGACCCCAGGGGGGCTACAATCGACATGGTGCTGTCCTTTGTCTCTCATCTAGCAGAGTCAAGCATCCATGTCTTGACATGCAGGACTTATCTTTCGGCTGTTGCCGCATACCTATCCACGGATCAGTGCTCTTTTTCACTGGCAAACCCAGTGGTTAAAAGGAACTTTGCTGGTCTCATGTGTCTTTACCCTTCTATTCGCAAACCGCATCCGACAAGGGGATCTGAACGTGGTCCTTACGGCCTTGTGCCTGGACGTTAGAAGAGCTCTTAAATTCTATCTCGACAGAACATCTGAATTTAGGAGTTCTTCTCAACTCTTGGTGAACTTCGGTTATTCCTCAGGGTAAACCGGCCTCCAAAGCGGCTATTTCCAGATGGATCGCTGCCTGTATTATGGAGTCTTACGCTGTTCAAGATCTTCAAACTCCAAAAGGGGTTCATGCACATCTGGTACGGGGCAAGGCAGCTGCTGTTGCCTTTCAAAAGTATGTCCCCTGGGAGACCATCGCGAAATCGACTACCTGGTCCTCTCCATCTGCCTTTTGTAAACACTGTTTGGATCTGAGCTCCAGGTCTGATGCTCAGTTTGGCCAGGCTGTGCTTAAAAACCTTTTTCAGTAAGGAGTTTTCCATCCACACGTAATTCCTGTGAGGAGTGCTTGGGAATCTCCCATAAGTATGAAGGAAAGGGGACGGGACGTAGGCGTATAATAAGTTTACTCACTGTAGTGACCACCTTACTCCTAGTCCATAGTCCCCTTTCCTCCATAGGCCCGCCCACCGTCCCCTCTAATAAGCTTCCTCTGTTATTGCTTAAAGGGGATAGAAAAGGACTGATGGGCGATGCACTGGGTGGAGCTCAGGAGGGCGGGGTTACGGCAGCGTGCTGTACCCCGCGTAAAAAGAGAGAAAGAACACATTTTTGAAAAATGTGATGCTTTTTACAAAGTGCTCCGGTTCCGTCCCACAGGACGGAGGAATGTCCCATAAATATGGAGGAAAGGGGACTATGGACTAGGAATAAAGTGGTCACTACGGTGAGTAACCTTATTATAATTATCCACCACAACCACACAGCAGGAACTAAGAGATGTGCCGGACCCAAGAAGAACCTGCTAATCCTCTTTGAATCTGAGAGCCTTCATGTGGAGCACTGGGAAGCTAATGAAAGCAACCTTGAACAACCCAACAGCACTGACCCAACCAGCCAGACCCACCCAGAAATGGCAGGCACAAGATGCCTCCTGATATATGCACGTCCAGTCTCCAAGCACTCTTCTGACATTTTTGGCCTTCTTTCCAAAAACGAGATAGTCTAACTCTTTTTCACAGAAACTTGGCTCTCAGATGATCAGTCCCTGGTTATCTGTGAGAGGATGCCATCAGGGTTCACAAGACCATCTTTGCTAATCGCAACAATGGGCAAGGAGGTGATATAGCAATGGTGCACAGAGACTTTTTCGTAGTCTAAATGTCCCCCCTCCCCCATTGACACCTCCTAGACTGATTTGCTCGCTCTGACCTGCTCCATCTCTCCCTCAGCTACACTAAGCTTCCTCTTAATCTACAGACATCCCTCCTACAGCCCTCACTTTGCTGATAAACCTGCTACTGCCATCCTGTCCATTGATCATCAACTACTAACTATACTTAGAGATTTCAACATCTATCTTGAGAACGAAGACAAAGCTATTACAAAGTCACTTGCTGCGTTACATCTCAGACAGATGATCAAGGGTCCCACCCACACAGCTGGACACACTTGATGGATTTTTTTGTAATGAAAATATATTCACTGTTTGCTTCCCAGTGTGTTTCCCCTGGGGATCACTTATCTATCCTTTTCAAAATAGGCAGACCCCACGCCTCCGAGTATCATCAAAAGAACCATCAACCATGATCAGGCCATGGAAATTAATACACATCAACTATCTACTAGAAGGACTAGAAGCAAGCAAATCTACCGTACGCACAGATGGACCAACAACCACAATGGATGCTAAACTCCAGCACATTCACAACTGGATTTTTTCTGCATTGGACTGCTTTGCACATAAAACACCTTTAAAGAACAAAAACTAGTCAGATGGTTCACCCCCAGACTAAATCACTTAAAAAAGGAAAAACAGAAACTGGAGAAAATCTGGAGGAAGAAAAATCTTCTGTGAGGACATCTTGGAATAAGACACAGACAATAGATTCAAAGTTCAAAACAAACACTTTTATTAACTTAAATGTCAGGATGGAAAAATGCCCATCTTGCCCTTGCAAGATGGGCAGTTGGTTGCAATGTGAAGTTTCTTTCACTTTAAGTGTTATCATCCGATGTATGTAATTATATGGAACAAGCCTCCCTTCTCCTGATATCTTCATACGTAAATGTTTTCCTTCAATGCTGTATTCAAAATGATGCAGTTTTATAAGTTGAATGTTCTCTGGCGTTCGGCACCTCCGTAACGTGTAAACGGTTTAAGGTAAGTTACTTTCATTCAATTCGTTGTTAGATGCAGCATTAAAAAATGGTGCAGATTTTATAGTTTGAATATTCTCTGCCGTTCAGCACCTCCGTAATATGTACAAGGTTTAAGTATGAGCAACTTGGTTATGCTCGTTTAGTTTGTTAAGTATTGTAATTCTCATGAGCGTTTAAATTGCTCTCATCGTGCGGAGACGTTGGATAACAGGCTTTCATTTGCCTGCAACCACTCCGTAACAAAGTATTCAGTTGCTTTTTATGAGTTAACAAGTCTTTAATGTTCGTTGGTTCGTAAGGATTCTATTCAGTGATTTTCGACAACGTGCCTTTCAATCCATGCAACCACTCCGTCAGAAAGTATCCTTACATGCAGCATCAAACACCCGCATACCGGGTTTCTTTCTATCTAGAAACTCACCATTTGCTTTGATGGAGGTTCCTGAAGCACAGATCTTCTGTCCTTCGCATCCGCATATCGGGTTTCTTTCTATCTAGAAACTCACCAGTTGCTTTGATGTTTTGTAATACGCCAGAAAAACGGGGGATGGGTTGACTTGGTCATTATTAGGGAAAGGGGATACTGTGTCTCTCCCAAGGGCATCCCACTCCCAGTTCCCATAGACCCTCCACCCAGGTGATCCTCCCTCCCTTGTGCATCCCCAGGATCGGGATCCGAGAGCAACAGCCTTTCCCTGGCCACCTGCGCAGAGGATCCATTGGGAATAGGAGTGAGAACACTCATGTTTCTCATACTACACACTAGCAAATACGCCTACTATTAACAGGTATGCCTTTACAGGACTTAAGTACTCAAAGCAAAGAAACACACTACTCCAAAAGCATTGATTTGGCACATCACAGCAAAAGGGAAATGTAAGATCAGAGAATTCAAACACCCTACAGCCTAACGCAACTTCTACCCTTACATATGGGCTCTGCGACCAGATTGCGACATATTTCAACCAAAAGATCCTAGACCTACACAATCACCTTGTCAATAAAGAACGCTCTCATCTGCTCACCACCAAGATCCCACCAATAACTCCTGCTACCTCCACTCTATTGTCTTTCAGCCTTCTGTCTGCAGAGGACCTGCATACTACCGTTGACTCGTGCAACCAATCAGCAACTCCTGAGGATCCATGTCCCGCCAATCTTTACAAATCAACCATGAAATCTCTAGTCTTGGTGCCCATCTTCCCATCCCTCCCGAATGACTCCATCAGCACTGCAAGAGACCCAGCTCAGTTGAAATCTGCATACATCAGACCTTTTCTCAAAAAGCCCAGAGCAGACCCATATTACCCAGCCAGCTACCGGGTTTTTTTCTATCTAGAAACTCACCATTTGCTTTGATGGAGGTTCCTGCAGCACAGATCTTCTGTCCATCGCATCTGCATACTGGGTTTCTTTCTATCTAGAAACTCACCAGTTGCTTTGATGCACATTCCTGCAGCACATATCTTCAGCCTTCGCGTCCATGCTTCAGGGCTCCAGCTCCTGGCCCTCAGGCAATACTGGGTTGGCTTCTGGCCCGGGGATAACGAGCACCTTGCACAATGGAAAAAGGGGCATCCTTCGAGCACGTCTCCCCTTTCACACTTCTGTCGGCTCCACAGAGCCCCTGCTCACGGGCTGCTCGTCCCTGAACCACGCTTATGCGTGCTGAACACAAACAGCACCTTGCTGTACTTGTTGGCCTCTCTGCTTCTGCAAATTCACTGCTGCTGCTCCTGTCACTACCCCCCCACCCCTGCCACCATGGGTTAGGCGGGTCTTTGTATACACCTGCAGTCCTGTAACAGGTTGCAGGTGTGAGTTCACATTTGGCCCTACCTGACCATTGTTAAAGGAACATGCCTGACCTTTGCTGCTTTCAGCAGGCCTGTGCTTCGTCCCCGTACCCAAGTGATTAAAGCAACTAGTCTTCACTGCTCTCGGGTTGTTTCTTCCTCGTCTCTGTACTTTTTGTAGCCATATGTGAGTAATTTAGGGGAGATGTTTTGTAATACGCCAGAAAAACGGGGGATGGGTTGACCTGGTCATTATTAGGGAAAGGGGATACCGTGTCTCTCCCAAGGGCATCCCACTCCCAGTTCCCATAGACCCTCCACCCAGGTGATCCTCCCTCGCTTGTGCATCCCCAGGATCGGGATCCGAGAGCAACAGCCTTTCCCTGGCCACCTGCGCAGAGGATCCATTGGGAATAGGAGTGAGAACACTCATGTTTCTCATACTACACACTAGCAAATACGCCTACTATTAACAGGTATGCCTTTACAGGACTGAAGTACTCAAAGCAAAGAAACACACTACTCCAAAAGCATTGATTTGGCACATCACAGCAAAAGGGAAATGTAAGATCAGA
The DNA here is from genome assembly GCF_040938575.1 of Ambystoma mexicanum. NCBI lineage: Eukaryota > Metazoa > Chordata > Amphibia > Caudata > Ambystomatidae > Ambystoma > Ambystoma mexicanum. Next base: position 677,050,558 of record NC_090933.1, on the reverse strand, counting down.
GAATTCAAACACCCTACAGCCTGTAACACAACTTCTACCCTTACACATGGGCTCTGCGACCAGATTGCGACATATTTCAACCAAAAGATCCTAGACCTACACAATCACCTTGTCAATAAAGAACGCTCTCACCTGCTCACCACCAAGATCCCACCAATAACTCTTGCTACCTCCACTCTATTGTCTTTCAGCCTTCTGTCTGCAGAGGACCTGCATACTACCGTTGACTCGTGCAACCAATCAGTAACTCCTGAGGATCCATGTCCCGCCAATCTTTACAAATCAATCATGAAATCTCTAGACTTGGTGCCCATCCCGAATGACTCCATCAGCACTGCAAGAGACCCAGCTCAGTTGAAATCTGCATACATCAGACCTTTTCTCAAAAAGCCCAGAGCAGACCCATATTACCCAGCCAGCTGTCACCCCATCTCTAATACGCCTTTCATTGGGACACATCTGAAATAATGTATATATCACCAATACCGGGACTTCATCGAAATAAACCAACTCCTAAATGAGGCACAGCTCTGTTTTAGACCTACTAGGGGTACAGAATTGGTTCTGTGCTCCATCTGTGATACACTTTAAAACAATGCAACTGAAAACTCAGATAGCTACACATCTCAGCAGTTTTTGACACCACCAGTCACAAGATCCAAAGACTGAAGATATTGGTATTAAAGAATCAGCTCTACACTGCATCACCTCCTTCCTCACAGGCAGAATGAAAACCACAATCTTGGACTCCTATAATTTCTGGCCTTGTCCACTCACCTGCAGAGTACCCCAAGGATCCACACTCTCACATTTACTTTTCAGTATCTACATGGCACCCCTACTTGACATCATCAATAAATGTGGTATCTCCTAGTACAACTATGCGGATGATACACAAATAATATACAAATCTGTGAACCACCTATCACCAAACGCCCAGGACATTAAAAACTGCATTGCACAGGTAGATGCATGGATGACAGCATTCAGACTTAAACTAAAGCCTAGCAAAACAGAGCTGATACTCTGTAATACTACAGGTTCTAATCTAACTTGACCACAATCCCGTGGCCTGACGAGATGGGACCCTGCCCAAAACCGTCAAGCATGGTAAGAAATCTTGGAATGAAAATGGACAACACCCTCACTTCACAGGTGAAAGCCATCGTCAGAAGTTGTCTCTCTTGGGTGTGCATTCTACTCAGCAGCTTACCTTACTTACCCTACTTAACATTCAACCACAGAGCCATGGCCATAATTTCTCTAATATTATCCAAACTAGACTATGCAAACAGCCTATCTCGGACTCCCAGATTACCTAATGGGGAAACTTCAAGGAGTCCAAAATGCAGAGAAATGAATACTTCTTAGAATGAAGGACTTTGAACATATCACACCGTCATTAGATACTCTCCACTGGCTACACATCAGAAAAGGGCGCTTTTCAAAACCTTGTGCATAGTTCATCGTTCATACTACGGAGTGGGCCCTTCCTCCTTCAGAAGTAAGTTTCAACACTACACTCCTTCCAGAAAACTAAGGTCCAGCAATGGTGCAGTAGTTCTAGTCCCTAACTAAAACAAGAAATGACAAGGAGGATCCTCTTTTTCAGCTCTAGCCACAAAACAATGGAACACCCTACCCAAACCTCTGCACCTGGAGGTGAACCACCTGACTTTCAGGAAACGGCTGAAGATTTGGCTTTTTAACAAACCACTTTGAAGACATGAAAAATAATAGCAACTTACTAAAAACTGTGCACCAGAAACATTTGTGCTAATTTACGACAATCATTTTATGAAACTCTTGGCACTAACATCTGCGGCAAACCAAGCAGACTAATGGAACCTCTCCTGTGTGGCACTGGACCGCATCTTTAAGCTCAGTGAAATCTACCACCAAGAGCAAGGAAGTGACACCACCCTGCCCCATGCTTCCTCCCTTCCCTCAACTAACTCCTCACTACTAAAATCTTGCATCCTTACACCTCCCACACCTACAGAAGACCTCTTAGGTCTAGTGTACTTAACAGATTCAGACAATATCTATCCATCTACTATCAACAACCATGCTGTTAAATATTGCACTCCACAATCCTGGGATGCCATATGGCTAACTTTCCCAGTCAGTACCAACCACAAACAACTTAGAGATTTTCATATCGACACACAGGTAATGGGTACTTCCAACCTGTATCCATCAACAAACACCAAAGGTTTCTGCATCTGCCTTCCCGCTATCCAACTAACACACCCTGCTCTCCTTTCTTACAGAGCAATGCGCAGCAAAGCCAACATTATTGGCAGCCCAGCGCTATATAAGACCACATTACATTACATAATTTCTTGAGCTCTTAGAGCACGTGAAACAACAAGGTTAATAGGTAATGGTGGCTCTCTAAATGGATTGCGGTGTTAGGGCTGCTACTCCTCCTGGTGTCAAATACGTAGGATCTGTCAGATATGAGGTCCAGTGAGATAAAATAGGAAGAAAGAAGGTTTTCAGAACTCCTTTGAACTGTAAATGGTCCCCATTAAGTGCATTTACACCTGAACATGATTTTGTAAGGTATCACTGTAGCATATTAATTGGGCCTGTTTCAGAAGCTTAGCATCTCCAGGCTATTTGAGTGTAATGTCGTCTATAATCGGATAAAGAATGCTAGTATTTTGCTTCCTGTAGTGCATTGTTGAATTAAATAAGTTTGTATATCTGGTTGAGAAACAAAGTGTCATAAGATACAATGCGGCTTATAGTAATGTCTCAATCCACTTACTTGTTTTCTTATTTTTACCCTTTTGAATGTGTTCTTTTCTCAAACAGCGAGGATGAAGAAGACGACCTTCAGTTTGCTGACCATGACTATGAGGTACCACAGCAGAAAGGTTTGAAGAAGATCTGGAATAGAGTAAAATGGACACGGGATGAGGTACTTTTTGTTTGAAAACATTTAAAGTTTTATGCTACATTTCCAGTTTTCTTAACTGACTTAAGATATCTTTTGACAGGATGACAGGTTAAAGAAGCTTGTTGAACAAAATGGAACAGAGGATTGGGGTTTAGTTGCTAGTCACCTGCAAGTAAGTACTTTGTCCTCCACTAAAAGTGTTTGTTGGGTGTAGTGTATCTTGTAAACATGTTAGACTGAAATTCTTAATATAGTCCAATCGGAATGATTTAAATCAACATTTATTCCAGCAGATATTCTTCCCGGATTTTTTAAATTCATATAAATCCCTACCCCAAAATACTTTAAAAAAAACAAGTCTTATTTTAAGTATTCATGTTTCGTTTGTCCATTGCAAAAAATGCCTGCTGGATCATGCAGTCTTCCTGATTGGAGTGTAGTGTTACGTTTTGGGATTCTAGCACCTCAACCCTACTGGTTATTTCGTCCAGATCATATGATTATGCGCTGGAGACTTCTTCCATTTCGTTGACTCTTCACTCCTGAAAAGATTTGGCTGTCAAGGGACGTGACCTTCTGGGAGAATTCCGCTATACTGCAGAGGATTTCCTTTTTAAGGGCAGAGAGAACATTTTCATGGTCCAGTTTTGTCACTGGTGCATCCAGTTTTGATGGAGGTTCCCGGGTCACTTGTACCTGGGTGATTGTTTTGTTCTCCTGCTTCCTGGCTGTTTTGTGACTGGAAGAAATTAATGAAGCTATGTCAGCATTTTAACATCCTCCGGCTTGTTCAGTTTAAGTAAAGATTGGTAAGTCTACATTTTGCTGGCTGAAAAGAAGATCCCCAGCCTCTGTGTTGGTGACTTTATATGTATGGGTAGGGCCACAGAAAGCCTGAAGGGAGCTGTTGACTGTGCAGCCTCTCCATGGCTGATCTGGAATATTGCATCTTGCTTCCGTATGATTATTATCTTGGTGTCAGGTGCTGGGTGTGCCTCACTCCACGATACCTTGCAAGGTTGAGTTGAAGCCTGCACCAGTCATCGGTCTCACCTATGCCAATTATATTCTGCTGCTCAGATTCAGCGTTCTTTGAATGTGGTGGGGAAGCAGGAGACCCGGCACCACTCTCAAGATCCACCCTCTATTGGGGCTCGGGGTCTCCCTGGAGCCTCATCCAGGGCTGGTTTTCGCTGATGTCCCGAGGGAGGGCTTGTGCCGCCATGCGGGGCGCGTGCGACGTAGGTCCAGTGCCGCAAGGCATATAGTAAGCAGGCCTGAGCCCCACCATTCACAAGTGGGGCGGCTCCACTCAGCCTCTACCCACGGAGGAGCCCTGTTTCAATAGCGCCCTCCAGGATAATGGGGAAATCCCAGTATACACAGTACATCGTGTCTCCTGCACCCTCAAAACCACCAAAGCCTCAAGATTGCTCTAGGGACTGACAGGGCTCACGGCTATGAGTAGCAAGATAGATCCGCCCCGGAACACTTTTCTGTGTTACTGTAAAATTCCAGTGCTTAGTCTGATTGTTTCGAATCGCGCCACCCAAATGAGGGAGTGCCTGGCCAGTTTGAGGAGGTGAGCCCGAAGGAGCTCTTTCATTTTACGGCCGTCCTGTCCGACAGCGAAGCCCATAACCCCTTTTTGACCATCTCAGATTTTTAAATTTTTTGTTCTTTTTTTGAGAAATCGTGAACATAAAGTCCTTAATCAGTAACATGTCATGCAAAGAATGAGATGCAGAATAATTCTTACACCATATAATCTGACCGACTCAGGAAGTTGGCAACAACGGACATCAACAGACGTTCGCGCCAGCTCTTAATGCATTTTACACAAAAAACATTTATATACTGAAAATTCATCAAAAGTGACTTTATACTACTTGGCAAATAAGAAAAACCTACGGGGGATTGTGGTTGGCTCAAGGGGAACATCTAAGTATACCTTCTGTATCGGGGCGGGTTGTGATAGGACATCTGCTATTAGGTGGACACTTAAGCCTGCCTCTAGTGCAAGTCATCCTCAACACGTATTAGATACACGGTGCACCATTCATTGGCTGTCAAATAATCCGGCCCTTAGTTATATGGCCCTCTACAAATGTTTGGCACGCTCGCGCCATGTCTGGAACATTTGGCTCCTTAGCAGCACGTAAACTCATACCCAGGTGCCGGGAGGTGGGCATGACTTCGCTTTACCACCCAATTAGCCCAACATCACTCATCGTCTAATCAAGATTGCCTTTGAACTTGGCCTTGCAATGTATTCTCGTCTCAGGGAATATTAGGGAGTGCGGCACACGCTTATCACAGTTCTGGTCTGCATGCCCAACTCCTATTTTCATCCTTGGTCCACGTGACAGGAGACCCCAATTTGGCCTGGTTTGCAGCATTTAATTGTCTTGAATTAATAAACTTGGCACTCATGGTGTTCTTTCTTTGCACCTTAACAAGGAGTGATTCAGCTTCTCACGTTTCCTGCCTTTGAAAATAGATAACCGGCCTTGGCTTGCTCCAACTTTGATATCAGGCCGAACAGCTTCACCCTTAAAGTCCGCGATCTCCAGCTAATTATTTGCTGCGACACATACAGCTCTCTATCCTTCTTTCTCCATGGATTTGAACGTACTAAAGTTTGTGGCACCAATGTCCAGACACTATACAATAATGGCTTTGCCTGCAGTCTATTCACTACGTATAGCTAGCTTCTATGATCACTTAGTTTAATTGTGTTGCTGCATCTGCAAATTCATTGAATGGCTTGCATTTTCTGCAGTGCATCTCACACGTGCAATTGTCAGATCCTCACTTCTCTTGACAGGCGCAGAGGCAGCACGAACTCCTCCCTCCCCATTGGGTCTTGGCACCTGGGAAATAGAAACCACAGGCCACCGCAACCCTCTGGGGAAAGAGGGTTAGGGTTCGTTGAGTGGATGGGTAGAGGGAGTTCAGGATCACCGGAAAGAGGTTTAGGGAAACACAATGGATGGGCAGGGGGTCTTTAGGAAACATGCTCCTCGGCTCCAGTGCTCCACTTGCTGCTGATTGTTTGCAGCTGCTCACTCACACTCTCTCACAACTATCATTCAGAATTCTTCCTGTGGAGACCTTTGTATTGGAGCCTCTAACCAACTCACCACTAGATAGTATTCTCTAGTGCTATCTTGATTCTCTCACTGCCTTTGCATTAAAATCTTCGCCCTCATTTCTTCATGAAGGCAAGCCCACCAACATCACAGCATATTGTGGTAAATCCCCACCAGTATGCAGCTTACAAACTCCCCACTTCACCCAGTACAATAGTAACAAACAATAACATGCACTTGCGGTGCTAAAACACTTAGCTCAGTGTTCTGTGGTCCTTAGCCTCTTCGTGTTGATGGGCGTGATAAATCTCAGCAGTCAGCTCAAACATATAACTGCAAATAGCAAAACAAAGTCAGTGCACGTGCGTGCGAATTGCCGTTCCAAAGGAACGCTCCCTAAGGGTTAAAATCGTTATTAAAGATGCGGTTGCTTCACCGCCAAGCTAACTCCCACTCCGGGTTAGTATTCATGCTCTGCATGCAAACTTTAACTTGTCTTTTCGTGCTTCCAAGAATGTCAACTGATTATTTCTTCTGCGCGTAGTGCGATCCCCTCCCACGGGCTAAATCAGCTGTCTAATATTAAAGTCATATACGCGGGGCCGGGGGTTGAGCTGGCGGGGGGTGCCCCGCGTAGGCATGCCTGCAGGAGCTCGAGTCAAACACGTCCTCCTCAGCCGAAGGTCAGTATTGCGAGCGTTGCTTTCAGGGCGCGGCTCGCGCATGCGCAGTAGCGCGCGTGTGTTCCTTTTCCTCCCAGCAGGCCCGTGATGCGCACGGCCTGCTGGGTAATGTAGTCTCTTGGCGGTTCATCTTCCTTGGGCCTTTACTCTGCGAAAGGGAAAGAGAACATGCCTGTACAAGGTGGTTGGACTTCCCAGGGCCCTCCCAACACCCCCTACAAGCCCCAAAATACTGCCAATTGTCCCAGCCCTGACAGTACTCCCCCTCCCTCCAGCAGGTCCTGGTTTAGTGGGGTTTAATGCATGAAATTGGCGAAGGAGCCGAGGAGCATGAATATTACATGCGGGCTCCCACGATCGGTCTTCTGGGCCATATCCCTTCCAGTCCACCAAATACCAAAGGGAACCCCGTCTACGGCGTGAATCTAGGATGTTGTGGACTTCATATTCAGGGACGCCATCTCTCAAGACCGGTGGGGGTTTCTTGGTTCTTATGGAAGCTGGGGCTGGTTTTAGTAATGAGATGTGAAACACGGGGTGTATTTTCATGGATGGGGGTAGGATTAACTTTACTGCCACAGGGCCGACCAGAGCTTTAATCTGAAATGGACCAATGAAGCGGGGGCTAAATTTGCGGGAGCCCTGTAGGTGTAGATTGCGTGTTGAAAGCCACACTTGATCCCCCACCTGGTATTGAGGACTTGGTCTCCTCTTCTTGTCCGCATGATGTTTATAAGTAGCTTTAGCAAGAGTTAAATTGCACTGCGCAGCTTGCCAGATGCTCTCCAGATGTTTCTGTCTTTCTTTGACTGCCGGAACTTCGGGCACTGGGTCATGTGGCACCGGCTGAAATCGTGGGTGATAGCCGTAGGCACAATAAAATGGGGTGACCTTGGTTGATGCATGTATGGCGTTGTTGTAAGCCAGTTCGGCTAGCCAGATTACTTCTGCCCATTCGTGTTCTTTTCCTTGAGTCAGACAACGCAAATATTGTTCCAAAGTCTGATTTAGTCTCTCGGTTTGACCATCTGTTTCCGGATGGTAACTGGTGGACAAGCGAATATCAATCCCTGCTGTCTTGCAAAAGGCCTGCCAGAAACGTGAAGTAAATTGAGGCCCTCGATCTGAAACTATTCCATACGGTATACCGTGAAGCCGTACCACGTTTTGTAAAAACAGATTTGCTAGCATGCTGGCTGTTGGTGTGCCCTTGCAAGGTATGAAATGAGCCATCACAGTTAAGTAGTCCACAGCAACCAGTATGGCTGAAAATCCCTGACTTGGTGGTAGTTCGACAATTAAATCCAACGATACTGTGTGCCAAGGTGTCGGAGGAGTTGGAAGGGGTTGCAGCTGACCTGCAGGTTTTCTGTGTTCAGTTTTGTTCCTTAAACAGGTTTCACATCTTGATACATATTGTTTCACATCTTTTTGTACACTAGGCCACCAGAAATGACGCATGATTAGCTCCTTGG